>NC_069501.1:913607118-913919618 GCF_027579735.1 Bombina bombina
TCTTAAAATTCCATAATTCAAATCAAAATGACCTGCAATGCTGGGGTATAGAAAAAGTCAGTTTAGGAATGAGAGGAGGAAACTTAGAATCAGCTCTATTGAAAGCTGAAAGTCGGTGGATCTATTTATTGAACTCAGTTCAACCCCATGGGTTAAATGAGCAGAACAACTACTATATTTTTTTGTAATGAGCACAGTTGTAACATTATAAGGAAGTATTGAAACTTGTCACAAATATTGGGGGCACAACTCATCTGATTTAATAACTTGTATATAGTGATATCAATGTGAAATGAAAACACTTAACATTACAAAGTAAAAAATACAAAAAAAACAATGAATAAATATAACAAGAGTGAATGACAATAGGAACAAATCATTATATAAGTTATTCTAACTTAACATTAAACCCTCACCCCCACGCACACAAATATAAGGAGCTGCACATCTTCCTCACAGGCATCACTAGCTCACACAATGAATTAAGGACACAGGTCACTTAATCTGTATAGGATTCAACTATACAACCTAGACACTGAAAGAAATAGTTCACTCTCACACAGTAACAGCACCAACTTAATCACTACAATCAGTAGTGTATGAACTTAGACACAGAATGAAGGAGTTCATTCTCACACAGTAATAGCACAAACAAAAATTTGTTTTATAATGTAAACAAATATAAAAAATAAAAAAGAGCAAGCACATACAACACAAGAACTCAAATGAACAATTAACACAACTCACAAACCTGAGACAGTAGTGGTTTTTTTAAAACATCACTGACACACATAGGGTGAACCTAGGATCATCCACATTTGTTGTGGAAACAATGCTTACATATGTACAGTAGAAAGCAGAAATATAGTGTTATGTCATATACAGGACTATTTAATAAATAAGAATCAATATAGAAGTCAAATTAATTAGAAAAAGAGTTGCAAGTAACTAGAATAAAGTACCCCCATAATTTATGTATACAACAACAATATGTTAGTAACAACCGAAGCTGTAATTACATCAACAGTCTAAGTTACAACCTACATATAATATAGATCGCTAAACCCCAGCAAAATATTGCAACCACCAACAGTAAAATAGATCTGTACAAGAAGCTGTCATTCATTGTACAGGCAATGTAATGACAGCTTGTCAAACTCCAGCAGAATAACGTATCTATCTATAATAAAAACTGATTTGTACACGAAGCTGTCAATCTACAAACAGTGTCCAATCAGTACACAAGTTAAAAATAGAAGAAGGCGGGACTTCCGGTTTACCGGTATATACCCTCAAACAATCGGCGGCTCGCCGCCTTTGACAAAGCCCGGAGGGGCGAAACTAGTTAGGAGTGTATGTGAGCGTTTGGGCGCTCCAATTTTAACTGCCTACACTACATGCCAAATTAGACTTATAACGATCATAGCTACACTTAGTTAATTTGTTGACAGTCTGGGTTGTGCCAGACTTAGCCAAGGTATAATATATTTAGCAATCAGGCATTCAGCCTATCAGTTACCCTTATACTTTACCAGAGAGGATCAGATATATAGAAAGCTTAGTAAACGCATTTGCAGCACAAATACATCAACAGAGATATCTGTTATAGAAACTGACAGAATTTAAGGCTGTGTGGTTATCGTAACTTTCGTTCTCCAAAAGGCACGGTGTAAAGCGTACACAGAGCCAAACACAACAGTGTCCCAAGAGGCAACAGAGAGAAAATATTCCATTACCATATAAACACTGCCTAAAAAACTAAGGAAGCATATACTACCTAAGATATACAATACTGATATTGGTAATAGTGGTATTTGCTCTCTAGAAATAAAGATACGGGCAAGTGAATGTTTTTTAACATATACAGAGGAATATAAACTGTGCTCTTTTGGGGAAGTGCTGAGTAAGTTACGGCTTCAAAAACGCATAAGTAAAAAAGTGCAATAATAATCACAACAGATAGCGTTTCAAGATTTAGCATAACATCTTAGTTGTGCAGCAGTGCAACAATTTTCTAACAACTTAAGAATAAACAATCCACACAGCTCTGTAACGAACATTATCGTCTTAAGCAGAAAAACTGCAAATGCTGTTCTATAAACAATAACTCTCAGGTATAACAACCAGAGAGGGTACTTAAAAAATCATTACTGGCTAACAAGACTCATAAGGGGATCACCAGGGTACCCAAACAACAGATACTGGGATTACTAGGGTACCCAAATAATTATTTGGAATATGTATGTTATTAGATTGAGTTAACATACACATTATTGTGGGACCCACTTATCTAAGTATAGCACAACCAAAATAGTATTACTCTGGGGGAACAAAGATTAATGTTACAGGCCTTTGATATTATAGTCTCCCACCCAAGAGAATATATACAGTCTAATTACATGATAGTGTTAGTGTCGATTTTAAGTTGTGTGTAACCCTTATTTTAAGTGCATTTCATAATAAAAGTTATATTTTAATTTCACCCGGTTTGGATCAACTGCCTTAAAGTCTAGGCTAAGAGTGCTTATATGTGCATACTTTCAGGAGACATCCACATCTTTGTGAGAGTCTTCTTTGTCTTTTTGGAAAATTTACTTTTATGCATTTAGCACCATTCCCTACATAACATAAACTTTACAAATTAACAAAGATTAAGTTTAAAATTACATAATAACAGGGAAACAGCCCGAGTGGTGCCTTTGTTCGTGTGTTGTAACATGAATATATGCATATATTGTATATAGGTATAGGTATACAGTACGCTCATAAGCAATTATGGCACAGGATGGCAAAGGTATAATGCTACTCAAAATCTAGGTAGATGGATCATTTATCAAGGAAAGAATGAAAGTTAATACTTCATCCATGTAGCACATTTGGTGATCAGCTCCTATCTCAGGAGGAGAAAAGTGACACAAGAGGGGTTACATCTACCTGGGACATCAGGTCTGAAAAAGTTTGCAGGCAGCTAAGGATGACCTCAGGATTGGGGCCCTTCAGGCAATTAGCTGTCTCTTACCTCAGTAAGTGTACAACCCGACGCGGGTAAGTGGTGTTGGATGAGGACACCTGTGGCTGCAAACTGTGTCAACACGTTTGTGAAAGCAGCACAGCAAATCACAATAATAAATCTTATAGCATTAAAGGGGCATATTCATGTATATCTGCAAATGTGGTATACATGATACATTGCACTGCATGTGAAATGGGATGCTATATTGGAGAAACAAGCCAAAAACTGCACCTTTGAATGAACTTACACAGACACTCAATCAAAAACCACTGTGAAACAAAATACTGCACCCCTGTTGGTCACCATTTCACCCAACCTGACCACTCCATCCAAAACCTCAAAATCAAAATTCTCAGAGGCAACTTCAAAAACACCATGTAAAGAAAAACCTTTGAAATGAAAATGATAATGCACTTCAACCTGTTTAATTCTGGACTAAATGTGGACTCTGGATTCTTAACACATTATCAAAAATGTTTGTAATGTACTTTCATTTAGTCAATTACATTGTATATTCCACATTCTTTATACATAGGTACACAGGTAAGCCTATGTCCACACTTTTGTCTTTTTTTAACTATTGTATTCCCCCTGTATATACAATTTCACATCTTTATAGATATTGATTCAATGTTGATATATAACTTCATGTCAGTATATGCTCTATGTTTAGCTATATATTTCCCCTGTCTGTTCTCCTACACTGGATACTGTCTGCCTGTTACCTAAGCCCCCTCATGATTTTTACGACACCTCCTCCTCTCCCTGCACTGTCTTCTTAGCTATTCTGTGTTTTAAGATACAATCTGTAAATTCCATTGAATTGGTCAGTATTGCTTCAGACTTGATAAAGGAAGGAACTCTTCCGAAAGCTTGTCATCTTATAAATGTATAGTTAGTCCAATAAAAAAAGTATCATTGCTCAATGCAATACTCTTGTTATTTTGATATCTAAATCTTTGGACTAACATGGCTACTCCAATCAACGTATATATATATATATAAATCCAAAAGGAAAAAAGTAGATGGCTCCAGCACTGTTTTTAAAAAGTGAAATAACCTTTATTAAGGTGACATAACGAACAGACAGCGACGTTTCGGGTAACGCAGACCCTTAATCATGCTATGGATTGCTCTGCAGCACAGCTTTAAATAGGCCAGATGGCTTAATTACAAACATATTAACTCCATATTGGCTAGACTTTTATTGACCATTGATAGAAATTGCTACTGCCTTCTACTGGGCCAATTCATGAATTACAAATGTAGAAAATTTTAACAATTTTTTTTTAAGTCTTAACAAAATGTTAAACACATAGGTAAAGTTAAACACATGAGCAGTGATGCACAGTTTAATCATGATATCCAAAATTTTAAAATACACACACACACACACATATATATATATATATATATATATATATATATAAAGATAAAAATTTATAAAAACAAATGGAGATCATAATCTCTATTCAGACCTATAGGATGTAGAGTTTTTAGTTGTTGAATCCACCATACCTCTCTCATTTTAAGTTTAAGTTCCCTATTCCCTCCTCTCCTAAGTTTAGGGATGTGATCTATTATTTGGTAGTTGGCTAACAGTGTGTCCCATTTCAAGAAAATGGGAAGAAACTGGAAGAGTTTTATCTTGGTATCTGATTGAAGATTTATGCCCACTAATCCTATCTCTAATGGGGCATGTAGTTTCCCCTATATAGCCCCTCCCACACGGGCATTTTAATAGTTAGACTACAAAGTCTGTATCACAGGTATAGTACCCTTTAATTTCCTGAATTTTTCGGTCATTGATTTGTGCTATGTGTTTACCTTTTATCATAGCATTGCATTGCGCTCAATGAAGACAGGGGTATGAGCCCTTTTTGGGAGTTGTAAGATAGGTAATCCTATTAGTGTTGGTACTACCAATGTCAGCCTTAACTAAGGTATCCCTAATGTTTTTCACTTGTCTGTATGAGTGCATGGGGGGACTTGAAATTCAGATATGTGAGGGTTAAGCTTAGCCAAAAGATACCAGTGTTTTTTAATGATATTAGCAATATGATCACTATGTATTTTGAATTCTGAAGAAAAAATTATACGTTTGGTGTTCTTTTTTGATTTTACATTTTTCTTGTGTAAAACTTCATTTTTACATCTAGTGATCATAGATGGGGATATCCTCTCTCTTTAAATTTGTTGGCCATTTCCTCAAGTCTAGTTTCTTGCATATCCTTGTCCTGTACATTTCTAATAGTTCTTGTGAATCGACTTTTTGGGATGGAAGAAAAAACTCTCTTAGGGTGGTAACTGTTATATTGTAGTAATGTATTGCAATCAGTTGGCTTAACATAAAGATCTGTTTTAAGAACTGAATCTTTTTTGTATATGATCGTATCAAGGTAATTTATAGAGGTGTCAGAAAAATTTAAAGTAAATATCAAACTGTCAGTGCACTTGTTAAGGTCATCCACAAAATCTATTAAGGATGCAATAGGGCCCCTCCATACGCCAAATACATCATCTATATAGCGAAGCCATAGCCTACATTTGGTTTTAAAATCTTGATTGGTGTAAACATTTCTGTGCTCAAAATGGGGTAACAAAAATGTTGGCGTATGAAGGGGCCATATTCGAACCCATCGCGGTTCCACGTTTTTGTAAGTAAAAAGTGTCCTGAAAGAGAAAGTAATTGAAAACTATAAACACAGAGCAAAAGAAGTAACAGAGAGACTGTTACAAAGGGGTTACAGTAAGCGTTCCATTAAAAAAGCTGAATATAGAGCCAGACATACGCCCTGACAGAAATTGTTGACTAAAAAACAAGATATCAAATCTAAAGAATCAATCAGATTCATCACCACATACAATCCACAGACCAACAAAGTAATTGAAATACTACAAAATAACTGGCATATCTTAAAAGCAGACCCTATGCTAGCAACTATCTTGGATGATAAATTGTCGGTGGGCTATAAAAGAGCCAAGAATATAAAAGATTTGATAAGCCCGAGTCACTTTACTGGTGCAAAAACATTAACAAAACTGACTCCAGGTTCTTTTAAATGTGGAACATGCAGTATATGCAATCATATGCTCAAAAAAAGTACAATCATAGACAGATTTGGAAGAACACAGAAAATAAATGCATACATCAATTGCCACACAGAAGGAGTAATCTATTCACTAACGTGCATATGTAACCTATTCTATATAGGATTGACCACTAGAAAAATACGCACAAGAGTGCAGAAACATCTGAGAAATATTAAAAATGCTCAAAAGGACATTGACTCAGGAAAAACTATTACTTCGGTCGCCAGGCATTTCCTCAAAGTGCATAGATCTAAACAATCAGAGTTACACTGTTTTGGTCTGCAAAAAAATCAATCTAGGTATTAGAGGTGGAGACCAAGAAAAAGCTCTATTAAGAGCAGAAACAAGGTTGATATTCCTGTTAAATTCTGTTCACCCTTCAGGGTTGAATGAACAAAATAATTTTGCCCACTTTTTATAAAGAGCTCCAAATTGAATGCATTGTAGGCATTGGAGACATAAGTATACTCCATGAGATCAATAGCCTTTCAACTTGAATGTTCAAGACAATAATCAGTAAGATGTGTGTACATATAAAAACATAATGTAAAAAAAAAAAAATACCCTCTCACTGGTTTGACTAGATAATATATACTGTTTCAAAATGGATATACTATATAGATCTTAATTAAAAAACAAATATCTAATGGAGGTCCATTTACATCCCACTATAAATTGCTTATAATTAATTTGCACATTAATAAAACCCTTCACTATAACAAGCCCCCACTCAGATTCTCACTGTTCTGTATAAATTTTATTGTAAGGTATCAATAAATATCTTATCACATTCACAAATGATCCTACTAAGCATCATACAATTCATGTTTGTCACAAATCCTTCCATGAAAATAGATTCACATGGCCTCACTTCAATAGCAGTACATTACATTTAATAATTGAGTAATTCTTTTTATATATATTTCCCTTCACTATCAAATCCCATCACACAATTTTCACACAGTCAGACTCACAAACTTAACACACAGGCACAATTATTAGATTATGATTTTATTCATTAGATATATGGTTCAGATATCCCTCAAAAATGTATTAAACCAAATGACAAAAGAAATAGAAATATGATAGATCTTTTACTGTTATCCAATATGTTTTAGATATTCTACAAAATGCATCAAACCAAGTGACAAAAGAAACTGAAATATGTTGATTGTAGACAAATAAGATATTTTACTGTGTTATCTAGTAACCAAACTGAGTGTAGACATCATTATAATAAATCTTATAATCTCTATATGTCACACTAGCGAGATAACAACGGCTCTTTTATCCAATAAAATTGCACAAAACATCCTCTACTTTTGTCGCATTAGCAATGACTATATATATTATTATATATTAATTGACATTTCAATGTATGCAAACATTAAGGCTATAATACCTATATCCCTCCCCTACTTGAATACAGTTGGATCAATTTGGAACCCACAGCGCCACGAAGTGGGCGGACATGCAGCTTCCGGTACGCAATAAAAAGCCTTCCAGAGCGCGACGCGCACACAACCCCTTTGAGAAAGCCGAGTGTACGGCGAAACATGTTAGGGCAATGGTGAGGAGTCAGGGAGCTCCTGTGTTTGTTAGGGCTAGCTAAAACCTGGGGTAACATTTGCTATTAAATCAGTGGTTCAGTTGTAACTCTTGTAGGCATTTACAAATAACCTTTCTCTTTCTAACCTATGTAGGAAAGGCTCATTAGAAAATATTAAACTGGACCATGATATTTTAAAAATCTTGTTAACGATAAATCTTACAATTTGAGCACTAAGCAGGGCAATCATTCATTATAAAATAGTTTGCTAACCGTAGCTTGTTAGTGCAATAAATCCATGTACAGCATTAAGGTACAAGCTTTAGCAGTAGCGTAACTCAAAGACACCAGCATAACAGCTAAGCACAAGTCAGCTGGATGTTAGACTAAGACAGACTATGCGCTAAACATCAGGGTGTCAAACCAAGACAAACTTTAATCCGGATTATAAAAGCGTAATTATTTATCTAACTCAGCTATATGTAACTAGCATAACAGATAGGGACATAATCTACTAATATTCTAGCAGCAAAGTACACAGAAGCTGAATACCTACTTAAGTACACCTGTTACATATGTATTCAAATGACAACACATGCTATTTTACTAACTTAGTACAAACGGAGGTATCGGTTGAATACTAACTGGTGCATTATTAATAATATTGTCTGATGTGAGTTACTAACGCTTAAGAAACAAAGTATCAAGCTACTGTTTTGCAAGGTAACATAGTATGTTGTATAATAATTCAGCACAAATATTTGCTGTTTACACAATAGTATTCTAGTGCAGAAACAATACTGATAAGCACAGCATTATACGCTGCTCTCTCTCATTTATATAACAGATGCTATTTACTATATAGTAAACTAGTAACAAGCTGCAGCACTAGTGGCTCATTGACTTATGCATACCCAATCACATTTAGGCAGGCCAATATCAATATTTTCAATTTGATTCAATGAATGAATTTTTCAAAATATATGATTACTCACAACTATTGGCAAGCCTATAAAGATTGTTGGATAGAAGAATTGTCACAAACTAACATATAGCAGCCACAACCTGCAATTACCATAAACTGAGAGAGATTACTTTTACTTAGGATTGGTCACAAACTAAGAGATAGCTGTTAAACAGAATCATCTCCATACATATGGATCCAATCTGTATTAATATGTTATGCCAAGGTATAATGCTGTAGTCTGTAAGATATTCAACAGACAAACTTAAATACCTCAAGTATGCACCAATCACACTGACAATATATGAATTTTGCTCTATTCACATCTATGTGCTCAATATAACTTTGAATATATTATATTAACCAGTAAAATTGGGGTAAAATGTAAACTTTATTGGCTTCAGATGTTTCTCACTGCACTAAATATATGGTGCTAGACGGTTTGGGATAACTAACCTCACGAATACGATTAACACGAGAAATATTGGTTATCTCTAACATCACATTGAGTCACTTTATATAGCCAAGTTATCTATACCTCAATTATACAATAATTTTGAATTGTTATAATAACAAAATTTCAGTGTTACAAGATACACAAATGTATTACGCCTCAGGTAGCTATTGTTTTTAATTGCACATCCCTTTTTATTTTATCTCCTGTTTTTTTGCGTAATTAATAAAAGTTATGTTTTAATTATCCCAGCGTACTCCCTTTACCATTTGGCACCATATATTTCTATACACATAGACACAATTTGTATCAGATGACTATATGAGTGCTATTCGTGTATTCTTCCTTGGTCTTTTTGCCCATATTCTTTCTGTATGGCTAACAAAGATGTTGGCGTATGAAGGGGCCATATTTGAACCCATCACGGTTCCACGTTTTTGTAAGTAAAATGTGTCCTGAAAGAGAAAGTAATTGAGATATAAAAGTAAATTAAGTAAATCCTCAATAAAATTACTTTGTTGCAAAGAGAAGTTTGTTTCTTTTTTAATGGATTCAAGGGTAGCTTGAATGCCTGCTTCATGGGGGATACATGTGTAAAGGCTCACAACATCTAATGAGAAAAGAATATCGTTATCCACATCTGAAATGCAAGAAAGTTTTTTCAAAAGATCACCTGTATCTTTAAGAAAAGAGGCTTGTTTAGATGCAATAGGATTGAGAATCTTGTCTATAAATATAACGATATGTGAAAATACAGAATCTGTACTGGCGACGATAGGTCTGCCAGGGGGGGCATTGTAATCTTTATGAAGTTTAGTTAGTGTATAAAAGACAGGAGTAATAGGATCAGTTTTTATTAGGAATTTTGCAAGATCTTTTGAAATTATGTTATTTTTCAAAGCTGTATCTACTAAAATTTTAATTTCCTTCTTAACTGCCAATAAAGGGTCTCCCTCTAAAATCTGATAGATACCACCATCAGATAGCTGACCTAAAATTTCTTGTACATAGTATTCAGTATCTAATACAACAACCGCCCCACCCTTGTCTGCATTTTTAATGGTGATGTTTTTATTTTTTGCAAGATTGCTTAGTGCCTGTCTTTCTCCATAAGAAATATTACCTTTTTGTTTAAACTTTTTCTGTGATAGTAAATTCTTTACATCATTTTGAACAAATTTAATAAACGTTTCAACACCTGGGTTGGTTGAACTGGGGACAAAGGTAGACTTATTCTTAAGTTTTAAAGACTTTAGATTAAACATGGCATTATCACTATCAATAGATGTATCACAGACCATACCATCATTTTCATTGCCAAAGTGTGCCTTTAATTTTAAAGTGCGAAAAAATCTGTATAAATCTTTTTCAACAGTAAATTCATTTACATGACTTGTGGAACAAAATGATAACCCCTTGCCTAATACAGAATATTCATCCTTAGATAGAGCATATTTTGAAATATTCACAACAATACTATTATTATGAACTTCATTAGACATATCAGGATTACTATTCTCCTGTTGGATCAAACCAGCAGGGGTGTACATAGACAGTTTGAAGGGACTTTGGTCAGGGAGGTTTTGTGAGTACCTTGAATTTAGTGAGTCACTTTTTTATTTCCCCTTTGTGGCTGTTTGTTTCTCACGCTGCTCCGCTGTTAGTGGGTGTCTCCACTGGGACCTGTGTTTCTTTCCTCCCCTCCGGTATCGTTTTCTGTACCGGAGCTGAAAAAATCCTCAGAGGAACTGGAGGGTGAGCTGCCCATTGCGATGGGTTCGAATATGGCCCCTTCATACGCCAACATCTTTGTTAGCCAATTTGAGCAGAGAAATGTTTACACCAATCAAGACTTTAAAACCAAATGTAGGCTATGGCTTTGCTGTATAGATGATGTATTTGTATGGAGGGGCCCTATTGCATCCTTAATAGATTTTGTGGATGACCTTAACAATTGCACTGACAGTTTGAGATTTACTTTAAATTTTTCTGACTCCTCTATAAATTACCTTGATACGATCATATACAAAAAAGATTCAGTTCTTAAAACAGATCTTTATGTTAAGCCAACTGATCGCAAT
The DNA here is from genome assembly GCF_027579735.1 of Bombina bombina. Lineage (NCBI taxonomy): Eukaryota > Metazoa > Chordata > Amphibia > Anura > Bombinatoridae > Bombina > Bombina bombina. Next base: position 913,618,273 of record NC_069501.1, read on the forward strand.
ACATTACTACAATATAACAGTTACCACCCTAAGAGAGTTTTTTCTTCCATCCCAAAAAGTCAATTCACAAGAACTATTAGAAATGTACAGGACAAGGATATGCAAGAAACTAGACTTGAGGAAATGGCCAATAAATTTAAAGAGAGAGGATATCCCCCATCTATGATCACGTAAAAATGAAGTTTTACACAAGAAAAATGTAAAATCAAAAAAGAACACCAAACGTATAATTTTTTCTTCAGAATTCAATACACATAGTGATCATATTGCTAATATCATTAAAAAGCACTGGTATCTTTTGGCTAAGCTTAAACCTCATATATCTGAATTTCAAGTCCCCCCTATGCACTCATACATACGAGTGAAAAACATTAGGGATACCTTAGTTAAGGCTGACATTGGTAGTACCAACACTAATAGGATTACCTATCTTACCACTCCCAAAAAGGGCTCATACCCCTGTCTTCATTGTGCGCAATGCAATGCTATGATAAAAGGTAAACACATAGCACAAATCAATGACCGAAAAATTCGGGAAATTAATGGGTACTATACCTGTGATACAGTCTTTGTAGTCTACCTATTAAAATGCCCGTGTGGGAGGGGCTATATAGGGGAAACTACACGCCCCATTAGAGATAGGATTAGTGGGCATAAATCTTCAATCAGATGCCAAGATAAAACTCTTCCAGTTTCTTCCCATTTTCTTGAAATGGGACACACTGTTAGCCAACTCAGGTACCAAATAATAGATCACATCCCTAAACTTAGGAGAGGAGGGAATAGGGAACTTGAACTTAAAAAGAGAGAGGTATGGTGAATTCAACAACTAAAAACTCTACATCCTGTAGGTCTGAATAGAGATTATGATCTCCATTTGTTTTTATAAATTTTTATCTTTCTTTATATATATATATATATATATATATATATATATATATATATATATACACATATATGTGTGTGTATTTTAAAATTTTGGATATCATGATTAAACTGTGCATCACTGCTCATGTGTTTAACTTTACCTATGTGTTTAACATTTTGTTAAGACTTAAAAAAAAATTGTTAACATTTTCTACATGTGTAATTCATGAATTGGCCCAGTAGATGGCAGTAGCAATTTCTATCAATGGTCAATAAAAGTCTAGCCAATATGGAGTTAATATGTTTGTAATTAAGCCATCTGGCCTATTTAAAGCTGTTCTGCAGAGCAATCCATAGCATGATTAAGGGTCTGCGTTACCCGAAACGTCGCTGTCTGTTCATTATGTCACCTTAATAAATGTTATTTCACTTTTAAAAAACAGTGCTGGAGCCATCTACTTTTTTCCTTTTGGATTTATATATTGGAGGTGAGCAGGACCCTCTAGCTACCGTGCACTCTGCTAACTATTCCTGAACTGCTGATTTGTGCTGGACCTATTGCTTTATATATATATATATATATATATATATATATATATATATATATATAAAAATATATATTTTAAGTAAAGTAGTAGCAAAGCACTCTCATGAATTTACAACATTTATTTAGTGACGTTTCGGGTGTATAAAAATCCACCTTCCTCAGACAAGTGATTTGTGTGACAAGCTTTGTTTAATTAATACAAACTTACCCATGATTGGTTGTGTGCATGTCTCTGTGGTGTGAACAGTGATGGAAGTGACGACATTGTCATAAGTCGCTGTGTGTGCCGGCAGTGATACAATAGTCACATACGGCTAGATTTAGAGTTTGGCGTTAGCCGTCAAAACCAGCGTTAGAGGCTCCTAACGCTGGTTTTGGGCTACCGCTGGTATTTAGAGTCTTGTAGGTAAGGGTCTAACGCTCACTTTGCAGCCGCGACTATTCAATACCGCAGATCCCCCTACGCCATTTGCATATCCTATATTTTCAATGGGATCTTCCTAACCCTGGTATTTAGAGTCTTGGCTGAAGTGAGCGTTAGAAATCTAATGACAAAACTCCAGCCGCAGAAAAAAGTCAGGAGTTAAGAGCTTTCTGGGCTAACGCCGGTTCATAAAGCTCTTAACTACTGTGCGCTAAAGTACACTAACACACATAAACTACCTATGTACCCCTAAACTGAGGCCCCCCACATCGCCGCCAGTCTAATAAAATGTTTTAACCCCTAATCTGCCGACCGCACAACGCCGCCACCTATGTTATCCCTATGTACCCCTAATCTGCTGCCCCTAACACCGCCGACCCCTATATTATATTTATTAACCCCTAATCTGCCGCCACCAACGTTGCTGCTGCCTTACCTACAATTATTAACCCCTAATCTGCCGACCGGACCTCACCGCTACTATAATAAAGTTATTAACCCCTAATCTGCCTCACTCCCACCTCAATAACCCTATACTAAATAGTATTAACCCCTAATCTGCCCTCCCTAACATCGCCGACACCTAACTTCAAGTATTAACCCCTAATCTGCTGACCGGACCTCACCGCTACTATAATAAATGTATTAACCCCTAAAGCTAAGTCTACCCCTAACACTAACACCCCCCTAAATTAAATATAATTTAAATCTAACGAAATAAATTAACTCTTATTAAATCAATTATTCCTATTTAAAGCTAAATACTTACCTGTAAAATAAACCCTAATATAGCTACAATAGAAATTATAATTATATTGTAGCTATTTTAGGATTTATATTTATTTTACAGGCAACTTTGTATTTTTTTTTAACCAGGTAAAATAGCTATTAAATAGTTAATAACTATTTAATAGCTACCTAGTTAAAATAATTACAAAATTACCTGTAAAATAAATCCTAACCTAAGTTACAATTAAACCTAACACTACACTATCAATAAATTAATTAAATAAAATACCTACAATTAAATCTAACACTACACTATCAATAAATTAATTACATGAAATACCTACAAATAAATACAATTAAATAAACTAGCAAAAGTACAAAAAATAAAAAAGCTAAGTTACAATAAATAAAAAAATTAATTACAAACATAATAAAAATATTACAACAATTTTAAGCTAATTACACCTACTCTATGCCCCCTAATAAAATAACAAAGTCCCCCAAAATAAAAAAAATGCCCTACCCTATTCTAAAATTAAAATAGAAAAGCTCTTTTACCTTACCAGCCCTTAAAAGGGCCTTTTGTGGGGCATGCCCCAAAGAATTCAGCTCTTTTGCCTGTAAAAATAAACACAATAACCCCCCAACATTATAACCCACCACCCACATACCCCTAATCTAACCCAAACCCCCCTTAAATAAAGCTAACATTAAGCCCCTGAAGATCTTCCTACCTTATCTTCACCACACCGGGTATCACCGGTCCGTCCAGGCTCCGAAATCTTCATCCAAGCCCAAGCTGGGGCTGGAGATCCATCATCCGGCTGAAGTCTTCTATCAAGCGGCAAGAAGAAGTCCAGATGAGGCTCCAAAGTCTTAATCCTATCCGGGCAGAAGAGGAGATCCGGACCGGCAACCATCTTCATCCAAGCGGCATCTTCTATCTTCATCCGATGACGAGCGGCTCCATCTTGAAGACCTCAGGCGCGGATCCATCCTCTTCTTCCGACGTCCTAAGTCCGAATGAAGGTTCCTTTAAATGACGTCATCCAAGATGGCGTCCCTCGAATTCCGATTGGCTGATAGGATTCTATCAGCCAATCGGAATTAAGGTAGGGAAAATCTGATTGGCTGATTGAATCAGCCAATCAGATTGAACTCGTATTCTATTGGCTGTTCCGATCAGCCAATAGAATGCGAGCTCAATCTGATTGGCTGATTGGATCAGCCAATCGGATTGAACTTGAATCTGATTGGCTGATTCCATCAGCCAATCAGATTTTTCCTAACTTAATTCCGATTGGCTGATAGAATCCTATCAGCCAATCAGAATTTGAGGGACGCCATCTTGGATGACGTCATTTAAAGGAACCTTCATTCGGACTTAGGACGTCCGAAGAAGAGGATGGATCCGCGCCTGAGGTCTTCAAGATGGAGCCGCACGTCATCGGATGAAGATAGAAGATGCCGCTTGGATGAAGATGGTTGCCGGTCCGGATCTCCTCTTCTGCCCGGATAGGATGAAGACTTTGGAGCCTCTTCTGGACTTCTTCTTGCCACTTGAAAGAAGACTTCAGCCGGATGATGGACCTCCAGCTCCCGCTTGGGCTTGGATGAAGATTTCGGAGCCTGGACGGATCGCTGATACCCGGTGTGGTGAAGATAAGGTAGGAAGATCTTCAGTGGCATAGTGTTAGGTTTATTTAAGGGGGGTTTGGGTTAGATTAGGGGTATGTGGGTGGTGGGTTGTAATGTTGGGGGGGGTACTGTATGTTTTTTTTTACAGGCAAAATAGCTGAATTATTTGGGGCATGCCCCGCAAAAGGCCCTTTTAAGGGCTGGTAAGGTAAAAGAGCTTTTCTATTTGTATTTTAGAATAGGGTAGGGCATTTTTTTATTTTTGGGGGCTTTGTTATTTTAGTAGGGGGTTTAGAGTAGGTGTAATTAGCTTAAAATTGTTGTAATATTTTTATTATGTTTGTAATTATTTTTTTATTTTTTGTAACTTAGCTTTTTTATTTTTTGTACTTTAGTTAGTTTATTTATTTTTATTTATTTGTAGGTATTTTATTTCATTAATTTATTGATAGTGTAGTGTTAGATTTAATTGTAGATAATTGTAGATAGTTTATTGAATTAATTTATTGATAGTGTAGTGTTAGGTTTAATTGTAACTTAGGTTAGGATTTATTTTACAGGTAATTTTGTAATTATTTTAACTAGGTAGCTATTAAATAGTTATTAACTATTTAATAGCTATTGTACCTGGTTAAAATAATTACAAAGTTGCCTGTAAAATAAATATTATTCCTAAAATAGCTACAATATAATTATAATTTATATTGTAGCTATATTAGGGTTTATTTTACAGGTAAGTATTTAGCTTTAAATAGGAATAATTTATTTCATTAGATTTAAATTATATTTAATTTAGGGGGGGTGTTAGTGTTAGACTTAGCTTTAGGGGTTAATTTATTTATTATAGTAGCGGTGAGGTCCGGTCGGCAGATTAGGGGTTAATACTTGAAGTTAGGTGTCAGCGATGTTAGGGAGGGCAGATTAGGGGTTAATACTATGTATTATATGGTTAGTGAGGCGGATTAGGGGTTAATACATTTATTATAGTAGCGGTGAGGTCCGGTCGGCAAATTAGGGGTTAATTATTGTAGGTAGCTGGCGGCGATGTTGTGGGGGGCAGATTAGTGGTTAATAAATATAATATAGGGGTCGGCGGTGTTAGGGGCAGCATATTAGGGGTACATAGGTATAATGTATGTTGCGGCGGTGTACGGAGCGGCAGATTAGGGGTTAAAAAAATGCAGGGGTCAGTGATAGCGGGGGCGGCAGATTAGGGGTTAATAAGTGTAAGGTTAGGGGTTTTTTGAGACTCAGGGTTCATGTTAGAGTGTTAGGTGCAGACTTAGAAACTGTTTCCCTATAGGAAACAATGGGGCTGCGTTAAGAGCTGAACGCTGCTTTTTTGCAGGTGTTAGGTTTTTTTCAGCTCAAACTGCCCCGTTGTTTTCTATGGGGGAATCGCGCACAAGCACGTTTTTGAAGCTGGCCGCGTCCGTAAGTACTGCTGGTATTGAGAGTTGCAGTGGCGGTAAATATGCTATACGCTCCCTTTTTGGAGCCTAACGCAGCCCTTCTATGAACTCTAAATACCAGCGGTATTCAAAAGGTGCGGGAGACAAAAAGCCAGCGTTAGCTACGCGGGTCGTTACCGACAAAACTCTAAATCTAGCCGATAGTGTATATACGTGAATAAATTGTATCCTTAAGTTGTCATGGCAATCGTAAATGTTACTATGTTAGTGTAACTAAGTGCCTCATGTTATAAAGTTCATTATCATATGTGAAATGTAGTTATGAATATATTTGCTGTGAATTGAAGTGGACTTTGTGAATACAATAGTCGATGGTGCAAAGAAAAGTGTTAAAAAAGACAATTTAATATAAATGTTTAAATGTATTAAGGACTGAAAATCTGAATACATGGAATAAAATAAAAATATGTATATTTACACTTCCCTTAGAGTCTATATATAGCAAAAATAGGAATGCACTCACCGGGTCTTTAAACAATAATATTCTTTTTAACTGTACACTGTGTGCAGAATTATTAGGCAAATGGGTATTTTGACCACATCATCCTCTTTATGCATGTTGTCTTACTCCAAGCTGTATAGGCTCGAAAGCCTACTACCAATTAAGCATATTAGGTGATGTGCATCTCTGTAATGAGAAGGGGTGTGGTCTAATGACATCAACACCCTATATCAGGTGTGCATAATTATTAGGCAACTTCCTTTCCTTTGGCAAAATGGGTCAAAAGAAGGACTTGACAGGCTCAGAAAAGTCAAAAATAGTGAGATATCTTGCAGAGGGATGCAGCACTCTTAAAATTGCAAAGCTTCTGAAGCGTGATCATCGAACAATCAAGCGTTTCATTCAAAATAGTCAACAGGGTCGCAAGAAGCGTGTGGAAAAACCAAGGCGCAAAAATAACTGCCCATGAACTGAGAAAAGTCAAGCGTGCAGCTGCCAAGATGCCACTTGCCACCAGTTTGGCCATATTTCAGAGCTGCAACATCACTGGAGTGCCCAAAAGCACAAGGTGTGCAATACTCAGAGACATGGCCAAGGTAAGAAAGGCTGAAAGACGACCACCACTGAACAAGACACACAAGCTGAAACGTCAAGACTGGGCCAAGAAATATCTCAATACTGATTTTTCTAAGTTTTTATAGACTGATGAAATGAGAGTGAGTCTTGATGTGCCAGATGGATGGGCCCATGGCTGGATTGGTAAAGGGCAGAGAGCTCCAGTCCGACTCAGACGCCAGCAAGGTGGAGGTGGAGTACTGGTTTGGGCTGGTATCATCAAAGATGAGCTTGTGGGGCCTTTTCGGGTTGAGGATGGAGTCAAGCTCAACTCCCAGTCCTACTGCCAGTTTCTGGAAGACACCTTCTTCAAGCAGTGGTACAGGAAGAAGTCTGCATCCTTCAAGAAAAACATGATTTTCATGCAGGACAATGCTCCATCACACGCGTCCAAGTACTCCACAGCGTGGCTGGCAAGAAAGGGTATAAAAGAAGAAAATCTAATGACATGGCCTCCTTGTTCACCTGATCTGAACCCCATTGAGAACCTGTGGTCCATCATCAAATGTGAGATTTACAAGGAGGGAAAACAGTACACCTCTCTGAACAGTGTCTGGGAGGCTGTGGTTGCTGCTGCACGCAATGTTGATGGTGAACAGATCAAAACACTGACAGAATCCATGGATGGCAGGCTTTTGAGTGTCCTTGCAAAGAAAGGTGGCTATATTGGTCACTGATTTGTTTTTGTTTTGTTTTTGAATGTCAGAAATGTATATTTGTGAATGTTGAGATGTTATATTGGTTTCACTGGTAAAAATAAATAATTGAAATGGGTATATATTTGTTTTTTGTTAAGTTGCCTAATAATTATGCACAGTAATAGTCACCTGCACACACAGATATCCCCCTAAAATAGCTATAGCTAAAAACAAACTAAAAACTACTTCCAAAACTATTCAGCTTTGATATTAATGAGTTTTTTGGGTTCATTGAGAACATGGTTGTTGTTCAATAATAAAATTAATCCTCAAAAATACAACTTGCCTAATAATTCTGCACTCCCTGTAGACCCTGTGAGCGCCTTCCTATTTTTGCTGCATAATTAACTTTCTGAAGTGCACCACAGGAAAGGACTGATTAAAAATCTGTCATTGTGAGTGCTATACACCTATATATATATATTTAAATATCAGATATATAAATATAAATATTTTTTTTAAAATAAAATAAAAAAAAAATCTTCTATGTCAAGGACATTGGAATTTAAAGTGTTCATAGCTACCTTCAGGTTTAGAGCAGTTGGTCTAATGCGGTGTTGGGTTAGTTTCAGGTGCCCAATGTTTCAGGCTCATGTGAACGAGCCTGAAATGTTAGTTAAGTACCTGTGGTCTTTAAACCGCTTCTATTTAACCTCTCTGCCACCTAAAGTGTGACAAATTTCAATAATCTTGATCTAATCAGAATGTGTGAGCAAGAGGCAGCATTTCAAAAGCTAAAGCCGGGTGGTCAAGGTTCATTAAAGTTAACCTTTTCTGCCTGGCATATGAAAAATATGCATGATTAATGACCTGTGTGTTTCAAAACATTGCATTTTTATTATGCTTTTGTACTAAATAAAGTATATTATTGAATGGCGCGGCTGCCTCCTGGACTTACTATATGTTTTATGGGTTTGGAGTGTGGACCCTGCAGCAAGTACATTCTTTAACACTGGTGCTGAACTATTCTGCCTTACATGATAAATATGGCCCTTAGGGGCCGATTTATGAAAGTGCGAGTGGACATGATTTGATGATACAATGTAGGGTATTATATCCATATCATGATACAATGTAGCGCATCATGTCTGCCGCACATCAATGCAATGCTGCTCCCTGCAGATTCACAGCCAGTCGGCCGCTAGCACGGGGTGTCAATCATATAGGATTGGGCGGATTGATGTCCGTAGCCTCAGAGCAGCCGGGCAAGAAATGTGGCACCGGTCTTTGGACCGCTGTTTCAAAATTGCTGTTTTCCATTCGGAGCTTGATAATTGAGCCCTAAACACTTGTTTGATCTTATTACATGCTTGTGTTAAGTTACTTTACATCAGTTGCTAATCAACAAGTCCTTAAGTATAAACTACAATTACAACATTTTAATAATGCCCTATAGGCTACATTTATCAAGCTGCAGATACAGATTTGGAGGCCTTTGGTGTGGGCAGCATGTAGTTAAGAAGGAGCAGTCACCACATCACAACAACACAGCTCTAAGTTGGCATTTTACAATCACACTGGACTAGTTCGACTGGGGTGTTTGACAGCCGTTCACAAGCAGGGAACGACGTTGCACAAGCAGTTGCTTGTATAATGTTAAATGTGGGCAGCATATTGTTGGCGGCAATGCCGGGAAGGCAGGTTTACAAGAGCGAACCTTGCCTGTCCAGCATTTGTTAAATGTGGTAATTTATCCACCAACTATGAGAAACTTCACACATCTTATACTGTATAACCCATCACAGGTGTGCCTATCCAAATCAAGAGCTAATATATATTGAATACAACCCAAATCTAGGATGCAAATCACAAGCAGATATATATAGGTTGAACAAAATTGAAATATAACAAGAAAGGTATATAATACAGCTATTACTCCCCTCTGGTTTTTGGAACTGCTGCCTTCCCACAGTCTTTCCCGAGGGCTGTTCAATTGATATGTGTGTGCAGAAGGAGGCACAGGTTCTCCAAATGTTTTAATTGATTCACTGGGGTGTGTTCCACAGCTTCTTCAAAGTGAAAAAATATATGGCACTGAAATATTGTATCTATACACAGTAATACAAAGGGGTATATTTATTAATGGGCGAGCGGACATGATATGATGTAGCGTATCATGTCTGCTGCACATCAAAAAATACCGAAAGCATACACTGTTGGCATTTATCATTGCAAAAAGTTTCAAGAGTCCAGCACCTGGGATCCAAGGTGTGCAAACACAGGGGCACTGCAAAATACCCCCAGTCAATATATCAAAAGATGATAGTCGCACCACCAAGTTCAATGAATGAATTTCTTTATTGAGCCAAGATCAAACAAATCAGCAATGATTCGGACACAAGTCCTTAATCTTGCATAACAAACAGACACTGATTCACTTCTTATATACCCAAATAAGTCACACCTTAACAGCTAATTGTAACACCTGTACAGCCAGGTATATCACTAACAGCCACAAAAGGACTTAAATCGGTTCTTTAGAACATTAAAACTTAAAAGCTTTTTTTCTGAAATGCCTGATGTTGCTAGTGGGGGGAATAGAGGCGTTCACACTGTAACTGATATAGCATTGAATTTAAACATACTAGGTCTTTCTAATAAAAGTGTATTTACACCTGTGCAGGTAAATCCTGGGATTACAAACGTATATACAATTGGTACAAAATGATATTGCAGCTTTGGATAAAAAAACTGGGGCACATGCTAATTATTTAAAGTAAAATAGGAATTTTACATCTGAGGATAAATGTGCTTTGGATAATCTCAATAAGAACAAACAATTGGTGGTGAAGAGTGCAGATAAGGGTGGGTCAATTGTTTTACTGGACAAAAAATATTATGTCCAAGAAATTAAAAAACAATTATCTGATATTGATGTATATAAACCATTGACCCACAACCCTATCTTTGAGATAAAGAAAGAGATTGAGGCCTGTGTGAGGTTTGAATTTAATAATGGCATCATTGGTAAGGATGTGAGAAGGTTTTTACTAGAATCTGAGGACATCACTCCAGTGATATATACTTTGCCAAAGGTGTGTAAAGACCTACAAGCACCTCCTGGCCGCCCAATTGTGGCAGGCATGGGCTCAGTATTGTCCAAGGTGTCAATATATTTGCATACGGTTCTTAGACCCTTTGTTAATTCTAGTTCATACATCCAAGACACAGGAGATTTTCTAGCTAAATTTAGTGATCTATATTTAGAGGAAAGTAAATGCATTCTTTTTAGTCTTGATGTGACATCACTGTATACAGCTATCACACATGAGGCAGGGATTGGAGCAGTGGAGAAAGTTTTGAGTTAATCTGATAGATACACTACTTCACAGGCAGAATTTATTTTGCAGTTACTCAATATTGTTTTAAGGTGTAACTATTTTCTTTTTGAGGATAGTTATTATCTTCAGCTGCAAGGGACTGCCATGGGTTCCAATGTCGCCCCCACATACACCAATATTTTTATGAATATGTTTGAGGAACATTTTGTATATAATCATCCTTTGTTTCTATCATATGGTGCTATATTGATGATGTGTTTGGTGTGTGGGGGGGCGACATTGGAACCCTGGTAAATTTTGTTAATGATTTAAATGCAGGCACTAGTCACGTTAGATTTAAGTTGGTCTTTAGTGAGGAGAGTGTTGTATTTCTGGACACAGTTGTGTCAAAATGTAAATCAGGTCTAACTGTGGACCTATATAGGAAAGAAACATATTGCAACACTATAAGAGTCCACACCCCCCTTCATTGGTAAGATCTTTACCCAGGAGCCAGTTTTTACGTGTAAGGCGTATTGTGTCTGATGAAACAGTGGTTAAGGACAGGCTTAAATAAATGGGAGATTGTTTCCTTCAAAGGGGATATCCATGTGAATTAATTGAAACTGAATTTAAGAATGCATTAAACACCCCTAGGGAGATGTTATTGGAAAAGAAAAAACCTGTGAAGAATAAAAAAAAAACTTTATTCAAGTGTAAGTCAATTTGCACCTTGGAATCAACAGGTTATGAAGATTATTTGCAGGCATTGGCACATTTTGAGCACTTGTAACCCTGATATTCAAGACGTATCTCTTTACCCTGTAGAGTGATCCTTTTTTATAGTGTTCTCATATGATATGGTATCTGCGATTATTCTTAGCTCCACCTCTTAAAGGGATTTTTTGTTTTTTTGTTGTTAAAGGGATTTTTATTACGAGCATTTTTCATGTGAACTATCACGGTTGTTTAAATGGATTTCTAATGGTTTTAGAGAGTTAATGTACATTATTATGACATTTGAATGTCCATTCTTCACATGTTTTAGAACAAAGTATCTTGTTGCTGTGTATTTCAAATATAGATACATTATTACATAAAACCGAAAATAAAAATTGGTAAATAGAAATTGTTACATTTCATCACTAAAAATATATTCTCGTGTTACCTTATATATAGAAGAGAAATAGGTATACATATCAATTAATTGATAGATAGTATAATATTTATCATGTTATGGAATCCTTTTATTATTGGGTTATTTCGAAATATAGTTTATTAAAAAAATCTCTTAGTTTATAATAACATATAAAGTATGATCATAATTGTTAAAAATAATTCCAGTATAGGGCCTTTGTATTTCCTAATTTACCCTCATTCATCTTAGTTGTACTTTAATGAAGGGATTCAGGTCCAATTCGGCATTTAGATCTTTTTGGGGTCAAAGTATCCATCTCAAATATAACCTCATTATATAAAAGTTTTTTCTCGTGATCACCCCCTCTCCATTACTTTTAACTAATTTATTGCCCCAATATTTAAGATCCTTGGAATTTTGATTATTACACTCCTTAAAATGCTTGGACAGTAAGTGACCATCAAACCCCTTTTTTATATTATAAAGATGTTCCCTTATCCTATCCCATAATAACCTTTGGGTTTGCCCTAAATACTGTCAGGGCTGGTGCTAGGATTTTTAGTTACACAAGCGAATACAAATTTTGCTGCCCCCCCAGAAAAAATTATATACCCTGCTTGTAATGCTCGTGGGATACTCCTCTATCAGACTGAACTTGGTCAGTAGTCTTGTTATCCTGGCATCGAGCCGGAATGATAGGGAATATCCCAGAGCAGAAAAAGTTAGTAAGATGAGGAAGGCGTCACTCACCAAAGGCAGGACAGTCCACAGTGGCAACAGCAGAGCAGTCCAAGGACAAACCACTAGAATGGTCAGGTAGGCAGGATTTGGCAACAGTAAAGCAATCCAGAACACCAGGGGTTAATAAGCAGAGTAGTTAGACAGGCAAGGTTCAGCAGCAGTTTATCAATCCAGTAATTAATGGGTCTCTCAAGGGTGTCCTCTGGGAACCAGAGTTGGCTTCAAAGGATGAGCAGCATCGAATCTGGAGACCAGAGATGGAGCATGCACATCACGGGCAGGAACCCAGGAACGATCTGCCACAGAAAAACCTTTCCAATGTATTAGATACTGCAGTTGTCTGGGCCTGTATCTGGAGTCCAAGATCTTAGCTACCTCATATTCGGGGTCACCACGGACCAGGAGTGGAGGAGGAGGAGCTTGGGTATATTTATTCTTGATGTAAGGTTGGGAGTAGTGAGATGTGGAACACTAGGTGTATGCATAGGGTTTTGGGCAAGGCCACATTGTAGGCAATAGGAGACAGTCTTTTCAGGACCTTGCAAGGGCTGATAAACCTAGGCCCCAATTTGTGACAGGGTTGATGTAGACAAATGTGTCGAGTAGAGATCCAAACACGTTCACCCACTGGGATGGCAGGTACAGAAGCTCTATGACGATCCGCAAACTTCTTATATCTAGAGACACCTGAACGTAGCTGAGAGTGAATACATTGTCAATAAGTGGTGAGTCCAGTGACGTGTCAGTCTGCAGCAGGAACCCTAGTGGACTGAGCAGAAATAGGGAAGACATGAGGTTGATACCCTGCTGCGGCTTGAAATGGAAAACATTTAAGAGAAGAGTGCCAATGAGTGTTTATTGCTAGCTCAGCTAGGGGTAACAACTCAGACCAGTTGGTATGGCGAGCGTTCACAAAGGCTCTAATATAGGCTTCAAGATCCTGGTTTACTCTCTCAGTTAGTCCATTTGTCTGAGGATGGTAGCCAGACAACAAGGAAACAGTGGTTCCAATCAACTTACAAAAGGATCTCCAAAAGGTAGAGATGAACTGTAGACCTCTGTCGCAAACAATATTCACAGGAATGCCACAAAGTCATACCACATGCAAGAGAAAAAAAGACAATATTTTTTGGGCAGAAGGCAGTTTGATTAGGGGTACAAAATGAGCCAGTCTGGAAAAGTGATCCACCACAACCCAGATAACTGTATGGTGGTCGGGAGGAGGAAGGTCCACCATAAAGTCCATTGTTATGTGTGTCCAGGGTTGTTTGGGAATGGACAATGGTTGGAGCAAGCCAGGAGGCAAGGATTGGGGAATTTTGTTGGCAGCACAAGTTGTGCATGCTTTTTTACATATTCCTGAGAGTCAGACTTCATAGTAGGCCACCATACGTGTTGGGAAAGATGCTTAAAAGTCCTAGTCAAACCAGGATGTCCTGATAGTTTACTATCATGAGCCCAGGATAGCACAGGGGTGTGTAGGTTCAGAGATATAAAGAGGATATCAGAGGCCATGAGGGCTCCTAGAGGTTTACTAGACTGGGCACGTTGCAATCTTTGCAGTAGGGTGGTATTTAGTTGAGCAACCACACAGGAGGGAGGTATGATGTGTTCAAAAGGAGCTTCAGAGGAGTCACTTGAGTGAGGGAACTGACGGAAAAGGGCATCCGCCTTCTTGTACTTGGTCCCAGGAAGATAAGAGACCACAAAGTTAAAACGGGAAAAGACCAAGGCCCACCTGGCCTGTCGAGGATTGAGTAGATGAGCAGTCTCTAGGTAAGTCAGATACTTGTGGTCAGTGAGAATCTGAATGGGATTGGCGGTTGCCCTCTAACCAATGACGCCATTCAGTTAAAGCCATCTTAATGGCTAAGAGTTCACGATTACCCACATCATAGTTCCTCTCAGCAGAAGTAAAGCATTTAGAGAAAAAGGTTACAGGGTGTGACTTGGAAGTGAAAGGATTCCTTTGGATAAGAACTGCTCAAGAACCTCTGCAATTCCTTTAAAAAAGTAGGTTGAGGCCATTCTAGAGCTGCGGTGAGTTTAGCAGGATCCATGGCAAAACCCTCCTTCAAGATGACATAATGCAGGATTTGGATCTGAACTTGATCAAACTAACACTATTCTAGCTTGGCTACTAAAGAATTGTCTAGGACATAGAAGCACCTGTCTCACGTGTCTATTATGCTCCTCTAAAGTGTAAGAGAAAACAAAGATATCATCCAGATAGACAATGACAGTGTAGTTGAAGAGGTCACAGAATATATTGTTGACAAATGCCTGGAAGACTGCAGGGGCATTACAAAGCCCAAAGGGAATTACAAGGTATGCATAATGCCCAGATCTTGTGTTGAAGGCAGTCTTCCATTCGTGGTCTGGAAAGATGAGAATCAGATTGTATGCCCCACCTAAGTCCAATTTTAACTAACTAAATAAATCACCTGTTTTTAAATCAAATTGGTGTGGAGGCACATAGTGCATATCCTTTCCCATAAGAGTCATCACAGACCCCTCATTACAGATTTACAGATTCACCTTTCAAAGCGGTTCATCTTCTGCTGGGAAGGTGAGAACTGAGTCCAAGGAGGGGAACACATGCTGCAAAGAGAAAAGGGGATTGATTGCCTTCTCCAGTGGTCACAAACCACACAGAGCTGTATCTATACCTCATAGGAGTTGAGGTAGAAAAACGTGAGTTTCCATTTGGCTTTTTTCTGCTAAATAACACTAAGTACTTTTGACATACTACACCAGGATCTCTTTTTTTGCTGTGCACCCGCCCCTCTTCTGTTCCAGATTTCTGTTGGAAGCTTTCCTGTCTCCAGGGTGAGTTCATTTCCACTTTTGGGATTAGGCTGCAAGCAAAATATATATTTTTCGCCCTAGACAAAAACACTGGATCAGGTGTATTTGGAATATTCTGGGAGACCTGCCATCTCAGGATCACACTGGTCGTCCTATTTGTGGGACATTCTATTGTTGTAGAGCTGTATTATTTCTGTGTGTATATATATATATATATATATATATATTAAAAATTGATATAATTTAAAATCAAGCTTTAGCCTAATACTACAATCATTATTAAAAAAAACACTAATTTATATAAATCTTATCACATTTATATCAAACATAAATACATTAGAATAGCATAAAATAAATAAAATCAATTAAATGAATGTAGCAATATCTATATCTACATTGAGACCCACAGGAGTAAGGGTCCCCAACTTATGAATCTAAAAGGTTTTCCTTCTCCTGAGGGCCAATAGACTAGAATCCTAACCCCTTAATAGTCAAAGTTGATGGATCACAATTGTGTTTTTCACTAAAGTGTCTAGGAACACTATCTTTTAAAAAAAAAAATTATATTTGCCACATGTTCACTAAATCTTTTTGACAAGTGTCTCTTTGTGTGGCCTACATATTGTAAGCCACACCCACATTGTAATAAATATACTACATATATACTTTTGCACGTAATGACATTTTTTATTTTAAATCCTTGTCATGTTTTTTTAGAAACCATTAATGATCTTTGTGGGTCAATAGATCTACACATTGGACACCTACGTTTATTACATTTATAGGTTCCGTTTAATTTTAAAAAACTATTACATGATTTTTTATCCAAAGAACCAATATCTTTCAGCTGGTAAAGGGGTAGGAAAAGTGAAAGGTATTCTTAATAAATATTGGTCAATACTTACTAGTGATTTATTATTAAAAAATTATTTAGATAATAGGCCAAATCTGGTTAACAAAAAGAATACCAACCTTAGGAATTTATTAGCCCCAAGTAAGCTGAAAGATAATGGTTCTTTGGATAAAAAATCATGTAATATGTTTTTAAAATTAAATGGAACCTATAAATGTAATAAAAGTAGATGTCCAATGTGTAGATCGATTGACCCACATAGAGCATTAGTGGTTTCTTAAAAAACTGGACAAGAATTTAAAATAAAAAAATGTATTACGTGCAAAAGTATATTTATTACAATGTGGGTTTGGCCTACAATATGTAGGCCACACAAAAAGACACCTGTCAAAAAGATTTAGTAAACATGTGGCAAATATAAAAAAAACCCTATTAAAACATAGTGTTACTAGAAACTTTAGTGAAAAACACAATTGTGATCAATCAACTTTTACTATTAAGGGGTTAGAGATTGTCTATCGGCCCTCAGGAGAAGGGAAACCTTTTGGATTCATAAGTTGGGGACCTTAACTCCTGGGAGTCTCAATGTAGATATAGATATTGCTGCATTCATTTAATCGATTTTATTTATTTTATGCTATGCTATTCTAGTGTATTTATGTTTTATATAATTAATGGTAAAATGTAATGAAATGTTATTATACTGCAATTTTAAATTAGGCCTCTATATGGCAGTGGTACTCCATGTGTTTAAATATTGGTAGATAGTAATCACTCAGTACTCTTGACAAAGCCGCCAGTGAAGTCAGGGAAACATGTTGAGGCTCTGAGTGGTTGTGACTGCTGCAGTTTTGAGAGAGGAAGTGGAAGTCAAGTCAAGTAAGTTGCAAAAAACAACAGGGTGGTGACGTCACACGCCAGTATTGCCGACATTGTTGAATACACTTCAAGGTGCTTCAGACTCTCTTCATTGTGGTTACCAAGCAGCTACAAGTTTTCACTTGTGAAAATGTTCATTATACTTCTATGTTTGTGAGTAGTTCCAACTTGTGTTTTTTAAAGAATTGTCTGTCGGATCTCACACTATTCTGTGGCATTCTGTTTATTTCAGCTCTCCAGATTCCTCCTGCGATGGTAATAGCCTCTGGCTTGGAATCCATATTCTGCAACTGTGTGGTATGGGTTCCCAACATCTGTCCCTGAAGATAAACAGCTTGTGCCACCTCCTCTTGCTCCATGGCCCAAGTATAATGCAATGCTTGTGGGATACTCCTCTATCAGACTGAACTCGGCCAGTAGTCTTGTTATCCCGGCGTCAAGCTGGAATGATATGTAATATCCCAAAGAAGAGAAAGTTAGTAAGATGAGTAAGGCGGCACTCACCACAGACAAGACAGTCCCCAGCGGCAACGGCAGAGCAGTCCAAGTACAAACCACCAGAATGGTCAGGCAGGCAGGGTTTGGCAACAGCAAAGCAGCCAAGGGCACACCTACACACACTCACATATACAGACATACACATTATTGTTATTATTATTATTATTATTATCATCGCAATTTTTTATAGCGCCACAAAATTCCTTAGCTTTTAAAGATACACACAGTTACACACAGTCATACATACATAAATGCACACATTCATACACACACTAAACTCATACATACACACACATTCATACATACATATGCAAACATGCATACTCATACATGGATATACACACACAATTCATTCATACACACAAATACACACTAAACTCATACTTACACACACACACACTCTCATACATATATGCACACACACACACATTCATACAAAAACACACACATATTCATACACACACACACTCATACATGCATAAACACACACATATTCATACACACACACACTCATACATGCATAAACACACACATATTCATACACATACACACACTGATACATACAGGGAGTGAAGAATTATTAGGCAAGTTGTATTTTTGAGGATTAATTTTATTATTGAACAACAACCATGTTCTCAATGAACCCAAAAAAACTCATTAATATCAAAGCTGAATATTTTTGGAAGTAGTTTTTAGTTTGTTTTTAGTTTTAGCTATTTTAGGGGGATATCTGTGTGTGCAGGTGACTATTACTGTGCATAATTATTAGGCAACTTAACAAAAAACAAATATATACCCATTTCAATTATTTATTTTTACCAGTGAAACCAATATAACATCTCAACATTCACAAATATACATTTCTGACATTCAAAAACAAGACAAAAACAAATCAGTGACCAATATAGCCACCTTTCTTTGCAAGGACACTCAAAAGCCTGCCATCCATGGATTCTGTCAGTGTTTTGATCTGTTCACCATCAACATTGCGTGCAGCAGCAACCACAGCCTCCCAGACACTGTTCAGAGAGGTGTACTGTTTTCCCTCCTTGTAAATCTCACATATGATGATGGACCACAGGTTCTCAATGGGGTTCAGATCAGGTGAACAAGGAGGCCATGTTATTAGATTTTCTTCTTTTATACCCTTTCTTGCCAGCCACGCTGTGGAGTACTTGGACGCGTGTGATGGAGCATTGTCCTGCATGAAAATCATGTTTTTCTTGAAGGATGCAGACTTCTTCCTGTACCACTGCTTGAAGAAGGTGTCTTCCAGAAACTGGCAGTAGGACTGGGAGTTGAGCTTGACTCCATCCTCAACCCGAAAAGGCCCCACAAGCTCATCTTTGATGATACCAGCCCAAACCAGTACTCCACCTCCACCTTGCTGGCGTCTGAGTCGGACTGGAGCTCTCTGCCCTTTACCAATCCAGCCACTGGCCCATCCATCTGGCCCATCAAGACTCACTCTCATTTCATCAGTCCATAAAACCTTAGAAAAATCAGTCTTGAGATATTACTTGGCCCAGTCTTGACATTTCAGCTTGTGTGTCTTGTTCAGTGGTGGTCGTCTTTCAGCCTTTCTTACCTTGGCCATGTCTCTGAGTATTGCACACCTTGTGCTTTTGGGCACTCCAGTGATGTTGCAGCTCTGAAATATGGCCAAACTGGTGGCAAGTGGCATCTTGGCAGCTGCACGCTTGACTTTTTCTCAGTTCATGGGCAGTTATTTTGCGCCTTGGTTTTTCCACACGCTTCTTGCGACCCTGTTGACTATTTTGAATGAAACGCTTGATTGTTCGATGATCACGCTTCAGAAGCTTTGCAATTTTAAGAGTGCTGCACCCCTCTGCAAGATATCTCACTATTTTTTACTTTTCTGAGCCTGTCAAGTCCTTCTTTTGACCCATTTTGCTAAAGGAAAGGAAGTTGCCTAATAATTATGCACACCTGATATAGGGTGTTGATGTCATTAGACCACACCCCTTCTCATTACAGAGATGCACATCACCTAATATGCTTAATTGGTAGTAGGCTTTCGAGCCTATACAGCTTGGAGTAAGACAACATGCATAAAGAGGATGATGTGGTCAAAATACTCATTTGCCTAATAATTCTGCACTCCCTGTACATAAGCGCACACATTTTCATAAACACACACACATACACACACTCATACATACATAAACAGACACATATTCATACAAACACTTACACACACACACTAAACTCATATAGGAGCAGCAAGTTGTATACATATAGCTACCTGTATAGTGTTTAGGGACATCACAATACACTATACAGGTAACTGTGTGTATATAATGCGCTGTATCTATATACAGAGTGCTGTGTATATAGTGTATATAGGTATTTCCAAAACTGCTGTGGCAACTAAACTTATGGTCATCATAGCAGATGTTACAGAATCTTCAATCTGCCCATGTATTTCCCCCTAAACAACAGTGCCCCAAACTATTTGCTTAAATCAGTGCCACTCAGATGTAGACATCTGTTTAATTAGTTCAATTGACATTTTAATATAATTTTACAGTTAGACATTTCTGGGCATGACTATTGATAAATGTTTTAATTGCAAAATGCAGAGCTGCACGTACCTCTCAGTTTTCTATACGATACAGTCATTTCTCACAGCTGTCACTCTAAAAGTGAGCCCTCTAAAAGGCAGCATGGGGCATTCTAAGTAAATATATATATATGACACACACATGGGGCTACTGTTACCAAAATATTTCATTACACAGCAGTGCACGCGCTCTCTGCTAAACATGATACGTACCTTACATAGGTCACACATTCCTCTACAGGGCTCGCCAATAGTCATCTTTTTCTGCCCCTATGTAGATGAGACAGATAAACAAAGCAAGGGAATGAAGTCCTGAGCTAGTGTGCTTCTGTGAGCACGGGAGCCTACAGCTGACTATTTAGCGCAGGAACTCAGGGGAAAAAAATAACTAAAAATAAATAATTAAGTCCAACTGAATAGGATAGACACCAGATGCCTGCTCTAAGTTTGCTCCCCTCCTGCTGGCACGCTCTAAGGCAGCTGCCTAGCTGGCTTTATGCAAGTGCCGGCCCTGAATACTGTTTGGGACACAGGCATTCTATTAAATACACAACACCTTTACTTGAACATCTAATCGTATCTTGAATTTGAATTTATTTTCCATTTAAAGAAGAAATAACTTTTTTTTTTTTTTTTTTACTGAATTCACAGGCTACACATTTATGACAAGGGAAGAAGCCTCTGGTGTCATTACGTGTGAGATCCCTAATTCCTACATGTTGAATTTTTCTTAAACTCACTTGGGGCTAACTGATTTTTTAAATTGTTTACCTTCTTAAAAATTACCTCAGGGTGGTAACTGACTACTCTGCTTGCTTAACCCCTAAAGTATTGGATTGCCTCACTATTAATGAACTCTGCCTGTCTTACTACTCTGCTTGCTCAACCCCTAAAGTACTGGATTGCATCACTATTAATGAACTCTGCCTGTCTGTCTACTCTGCCTGCTTAACCCCTCAAGTACTGGATTGCCATACTGTTGCTGAACATTGCCTGTCTGACCACTCTACCTGTTTATCCTTTGAACCTTTGGACTGCCTCACTGTTGCCAAACCCTGCCTGCCTGACCATTCTAGTGGTTTACCTTTGGACTGACTTACTGTTGCCAAACTCTGCCTACCTGGCCATTCTAGTGGTCTACCCTTGAACTGCCTTACCACTGGTTTCTCTACCTATTGCCATCAATGGCTATCCTGTTTGTCTTCAGTCCTTCAAGTGATCTACCCTTGAACTACCTAACCATTGATTCCCTGCCTTTTTATAAAGGTAATAACATCTATGTCTTACACTATGTACACTATGGGGAAACTGCTGTCTTTATATAGGATGCTTATTTATTTAAGTCTAGTATATAAATAATTTATAGAATATAAATTGGTTCTGTTATTTTGGGTGAATTAGAATATCGCCTCTATATAAAGTGAACAACTAATTAATAAATGCAGAGGTTGTATTTTTGGCTAAATATGGATAACTCCATTGCCAGTATATTTATGAGTGTGTCATCATCATATATGGATACTATATTCGATATTTTTATGCACTGAAAATTCATGGATTATCAGTCTTTTATTTTTCAGTCTTTTATTTTTCTCACCCCTCTGTAGTTTATAGATGTTAAATATTTGATGATTCTCTCAGTCCCCACCACAAAAAATGGTGTATGCTGCTTTGTTTAAAAGGGTGTATCATCAGAAGTCCCTTAGTGTTAGAAAAGCGATGAAAAATATAGAAAAGACAAAGCGCAACAGGACTCAAGTGAAAAGGTTTATTAAACAGATAAAATATATTTTAAAAACAGAAGGTATTAGGCATACCAGAAGTTAAAAACAGAAATGCATATCAGACAAAATTGTCTTAAAACTTTCACCAGGTTACCGCTTCCAGCTGATCTTGAATTGCAGGATGAAACCGTTTTATACAGGCTTCCTTTTAGCTGCTTTAACAGCTGTGCTGTGTTGCTCCACAGTGAGATCCTGCATACAGCTCTGAATTCCTGTGTGTGAAAGAAGTCTTCAGCTGTGCAGCTGTGCAGTGTCTGCTGTTTTCACCTTTGGGGGATTAAAGATCTTTAATCACCCAAGGGTGAAAACAGCAGACACTGCACAGCTTCACACACAGGAATTCAGAGCTGTATGCAGGATCTCACTGTGGACCAACACAGCACCAAGCTAAAAGGAAGCCTGTATAAAACGGTTTCATCCTGCAATTCAAGATCAGCTGGAAGCGGTAATCTGGTCAAAGTTTTAAGACAATTTTGTCTTATATGCATTTCTGTTTTTAACTTCTGGTACGCCTAATACCTTCTGTTTTTAAAATGTCTTTTATCTGTTTAATAAACCTTTTCACTTGAGTCCTGTTGCGCTTTGTCTTTTCTATATTTGTCAGTGCTTTTCTAAATGACGATTACAGCATTAACACTTTTTTCTTTTTTCAATCCCGATGTCATCTAGTTTAAAACGGCAAATATAGCCGATAATGAAATTGTATTTCTTAATAGAACGTTTCTGATAGGACAAAATTGAACATGTGACTGAACAGAACAAAGCGGACCTGATTGGGAACTAACACAAAGAACCAGCTAGAAAGGGAGCTGAAGTACCTCACCCCTAAGGATTGGCTAAGAATTTTTTAAACATATTGATTCTGATTGTTCGCTAAAATTCAATTAATGTTTATGAAATATTTTTATACTTAGCAAAGAGCGATTAATTTTATGATAGATTTTATTATGTAATATAAACAGTTTGCTAATTAGATATTGCGTTCATGAGATTTAAGAAAGTATTTTTATTTGAACTTTATGTAAATGTGTGTAAACCCTCCCCCATCCAATGGGATCATGGGTAGCATTTTTTACTTTGTATTTAAGACCGTCTGTGCTGCGGTAAGGTATGCTATGTTTGTAAAGCAAATTATTTGTGAATGCTCTTGAAAAAGACGGTACTGACCGTTGAAACGCGTTTAGAAAAATAAAAGCTGCTTTTTATGAAAAAGCTGGTGAAACTTTTCTCTGAACACTTGAGGAGCCGTTTATCTCAATCTATACTGTGAGTATATAAACTTTGTATTACAGTGTATGGATACAATATTTCAGTGCCATATATCTTTTCACGTTGAAGAAACTGTGGAACACACCCCAGTGAATCAATTTAATCCATTGGTGAACCTGCGCCTCCTTCTGCACACACATATGTATCTATAGGTTGTATTGCATATATATATATCATTAGAAACACTTGCATTTTCCATAGTTGTTAAGAAAGTATTCAAACTAAAGATCCATTTAGTTTTCATATGAGTAATGTATTCACTCTATCACCACCCCTCCTTAATGGTGGTACATAACATATATATATATATATATATATATATATATATATATATATATATATATATATATATATATACACAAAACAACAACACATTTTAAATGCTGCAAAACAACTATGCTTTTATATTAAAATTGTGATCTTAGTCACACAATATAGCCATATTCTGCTTAGCCAGTCACAAATTTACAAGGTGTCCCAAAGTTGACTGGTCCTAACATTAAAGTAATTTACATTTATAGGCTGAATCATTCCTGCTTTTTCTCTTTTATTATAGAACAAGACTCCCTGGCTTTATATTTACAACTCCATTTCTCACAACATCTTAATAATGTCTCATAGGCTCCATTTATCAATGGAGTAGTGTTAGCGCCAGTCAACATTGCAACATTGGGACAACTTGTAAGTTGGAAACTGTCTAAGCAGAATATGGCCATATTATGTGACTAAGATGCCAATTTTAAAATAAAAACATAGGTGGAAGCTGAATGAGATGAAAGCTAGAACTGCGGCATAACACCGGACAGGTAGTTAATACCATATTGTGAACATATCACCATGGAAGCCTTAACGATGGTGAGCGTATGAGAGGAAAGCATGTTCAATGTGCTGGAGGCCTTCATTGTTAATTTGAAAAGCACTGTGACCGCTACATTCCAGCCCCTGACTGACACCCATCTAGCCTCTAGTGGAAAACAATCCATAATTGCCGGAATGAATGTGGTCGAGAGGGAATATACTGCTGATGGTGCTCAGTATGATATTTTGATCACCCCAGAGCAAGCTGGTGCTGCATCTAAACAGGAGCTTGTCCCTACCACGACATGGAGGATTACCGGAATATACAATCACTAAAACCAAGCGAGCACACTATATGGGGTAACCCTTCCCTAGACAATGGCTGTTCTTGACCCGATGCAGTCAGCATTAGAGTGGTACCTGCTAGGTGGTCTCAGCATGAATACAGGCTTTTACTTTTGTTAATCATGACAATTACCGTGTTTATGTGTATAGAGCCTGTCTCTTGTTATACACACAATAAGCATATCCCCTGAACTTAAAAATTATAAAGTATAAGACCAAGAAACTTCAACTAATAGATGGAGATAAAGATTCACTCCACAAGCTTCATCTGTCTTAGACCAAACTCAAGTGGGGCTATATTAGTTTTCAATTCTCCTTCTTCTTATTTTTTTCTTGTTAACACAGTACATTTACTCAGTCATATATGAATGATGCTATGTGGAACAGTATTTGAGGATAAGGTTAACATTTTAGCTAACTTCATTAAATATTAGGCGTCTTAAATAGGGGCAAGCTCTGTTTTATGAAAAATGAAAGCAAGCTTAGAGCTTTATGATCTCAACCACTACAACTCTAAATAGTAGCACAAGCTTCCCTAAGATCAAGAGCCTATATATTCAGACCTATTAGGTCTCAAATCTCAAAAGCTTCATCGTAGCTAATGATGACCCTTTATTAGAACAGGCTTACCATGGATTAAGTTTATAGACCAAGAGTAGATTACCACAAGTAAATACTTATCTACCAATATAGGTATAGGGCTGCTTAGGTATAGGGCCTGCACCTGAGCGGTAAGGTTTAGCTACATAAATTATACAAGATTGTAGATAATGAGTACTATTGTCAAGACTAGCTCTGAGCCAATTTAAATTTCATTATACTCTATTACTATATAGGCAATTCCCTAAAATGACTATGTCACCTGGCTAGCATTCAGCTAATGTAGGCTCTCATTTATACATGCCATATTGCATATTGACACTGAGTTCAGGAAGGTATCAATGAGTGTTATATTACCAACCTGATGTACCTTAGTTGTTATACTTCTTAATTTTCATATTTTTGACTATTTTATCATCCTTGCCCTCCTGACCATTTACATTTGTTTTTATTGCCGGCTCTGACCCCCCACCCCCCCATGGTTTACTTGTTAAGCTTGGGAAAATATATCCTATAGCCCACACCCCATAACTATTATTATAAACATTCTATTTTTGAAGCATTCAAATAAACCTCTCTTTTTCTTTTTGTTTTCTTAGGTGACCAGTTAGATTATGGTGAATATATAGATACATTATGTAGTTGGAATATAGGCTTCACTTCATTCCTTTAAAATCCCCATATATTACAGCTCTTGCTGCTTAGTCCTGGCATAAGCTGCACTTTAATTCCACTATTTGATACTGCTGGAACAATTCTTAAGATACCTACCACTTGACTCCATGTTCACTTTTAACTCACCTGAGGCCACAAAAATATTCTTATAACATCCTTCTTTACATACTTATATCCCCTACTCCATTGATCTTGATAATGCTATTCCCAAGCGCTTGTATTTTTATTATTTCTGGTCCAAAAGTGACCACTAATTAATTTGGGAAATAGTCCGCCATAAATATAAAATAAGTTGGTCATTGTTCATATACAGAAGGTTAATTATTCTTAACTAGTCGTACTTATGCCTACAAATATTATGTTCATCTTTATGCAATAAGGTACTGGAGGTGTAAGGTTGACATTTTTCACCATTACGATGTTAAACTTAAAAATACTGTTCTACATTTTAATTTTTTTGTATATATGATGGACTTTACTGACAGTCCTGTAAATGTGTGGACAGATGCTTATGTCCATAACTACATTGTAACCTTGCTCTTGTTTATATGTTTTATAACCTCAATAAAAATATATTTAAAAAAAAAAAAAAAAAATAGGTGTTTTTTGCAGTATATATTATTTTTCCAAATAGTCCTTAAGAAAAAAACCTCCAGTTTTTTTTTCTCCTTAGCAAAATTTATCTGCTGGGATTTATAGCCACTTTGCAAAAAAAAATTTTTATCTCAATTTATTATCTTTCACAATTAATGTATTCTGAGTTTTTCCAAATGATTCAAGCAAACTTTGCTTTAGGTATTACTATAATTAATGTTGGAGATTAACAGCTTTAGGCATGTAATATTGAATATCTGTCTGTTTCGCTTTTAAACAAAGTAATCCAAAGTTTGTTTCTCACCTTGAAAATATGCACATCAAGAAGATCAATTTGATTCATGTCTCAAGTGGCTTTAAACCTGAAAGTACTGTCAATGCTTTTGATAAAATCAACCCCAAATGGTCAGATCAAAAACTGACCCTCTAGTTTATAAACTCATTATTGGTGTAGCATTTAAAGCTTTTGAAGTGTGTGTTATTCCAAACTTTCATCATTTTTTCATAATCACACCTTTAAAGTTTTACTAATGATACATTTGAGCCATTTGCTGTACCAGGTAATTATTGCTAAAATTTGTTCCTAAGGTAATTAAGTTGAAGAAAAAGATTAAAAAGTCTCAAGAATATATCCACCTGTGGACCAAAACATAAAGGGACAGATTATGAGTGGCATGTTAACAGTTACACTCAAGCGAAAAGGGGTTTATCGTGCATGTCAGGTTTTCCGCTCATCTTACAAGTTGAAAGTAACGTGGTCGCTTGAGCACAATTCTGAATTACGCTAGAATGATTACGCATCCTCAGAGTTTATATGTGTGTACATATGTATTCATGTATTTACATCTATGTATGTATTTACAGACATATATACACATACAGGCATACCTTTCTTTTTTGGATAACATATTTTCAATTTTTCCATTTGGATCACATATTTTTATTGTTTTTTGTTTCCACTTTTATATTGATTGTTTTTTTTTTTATTCATTTTTTATTCATTTTTTCTTTTTCTGTTTATATTTATTTTTCTCTATTTTTTTTTCTCTTTTCTACTCTGAAAGCATATCACAAAACTATATTGGATTGACTTTTAGGTGTCGATTTATCATGGCCCAATTGGGGCCGTATACCCCTGTTTCTGTGGGAGCCTTCAGCGGTCCTTAACTGCTCCTTAACTGATACGCCTCCTCTGAGATGGCAGACTTCAATCCGCCCAATCTCATATGATTGGGTTGATTTACACCCCGAATCTGTATGGGGTGGCATTGCACAAGCAGTTCAACAGAACTGCTTGTGCAATAATAAATTATTGATGTCAGGCGGAAATGATTCGATACAGCGGATCATGTCCAATAGACACTTGATAAATCGGCCCCCAAGACTCTTTCTGACATCTCCACTACCCCCAAACTGGAAGGACATTTCTCCAACTATTTTTTAGGTTGGAGGTTTTGCTATATTAGAAGATTTTCCAAGTTTACAGCATATAGCAACGCAACAGCCTCTTTCACTTTCTTTATTATTTTTTTGCCTTTGTATTATTTATAGATATATTGTTTATTACATGGATCCATGTCTTGTTTTATTATTGTATAAATAAACAGCACAATTGTTTTTATGGTAAACACAACCTGCTTTTATATTTTTATGATATTAGTGACATCTATTTTACATTCATTATACACACCTCGTATTCACCACATATAGTGTATACCACCACCCCATAGGCGCTCCTTTTACATATTTTATTTTTTAGCTTTATTTAAGGTTAACTAGGGTACCTTATTATTAGGAGCTAAGAGGTATTAGCATTTAACGCTGACTGCACATGTTTACTTTAGCTTTCAAATAAGAATACAAAGAGAACAAAGCAAAATTGATGATAAAAGTAAACTGGAAAGTTGTTTAAAATTGCATGCCCTACCTGAATCATGAAAGTTTATTTTTGAATAGACTGTCCCTTTAATAAATTGTTATACTGTGTATTTACTGTAAATATTTCCCATTCCAATGTTCTGCACATAGGGGAATATGTTCTAAGTATTTATAAATAAATATTCCTATAAATATCTGTATATATCTAAACATATATATATATATATATATATATATATATATATATATATATATATATATATATACAAATTAAGAGGTAGTAATGAAAAACACTGTAGGGGACTTTAAGAATGCCTAGGACAAGCATAAAGCTATCCTAGGAACTAGATGAGTTTATACTTTTAGGAAATATCGGGCAGACTTGCTGGGCCTATGACTCTTATCTGCCGTCAATGTCTGTTTCTATCTATGTATAAATATATATTTTACCGAAATACCTTCACACACACATACTCACACACACATTTTATATATATATATATATATATATATATATATATTTCTTGGTAAATAAAGTCCTGCACTCCAATCCTCAAATATTTGAGTGAGCAGCCACCAGGGTGCTAAAAACAGTCACTAATAAGATAGCACTCACTGGGTTTAAAAATAAAACGTTTAAACGTCATGGGATAGTTGAGTGCTATCTTATTAGTGACTGTTTATATATATATATATATATATATATATATATATATATATATATATATATATATATATATATGTATATATATATATATATATATATATATATGTATTTATGAATAAATAGGACATATTTTTCTATGTGAAGAACATTGGAATGTGAAATATTCATATTTTCATGTCGGGTTAGTGTACTTGAGATTATGTGATCTGGTTTGCACGTGTGTAGGGGTTTTCTTTCTATATGTTTGCTCCATTGATTTCCATGGTGAAATAGGTTATTGCGCTTGCGATATTGTAAGTTTGGCTTTTTATGCTCATTTTATTTACTTTAAACTCACAAAAACGAGCGCAACCCGACTTGAGCCAAAAACGTACTTCTAGAGCAGTTGATGGTCGAGCGGGAGTGTTAATTAGCGCCCCACGTGTCACCTGGCCTAGATACACCTAGATCATGCAGATCTGAGGTATAGAAGCCTTTTACTTGTAAAGTGAATAAATGTCACCCTTTTTATACTATTTGTAAATTTAATTCTTCTGATCATAAAAGATAAATCCAACAAAACTGATTTCATGTGTTTTATAGGTATTTGATAAAATGAAGACACTCATTGAGTTACTGGTTATATAATTAGTGGGCTAATACACTTGGTCTCCCTGGAAGCTTTTGTAGGATGTCAATATTTATATGCCTATATATTTTGCAAGTCTTCATGTGTAAGTTAAGATACAGAGCTCTCCTTCTAAAAAGCAGTGGTTTGCGTCTGTAGCCACTTACCACCTCAGATGTGAAAACAAACTATTTTGGCCTGACTTGCCAGAGATGACTGACAAGTCTTACTCTTGTGCAAATGGTAATAAAAGTATAAACATATGAAATGATAAATACAGGTGGCAAACGCATCCTCACAGGCCCTGAAAGATTCATTTGTTTTCAAGCCAATTAAGAGCAATACCACTACTTCTAATAATAATACACAAGCCCAATTTTTAAATTTTACTGGCGTGGAGAGAAATCAAACCAAAATGTTATTTTTTCCTTGTAGGTGTTTCTCCTTCACATCCACGACCCTCTAAACTAGATAAACAACTCTCAAGCTAAAAGTTGTCTTTCTAAAATTGTTTCCTATGACCTCTTAGATAATCTCTCCAAACCAGAAATCTTAAAAGGACAATAAAGTAAAAATTAAACTTTTATGATCCAGATAGAGCATGCACGTTTAAACAACTTTCCATTTTACTTCTATCATGTAATTTGCTTTTTTCTATGTGCATCCTTTGTTGAAAATTATACTTAGGTAGGCTCAGGATCAGCTTTGCACTACTAGGAGATAGCTGCTGATTGGTGGCTGAACATATATGTCTCTAACCAGTGGTTCAACTGATGCGTTCATCTAGCTCCCAGTACTGCATGATGTTCCTTAAACAAAACATGCCAAAATAAGGTTTTTCACAATTTTATGGGCTGAATAATGAAAGAAAATTGTACTTTTCATGTCCCTTTAATAAAACTGGCCATTTATACTTATCAGCATGACTAGAATTTGTAATAGTCATAGCCACAGGATATGCTCCAAAGAATGTTCCGTCCAATTTGAGCAGTTAGTTCCCCATTGGCCCTTCCTACAAACACATCTCTTACTAAATCTATGTAATGTGCATCAAAATAGTTACAAAGTTGCAAAAAAAAGTCAGGATGGTGATGGTCTAAGCCAAGACATCCCTTCTACTTAAAATGTATTTATTTAAAAAAACAAAACTATCACCACCTACTGCCAGATTCACTTGTGTGTTGGCCTAGCATGCTAGCCAATTTAAATAGACTTACCATCAGCTCAAAATACTATATTTTTGTAACGTCTCCACTCAAGCTGATGGTAGAGTAACCATTTATACATTTTGCTCTGTAAATTATAGTATGGAATTTTCTTGTGGCCGAATGCAGGTTTGTTACATGAAGAGAATGCTACTTGACTTCTATCACCAGGACTTGAAACCACTTACTCGTTAATTCTATTTCTTCTATAAGTCAATAATTAAAGGGACTAAATAGAAAAAGAGATAAAAGAAGGCGCCAACATAGTGCGGTTACCAATGGGATGGGACACGCAGTGCAAGTAATACAATATACTCACAGGATATAGGACACTTGAAAAGTGTCACAAGTGCCTCCTGGACCCTCAGAGTCGTCCAGCTAACTCCCACTCCACTGTGGTAGTAAGATTCCACTCGTCTCTGCCGATTATGGTCGCTCCGCTGTTGGTCTCAGCTACAGACTGTGTTCCAAAGGGACAGACTTCAGGTCCACTCAGATCAGGATATACAGATACGGTCCGTGCTCTCCAGAGAGAAGTCAAACAGCAAGACTAATTAAAAGTTGATGATGTGGTGGCAAAATCAAATATTACCAGTGGTAATGTAAATGAAAGTTTGTGGCTACAATCTTAAAATGAATAAGACTTTAATGGCACAACGTTTCTCGGTCTGTACGTGGCCGTTTCCTCAGGTGCATAAGTGTATAATCAAAACACAAAAACCACGAACTTATAACATTCAGTACGGCGTCCTCAGATGCACACCGCGCATGTGTGTAGGTGTGTCCGAACACTGGGAGTTCCATTTGCGTCACCTGACCAATGAGGTGCTTGCAATGAAACACACCTCAATGGTTACGTAAAACCTAGGTAATGTGATATTAACAATTGCAGTACTTATATTAAACCGCACCTCTCGGTTTTATATTTACAGTAAAGAGGTTTTTTGCAATATATTTAAGAGCCGCAATCGGCTCATATTAGCTATGATTCAGATGTCTATTATTGATATAAAATAACTACCAGATCGGGCACACCTACTGTTATTGGGCACACTGTATATATTTCCATCCTTTAAACAGCCAATAACTCATAAAATATTATATTAACATATATACATAAATAAAATATTGAAGATATACATACACAATCTTATAGTATAAAAAAAGCACCAATAGTATGGCTATATCTAAAACCTCACATAAGAATGTACAGCTATACATGTTGATAAAAATCGCATTAAAATTACTATTGTCAGAGGAAATCATTTCCTCAAAATTTCTAAAAGCAAATTACATCCTCTAGGAGGGATGCAAAAAAACAAAATTATGTTTAATTTCATATATTGGAACATCCCTATAAAATCCCAACTTCTGGATGTTAATGTAGATTAAATGACTGTCCCAAAAACATGTTAATGACCAGCTTGTAGCTGCTACAAGTCCACAATATTGTGTCGGTGAAAGAGAAATATTATAATTTCAATGGGGTCCATTGATTGTAATGTTTTACTTGTTCCTGTTCAGGTGCGAAATACATCGCTTGCATAAATCTGTGTGTTAGATGGATCCTTATACTGTAAATAGCTGAAGGTACATGAAAACACAGATATAGGTAGGGAGTGTACAACATAAATGACTCAAACTAGCCCTGCGGGTAGATTAGGATAGAGATACTAAAATGTTTTGTAAGTGGATTGTACAGTTATCACTTACTAGTAGTCAAAATTACTCATTGGAGGGTAGCTATATCTTTTATGATTTATCTCTAGTAGGAGAATAAGCCTCCTATCTATCTTGTAAGGGGCCAACAAAGTAGGTACAGTGTTCAATGATCTGGCATGGGGATAGGATCGCGCAGATGCAAAAAACATAGACATATATATTCTGAACATGTCTAGTTATGAAGTTGGAGGATCTAGAGTGATGGCCTCAAAAGGGGTCTAGGTGTAGGATGTCCTGAGCCTATATGTGGACAATAACCAGAGAGACATTGTATGGAAAATTTAGTTAAAAGCAGCCATGTCAATATTTGCGTTTAAGCCACCAGGGGACACAGGACCTTATTTATCAAGCAGAGAGTGAACGCTTTCCCAGAGAGGTAACAAGTACATCTACATTTTGGGTTAGCAGAGCAGCATTTGTCACCCACAGTTATCATTTTACAAGTAAGTGCTTGTGCAGCCCTCAGCCAACCCTCTAGCAAGCTGATCTTAATATGTGTTTGCGCGCTTATGCCACTATTTAACACTGTTTAAAGTGGTGGTAAAGCATAGAGCATGCAATTTTAATCAACTTTCTAATTTACTTCTGTTGAAAAATGTGCTTTGTTCTTTCGGTATCTTTTAATGGAGAGTAAAACTAGGTAGTCTCATAAGAGCTCAGGAGTGTGTACGTGTTTTTAGTACTCTATGGCAGCAGTGTTTTGCAATATTATTTGTAGCTTTGTTATACAATATTGCAAAACACTGCTGCCATAGAGTACTAAAAACACGTGCACACTCCTGAGCTCTTATGAGACTACCTCGTTTTAGTCTTCAATAAAAGATACTAAGAGAACAAAGCAGATTAGATAACAGAAGTAAATTGGAAGGCTATTTAAAATTGCCTGCTCTACCAAATCATGAAAGATTAATTTTGACTTTACTGTCCCTTTAACATTGGCCCTTGAGCTTTTTCATGTATTAATCTTATTTTATATTCTGGTTGTTTTTTACTTCACCATAGGATAGCCTCTCAGAGGGCCATAATTGTGTGGCATCAATAATTTATTAGAACAATTGAGGGTAGACAGCTATCCTTTTGGAGAGTTACTGGTTGGTCAGTTCCCATGCTGAAAAAAGAAAACAAACAACATATGTTTCCAATGCCTGTTTGGTATGTTCCTAATGAATCATGTACAAATGTTAATGTCTTGATAATTTTTATATCATTAACTAATATGCATGCAAACATATTTTAAATGGATATAAAAAAAATGTGATTCAGAAAGACGTTCTTGTGCAATGATAACTGCAGTAAGTTAGCTGCTTGCTCACCAGGAGGACGGGTGGCCATGCTCATTAGTGGGGGCCCTTTAATTTCAATTTTATGCCTACAAATATAGCAAAAACATATTGTTAATCACTATTTATTAAATAGAATGTTCTTCCCATTCCAGTTATTTACATTATTATTGTTAATAATTATACCCAGAATGCATTGTTTCCCTACAGATCTAGTTAATACTTGTTCCATTTCTGCTATGAATGGTGATGATAGAACTGCTGTACTGGTAATAAGCAAGTACAAGACAATGTTACTATTAGCATAGTTTTTTTTACCACTTTTGTTTGTTTCTATTTTTACAGATGCTTTTTGCTTTCAAGAAAGCTTCATATGCTTGCAAACTATGTATAACATGTGTTATTTCCAGATGAATGCACTTAATTATCTGGAAAAATAATTTCACTAACAGATGTCTCCTCCTCTTTCTTTTTATTTGAATCTTTATCTTCCATAGAAAAATCTTCTACCAGCTCTTGCTTAATCTCCTATCCTTTCCTTTTTAAAATATATCTTTCCCCTGGGTGTGTTTTACTCTGCAATGCCAGAATGTTTATGACACATATTATTGTAACTTCAAGCTCTTCCTTTTTATTGCAGCTTTAAAGTGTTGTATTGAATCTTTAAAAGTACAGTGATTGCTTGCATTATTTATTCCGATCACTGCTGATTAATCTTCTAAGGCATTGCACAACTGTCACCTTGCTACCTTTTGACTGGTGGTTAACATGATGTTGGTGTAAATATAACTGATAGCTAGGAGGTAATGTTGATATAAATATAACAAATTAAGTTAAGATAATACTATTAATAAGAACAATAATCATAATTTTCTTTAGTCAGATAAGCTTCTGATCAGGTAAAATTCAGATTAATATTCAGTCAAACAAAAGTCTTCTTGACTAAATGAAAAACTAGAGATTGAAAATGAAAAACAACAACCCTATACATTGTGCTGATTTTTGTATTGTTGTGCAGAGGAATAGAACTCTAATTAGTGCTGGCCCCAATGGGTTAAATCTAAGGGTCATGATATCCTTCAGGAAAGATAAGTCTCTTTTTGTGACTGGAACATGAGAATCCATTGAATCAATTAAGAATAAAGAAACAACAAATCATTGATGTCATAAAGGGTGAGGAAGGATTTTAAAGGTCCTTGCTTTGAGAGCCATGCTGCATTAAAGGCACATTAAACACTTGGAGATGGTAATATATAATGATAAATTGTATACATATATATAAAACACTCTGCAATATACTTTCATTATTTTTTTTATCTCCTTCTCTTGTAGTTCCATCCTGAAATTATGAACATTTCAGTTCTGGTTAGAATTGTCATTGGCTGCACACTCAAGTAACCTATTTATAACTCTCCCGTATTGGCCACAGCAGAGATGGTAACCTAAGTTACAACATGGCGGCTGCCATTGTTTTATAGACAAAACAATTTAGACTCATGTTGTCAATATTTAAAGAGCTAATGAAACTTTTAAAAATACATCTACATGTTATCCTCAGGGTAATATTTTATTTGAACACATAATTCTATCCATCATTTATTTACGCCTAGATTTAGAGTTTTGCGGCCGCTGTAAAAACCAGCGTAAAGGGCTCTTAACGCTGTTTTTTTACCGCCCGCTGGTATTTAGAGTTTCCTTACCGACAGTCAAAAATTTCCTAACGCTGAAATCGTTACCGACAACCCAGACCCAGTAGTTAACATCTTACAACAAAATAAACATCCACGAATCACAAAACAAATATTACACAAAGTACACTTACACTCATACAAACACTATATTTATTTTTCATTTTTAATATTTTCACGTCAAAATAGAAAGGTTCAAAGTTACGAGATCTCGGGTGTTAGAAAAAAACCACACAAATCCATCTTGCCATTGACTTATATTGACAGACGGGAACAGACACTCATATAGCTACATCTAAATAATAATATTATCACATACATACACTCATCAATGTAAAACAATACAATACAAACAATATACACCACATTACATACACAAAGAAGATTTGGATTATGAAATAAATACGATTTAGCTACTTTTTCCCACAAGACCATGACGTCACTCACTTTACGCTCAAAACCAGTCTTGGATTTTATTTACACACACATTTTTCATCTCCATTGACTTCTATGGGGAAGACGTGCTTGTGCACAAGACAGACATATTTCCATGACACACGCAAAAAGTGTAGACAAAAAACTCTAAATACCAGCGCTAGAATTCTGAAAGTAACTCATGATTTCATGCATTAGCCCCGCTATGACAAATAGATCAAGAAATGGCTATTTCCCTATGGACTTATGGCTTTTACTTATGGGAAATTCACAACAACATTACATTGTATGATACTTTTATATTACATCAACTACAAATCACCATCACTAGTAACAAACATTTTCAACAATTACATGAGATTTAAATGGACAGAAAAATAATTGGAATATTTCAAGATTCACAAACAGTAGACAATTGGAAACACCTCTCATTTACCTTTATTATAGCATTTAATTTATTCAACTCATATGCTTGCAGCAACAGCATATCTACATAGGCTTAACACATGATCATTCATGGATGCACATACATTATTTTTAGCATTCACTCATACATGTGCATTTATATGATGGGGGAAAAACACATTACATTCTCTCTAGGAATCACGAAACAGAAAATAGGGATTTTTATTTTTTTATTTTTTATTGGTAATCCAATTCAGGGTACAGAAAAAAACAGGACTTAACACAATATTTACATAATTGGGGATAGGAGACAAATCATGCTTTAAGGAGCACAGAAAAAAAATACTTGAGTATAAATAAACATATCTAGAAATGTACCATAGTCTAGCCTTACCATTATATCTACCAAGTATATAGTAGTTGTCCAAGCCAGAACATATATATGCCACAAACAGTAAAGCAATCAGAATCATAGTATCATAGCACAACGACTGGAATAGCGTCTTGTTTACCCCTGAATGGATACCCAATTTTATAATCTTTTATATTTTTCAAAACAGCAACCATATTACAACATCATATTTACTTAGAATACATGTACATAATAAAGAAAAAAAAACTCCACAATTTGTTAAGCTCTTTTTTCTTAATCCTCCAACAAATGGAAAAAAAATAAATAAGAAAAATAAACCCCGAGGGAACAGGTTGCTGAATTTTTATTCTATCCCTCAAAGCCTACCCATTACCTATGGGGGGCCTGAGTTCGAAAAGAAGAAAAAAAAATGGAAAAAAGAAAAAAATAACACTAGAGAGGGAAGAAAAAAAATAAAAAAATAAAAGGGGGAGGGGTTTTTCTCCCTCTCCTTCATCCACTCCTCCCCTCCTACCACATTTCTAACTGTACCAATTCAGAATTCCTGAATGGAAAGATTAGGTTCTCTACCTCATTGGCTGGGTGGCTTTTAATAAAAACTGACCATTTCTTGAAAAATATTTTTATGTCCTCCTCATTATTCATACTGACATCTCTTTGTTCTAAAATGCATTGCTTTTTAAGGCAATTTTTTACTTCTAGCAACACTGGGGTTCTGCGGTTTTTCCAACATTTAAAAATTAAATATCTGACTGCTAGAATTGTAAGAATTACTAGTTTTTCCTGAGGGTGTTGTCCTTCCCCATGCCTCAGACAAAACACAATTTGCGCCAGTGTAAGTTCCAGAGGGGAAATCCCCAATACGTTATTTAGCCAATATTGGACCTTTTTCCATAATTGGCTAACGCGCACTTTGGGCATTTGTTAAAATTCAGGTTCTGTAATTTGTATCCCTTTTCAGGGGTATAATATGCTTTATGTAACATTTTGATGTGCGCTTCTCTCAACGTTGCAGAGAGTGTGGCCTGATAGATTTTATTTATGGATTTTTGAATAAACTGTGGGTCTATTCTATTGGTGACAATTAATCTGTTCCACTCAGAGGCCATCTGATCCAGGACAGGGGTTCCCTTGATACCGATCAGGGAGAGGTAGCAGTAAGAGATTGAGGTATAACCAACCCTGGTTAGTGTAAGCCAATTTTCCATTTTACCCATGCCCCAGTCCCAGCCCATCGCTCTGATCAGATCTGCAATATAGTGCCTTAGTTGTAGATATGCAAAAAAATGATTATTCGCTAGCTTAAATTCACCTTTTAGTTCCTCAAACGATTTCATGCATTTTGTGTCTAAGTTAAGAAGTTGTTGCGCTGTTTTCAGGTCTAAGTCGTACCATTTAGCAAAAACTGTCGCGTTCAGACCTGGATGAAACTCAGGGTTACCTCTAATTGGGAGGTACTGTGAGGCTTTACAATTAACTTTTAAAAGGTTGGCAATCTTCCACCATGCCAAATTATAGAATCTTATATCTGGGAGAGCCAATCCTCCAAACTCCTTTCCCACAGAGAGCTTGGAGATTGATATCCTGGATCTCTTCCCCTGCCATAAGAAGTTTCTGACCGCAGAGTTAAGTAACCGGATATATTTTTCGTAGATAAATAAAGGGATATTCTGTAACACATATAGGAGTTTTGGAAGGAGGACCATCTTGTATAGTGCAATTCTCCCAGAGAGAGAAATTGGTAAACTGAGCCAGGTTTTCAGTTTCTCACAAATAATTGTCAGTATTGCTGATATATTGAGTTTGTATAAGTCCGACGGGTTAACTGGAATATTAATACCTAGATATTTAAATGATGTTATTACTTCCTTAAATGGACAATTACTTATTGAATCTGTCTTCCTTCTAAGCCAGAAAATTTCTGACTTTGATGCATTTATTTTATAACCCGAGAAGGTTCCAAAACTAGCTATTATATGCATAAGTTTGGGAATATTAATCTTTGTATTCGCAATGTACAGAAGGATGTCATCAGCATATAACGCAATTTTTATTTCATAATTAGATATTCTGACTCCTTGCAGCGACTGTCTGATCATGATTGCCAGAGGTTCTATGGCTATATCGAATAAGAGAGGGGATAGTGGGCACCCCTGTCTAGTGCCCCTCTGAATCTTAACTACTGTGGATGTAAGATTATTAACTATTAGGTTTGTCCTTGACATTTTATACAAGTTTTCTATGAAGTTCCGGAACTTGCATGAGAATCAAAATTTATCTAGCGATGAGAAAATATGAGTAAAATAAACTGAGTCAAATGCCTTTTCTGCGTCAATTGTCAAATAGGGATTTTACTGTACCTTTAACATCATGATTCACTCAGAATAAACCATTAGGAATTACGTACAATAAGAACATCATTAGAACAGATTACAGCTGTCACTTTTTGGGAAGGAACAACAATGCTAGACCGCTTTATAGAAGTCAGCATATGTGGGACACAATCACAATATATACGTATATGTACATAACACGCATCACGCAACCACAAAGCACACATTTATATTTTAATCAGCACACAATAACAATGTAGTAAAATACAACAACACAATGAGGATTTCATAACTACACAGGCAGGTTGATAATATGATGATGTCATTAGAAGATTCAACCATACACATTACAGCTTTAGGACTGTACCGCCCCTTTCAGAACTTTAGCACTCAATACTACAATACAATATATACGTAAACAAGAGTTTGGAACATCATTATTATGGCGAGTTTAAAGGGATGCGTACAATATTGACATATCGCCAATCACTTATATATACAATACTACAGATGACAGCCGGAAGTTCAGAATTATTAGTGCGATTTTAAAGGGATGCGTACAATATTGACATCTTGCCAATCACTTATATATACAATACTACAGATGACAGCCAGATGATCTTCAGTATTAGTGTGATTTTAAAGGGACGCGTACAATATTGACAGCTCGCCAATCACTTATATATACAATACTACAGATGACAGCCGGAAGTTCAGAATTATTAGTGCGATTTTAAAGGGACACGTACAATATTTACATCTCGCCAATCACTTATATATACAATACTACAGATGACATCCGGAAGTTCTGAATTATTAGTGCGATTTTAAAGGGACGTGTACAATATTGACATCTCTCCAATCACTTATATATACAATACTACAGGTGACAGCCGGAAGTTCAGAATTATTATTGCGATTTTAATGGGACGCGTACAATATTTACATCTCGCTAATCACTTATATATACATTACTAGAGATGTCAGCTGTTACTTTATTGTTTACAAACAATATTTCAGCAATATTGATTGATCACATTCTATGCAAACATTATACACAAGTATGCACTTTCATTCATGTTAGTGTGGACATTTGCTTTTTACTATAAGATCAAGTTTATTAAGTATTTATTACACATATGAACAAACATTACGAAGATGCACTGTATGTGTGACATTTTACACTTTCACATTGATATTCATTGGGGGAAAACAACATTTCAGCAAACGCCTAAGTAAACCGCCCACTTTGAAAGGATTTGCGCCGCTCACATACAAACAAGTGAATACAATCAGCAATCATTACGAACTCACTACCATTGGACTAATTGCACTATAAATCCCCCAAACAACATGGCCAAAGCGTCCCTTGTGATCGATATTGTATCAATTCACTTCTGTGTTTTTGCATACCTTGTTACTCCTTGCGTTGTGTTTGCTCTGCTGTTTGGCTTCGTGCTGCTAAGCTTGGGAAATATGGATGACGATCTGATAGACGCTGCTGGTGGTGCTGTTGCCGATGTAGCAGTTCATAGAATCAGGCGGGCTCAGTGGCTTCAAGAGAGACAAAGGGCTCATTTGGTTAGAGGTCCTCGTGTATACAGGGTAAGACCCACCTTAGAAAACATGAGTGACTTCGAGGTTTATGACAAGTATAGGCTCAATCGCAAACAGCTCATTGGCCTTTACAATGTTCTTAGACCTCATCTGGAGCCACGTATACGAATAAGGACTGCTGTCCCTGGCATCACTAAGATGCTAAGTTGTATATACGTCCTGGTCTCCGGGAGTTTTCAATCAGGAGAGATGTACATGCATGGCCTGTCTCAAGGTACATTCTCGGTGGTGTTTGATCACTTTCTGGATGCCATGTTATGTATCAGTAAGCATTACATAGGATTCCCTCAGAATCATGGTGATTGGTGGCGCCTGAAGAGGGAATTCTTTGTAATGGCTGAATTGCCCAATGTCTTGGGAGCAATAGATTGCACCCACATTGTGCTGCATGCTCCAGCCGATGACTTGCCCTTTCCGAAATCGGAAACATTTCCATAGCCTCAACGTGCAGTATGTTTGTGATGCAAGGATGCGTATTATGCAGGTGTGTGCGAATTTCGGCGGGGCTTGTCATGATGCCCGAATCCTCTCTCTGTCGTCCCTGTGGCAGCAGTTTGAGGAAAGACTATTTCCCCCTGGGTATCTCGTTGGTGAGTATTTGTGCACAACATGGTTAATTAGTTAGACAATTGCCATTGTAGTCTTAAACTGCTATAGGATGCAATTTAACCATTTCTTTATCTTTCCGAAAATGTCTAGTTTTAGCTCAAAACAGATATGTAGCATGTTCCAGCTTAAATGGCCAGATCGAAAATGCAATGTAACCTTTTTTTTTTTATTTTAGCAAAGGTCTGGTTTATGCGAAATACACATAGGTAGCATGTCTTAGCTGAAATGGGCAGATAGAGAATGCAATTTAACCATGTCATTG
This sequence comes from Bombina bombina, assembly GCF_027579735.1. Lineage (NCBI taxonomy): Eukaryota > Metazoa > Chordata > Amphibia > Anura > Bombinatoridae > Bombina > Bombina bombina. Next base: position 913,659,612 of record NC_069501.1, read on the forward strand.
TCTCTTTCCGCAAATGTCTAGTTTTAGCTCAAAACAGATATGTAGCATGTTCTAGCTTAAATGGCCAGATCGAAAATGCAACGTAACCTTTTTTTTATTTTAGCAGAGGTCTGGTTTATGCAAAATACGAATAGGTAGCATGTCTTAGCTGAAATGGGCAGATAGAGAATGCAATTTAACCATGTCATTGTCTCTTTTCGCAAATGTCTAGTTTTAGCTCAAAGCAGATATGTAGCATGTTCTAGCTTAAATGGCCAGATCGAAAATGCAACGTAACCTTTTTTTTTATTTTATCAAAGGTCTGGTTTATGCGAAATACGCATAGGTAGCACGTCTTAGCTGAAATGGGCAGATAGAGAATAATATTTAACTAGATTATTATTTTTCATTTTAAAAATTTATGTTATTGGATTTTCGTGTACACCAAATACATATTTTAGAATATAATTTGAATTTTTATTAAATATTTTCATTTTGTTATGTTCATAATTTGTAGGTGATTCTGGTTACATGAGCCTTGGCTCATTACTCCATTACGTAACCCTACTGATGAGGCCCAGGAGCGCTACAATAGGGCACACAAGCGGACTAGGGCTGTAGTCGAGAGGATGTTGGGCTCCTCAAAATGAGATTCAGATGCCTTGATAGGTCAGGAGGAGCCCTCCAGTACAGCCCTAGGAAGGTGGCGAAGATCGTTATAGCCTGCAGTGTCCTGCATAATATTGCACAGCGGGCTGGGATGCTGCAGGACATCCAGGTGCCCCAATGCCTCCTCCAAGATGAGGAGGACGAGCTTGTTCTAGAGGGGCCATTCCGGGATAAGGGGCTCAATGTCAGAGCAGACATCATCAACCGCCACTTCAGACGGTAAATAATAGAATTTAGATTGGAGTATTGTCAATATATATGAATTCTAGGGAAATGACAAGTAGAGAATTGTGCAAACATGTTAGGATTGTTCATCAAATTATTCAAATTTTTACATTTATTAATATAGGTGATGCTCTGGTCATTGGGTCCTGTAACGACTTTGCCACCTGGTTTTTAAGACAACATCAGCTGGTAAGTATAAATGTATGGACTGTGGCTGGCAGGAATTTTGATCAAAAATACATCATATGGCATACATTTTCAAAACTAGTATTTAGTTGACACATTAATTAAATTTTGTATACTCAGAAAAGGATCCTCTAGCAAGACTATGGTTCAAAGTCAGATTCAAAGTCACACATTAGAGGTTAGGTCTGCTCAATATGACTCATCTTCACACTTGACTGATAGAACATAACACAAGATGCTACACACGCTTAGTAAGCTAGTGACAGAAATTGTTTCAGAAATGGGGGGTGGGAGAGGGGTGCAGAACTAATTCACACACTTCTATTAATTGTTTGATTCACACTTTTTCTGCCATTAGGGAGATGACTTCATCGAAAGACTGAAAGTGAAGAATTCAAGACTGAAAGTGAAGAATTCAAGACTGAAAGTGAATAATTTCCAGACTGAAAGTGAAGAATCCAAGATTGAAAATGAAGAATCCAAGATTGAAAGTGAAGAATACCAATGGGATCATGTCTGGCATTGTCTTTCAAATGTGCTGACCTGGAAAACCATACAAAGACACGTACACATGGTAAGTGGCAACAATTTGATGGATTAAGGCTGTAGTGGCATCCTATTGGAGACACTTAGATAATTTTTTTATTTTAGATGATATTTCACAATCCTCTATTTTGGAAATGATGAATAAGACACCTAATAAAGATAAACTGTTATTTTTAAGAGAATTGACTTTCAAAGACCATGCATAATCCAGGTTGGTTTTCACAATGCATGCTAGTTAAGAATCACAGGATGAAGAATGTTAAAAATGAGGAAAAGATACATGTCCTATATTAGAAGTTTTGTAGCTTACATAGATTACCCTTACTTTGTGCTACAGAGAAATCCAAATATGAACAATCAGACAAAGGAATACATATGATAGTTGAGATAGAGGTATTATTTGAAGGGATATGAAATATTACATTTCTGTTCAGCATACATATATTTTTTTTAATTTATATGCGTTATTTTGTATAATTTTAAATGCTGATATTTAAATGTAATATTGATTAGACAATATAAAGGTATTTTAAATGATGGATAGGTATAGATTTCATGTATGAATGTTTTTTTTTTGTTTTTTTTTACAAATATCTTTCGAAATATTTTAAAAATGTTAGAGCATAGACACAAGATGATTTTCAAGTTATTTAATTTAATTAATATTTTAAGACATGTGTGTATGAAATAACTAATGGGTTTTTTTTCAGAGTTTCATCTGTGATGAATTACACTTGTTCTATTTTTTTATTTTAAAGAATTTTATTTATTTTCTTATCAATAAATATTTTTTAACACTAAACAAATCTTTTTAACATATTATAATAAATATATACATCTAATCTGACACGTTACAAAATAATTGACTCCCATGACTGGTAGTTGTCTATTTGACAAGCACATGCCTGATATAAAATTATGCCTCATGGATTGAATTAATAATCAAAAATCCACTTATTCAGACAATGTTAAAGTCAAGTATCTGTTATAAAATAATTTGGGATTTAAATCCATCAATGCTTTTATTGTGTAATTTATAGATGGAAAAATTTGAAAATATTTATGAGGATATGAAGTCTGAATTTGACATAACAACTTTGTTCTTTTCACTTTTAACAAAGGAAAGTGGTTAACTTATATTAAAGTGACAGTGTAGTTGAATGTTCAATTTGTTTTATAATATCTTGTATCTTCCTTAGGTATACAAAAACATTATTCTAATAAATATAGTTTCAAATTTATTTTTTATGTTTAAAATGTTAAGTCAGTTAATTTCATTTTAGCACAAGCTAGTTATTGTATGCCATATTGATTACTTTTCTGTTCTAGTGGAGTCATTTGAAGGGTCATTTAACTATAGCTAGTTTGTAATATAATTTCACAAAATTATTCATCTTACCTCTTGGTTAGATATCACATATCTATATGTATTTTCATTCCCCTTTAGTTTATTTCTACAATGTTAACTCCACATATTCCTAATGGTTTGGTCCTTAAAGGGACATTCCAAAAATATATCAGTTATTGAATTTTACACAATACAAATTTATTTGAAAACAAATTTTAATGTACTATTATTGAATTACATTCAGTCTTTAAATATCCTTTGATAAATAAATATCAATGCACATGGCTTAGATAATGACATAAGGCATCTATGTGCAACCAACAATCAGCATCAAAAGAGCCTATCTAGCTATGCTTTTCAGCCAGGAATATAAATTTTAAAAAGCTAATGAGAGAATAAAACTAAATATGAAGTTGTTTTAATATTCTATTATCCATCGAATTCAGTAAAGAACATATAGCTTAATATCCCTTTAAGCTGAAGACGGCTAAAAACAGCCATTAGAATATATTTCATTCACAGTGTGGAAAACAATCCAGAAGGTAAAATAAATATGCTTTAGTCACATGTTATACTAAGTTTGAGAAAGGGAGGTGCATAGGTTTATGATCTTTCAAGCATTATTGGGAAATGTCTTCTTAAAGGGACATGAACACAAAATATCCATTTGCGATTTAAAGAGTGTCTTTTACTTCTATTATCTCAATATCTTGAAAAGCATATTGAGACAGGCTCAGTAGATGAAGATTGGTGGATGCACAGAGATGCCTTATGTGATTGGCTCAACCATGTGCATTGACATTTCTTCTGTTAAGGATATCTAAATCAAAAGATAAATTGAGTTACATTTTAAAGTATAAACATTTATTCTCTCTCCGGATCATTTTAATAAAATATTTTGTTGCAATGTCTCTTTAAAAATAAAGACGCCATTGCACAATAACATATGTGAGCAGCTCAGACAAATACAAGCTCAAGGTGTATTTACTAATAAGAAACAAACGTGTATTTTAACATTTATAAACAGATTATCCAAGTTATGGACATTAGAACCAGAAATTGCGCATTTCAGAAATGTCGCGTGGGAAACATATCTGGCAACACGAGATTTGCATCTTTACACCTTCTAGTCTAATGTCACACAACAGCACACAATCAATGTGCATTATAAATACATTTAATAGAACAATGTCAAAACTTCACAATAAGTCACGAAATTTATTTAATGAACAATAAATACATACAATGTTAAATGTGTATTAATACAACATATTTGTATTAAAGAAACAGAAAGATATTAAACCTAGAAATGTATACAACATTTAATAATGTGACAGTATTAGATTTTTACGATAAGTGAAAAATTAATATTTAACGGATCACGTATATTAAATCTGCATCACACATCCGCATAACAGGCCCATGAATTACAAATAAGTCTACATGAAAAATGTAGTAACAGCACCACCAGGAGGTATGTGTATGGAATTTACTAAGATACGAAACATTAAGGAATGGCCAATCAGAGTTCATTACACAAACATAACTTGAGTCAGGATGCTCTCACAGACATGATAACAATATTTCAAAATTTTATCCAATCAGCTGTACAGATACCATGTTCCATGGTGCATCTCATGTTTACTTCACCATATAAAAGTCCATTACACATTGCCATCTTTGTCAGTTCTCTAATGCCTGCTGGTATACTTATAAGGTATATATATTTATATATATTTATATTCGGACTAGCAAGCATGACACCTCCCAGGTGCGCCAAGAAGAAGAGTGCTGCACTGGTCCACGAATTCCAGAAGTTTTATCCGCAGCTGTTTGGGAAGCAGAAGAAGTCGACAGATTCGCATGTTAAGAAAGCCCTCTGAGAGTCAATCACAAATAAGGTTCAATTGGTGAAGGGCGTCAAGAGGAGCCAGGATCAGATCATGCGGAGGTTCGGAGATATGAGGTTGCGTCTGCACAAAAAAGTGGACCTAATAAGGGAGTGGGTACAAGCCCGGAAAAGAGATTGTAAGAAAGTGGATCCAAAACGGAAACTCTACCTACTCACTTATGAAGTCACTTTATGCGACCTCCTCTGTCTCCGGGTCCCCAGCAGATTTCGATCCTCTCCATCCTCGGCCTCTTCTTCTTCCCTCACAGCTGCTGGATCCCAAACTCCGGACCCGGGGGCCAGTGCAGCTGTTTTTTTCTGTCCGGTGGCCTGGGAGGAGTTGAAATGGAGACTGAACTAGGTAAATATCCTACTTTATATAATATATTAATATATGATTAGACTTTTAAGAAATGTGTAAATATTTTCAAACTATATAGATCTCACAACATAGGCTACATATGATGTTCAGATATCTGATTTTAGAATCGACACACATGAAATAGGAGTGATGTTTCTTGCACTCTCCAGAATATGCGTCACAGAGTGAAAATGGAATTGCGCATCCGTGAAATCCCTATAATCCGCCATTTCATACATTTACTCTAGAATCATAACCCAGTTATAAATATTATTTGTTATTGTTCAATATTAACAAATATACTATTTCAATCTCGTAATACACCTAATTGAAAATATATCATAAGTCTTTATGAAATGATACTCATCACACTACTATAGCCAAATTAATTATGATTCACGGATGCGCAATTCCGCATAGAATCATTGCGCAATGATCACGAAAGATAGAATTGCGCACACACGTGAACATGTGTTTGCTGTAACTGGCATCACTTTACACATGTTGGTCAAATGTATACGTTAATTAGTATATATGTGAAGAATACAGTGTCCTTATTTACAATCTTCTACATTATAAAAAATATAGTAGCAAGATCAAAATAATAAACAATGAAATATAGATATTAATTGATGATAATGCAACAAGACAACAAATGAATTAAAGCTACAGTCAACAACATAAATATTTTACAATAATAATAATACAGGATCGATTTATTGAGACATTAATTTTTGGAAACAATGAATTCATGTGAATAAAAAGAGATTATAAGTTTGTCAATGTAAATGTATTAATGATATCCAATCCTCATTGAATATTTTACAGATATGGATGTTGGTGCTGGACCCTCAGGCCAGGGTTCGTCACAGTATGGTATGTCTCATTTTAATTTCAATTTGTCTTAGAAACATGGAAATAATATTACATAACATAATACATTCACATTTATCAATATTTATATGGATACTCTAATTATCTTTTCTTGTTATTTTAAATTAAGAATCCCGATTCAAATTTTGGATTACATTGTAGTACAAATCCGAAATTATGATGATTTGAAGATATCGCTTATATTCTTGATATCTTCATATTATTATAAGATTAGTTTCATGGCCAATTTATATTCTGCCCCTGTGTAGTGCTTGACATGTTGTGGATATATTTTGACAACAATGACAGATTTTTGCATATGTTTCTATTTGTAAAATATACATTACATACGTTTTTGGGTTGTTATCATTTAAGGGACATGAAAACCAAATTGTAAATTTACGTAATTAGGCACGTGTTTTTCACAAATGTTTAAAAATCTCAGGCTGGATTGTATTTTCAAATTAATCCAATTACACATTTTGTGCTTCATGTCCCTTTAAGAGAGGATAATTAAAGAATCTTGATGATATCCTTAAATTACATATTTTATTGTTATTGCATGCTCAATAGGATTCATTACATCAACATATAGATTCTAAAATTCATTAGCAGCAAAATTGTCAAATTAAGATATTTCAATCTTAAAGGGACACTGACCACATATTATTTATGTTGTCATTCACATAGAGCATGTAACATTAATCAACTTTATTATTTACTCCTATAATCATATTTTCAACATTCTCTTGGTATCTTAATTTGGAAAGCAAGAATGTAATTTTAGATGCAGGTCAATTTTTGGTGACCAACCTGGGTTGTTCTTGCTGATTGTTGGATACCTTCAATGAGCAATATTTAATGAACCAAACAATTGCATAGCTGCATTAAAAAAAATAAAAAAATACAAAGACAAATTTAGAATAGGAGTAAATTTAAAATTCAAAAAAATTTCATTTTCGTTTTAAATCAATGTTTTAACAAAATTGAAGTCAGTGTCCCTTTAATAATCAATAGATTCATTCATCATTACATTGTTTGGATGAAACAATATTGATATCTAAATCACATATTCACTCTTGGACTTACTTTAGAGATATAAGCATACTCTAACAGCACCATGATTACATATTTTGATCAAAAACTTCTGTTTTGCATTGTGATCAATATGTGTTGTGTCCTAAACAAGATTACTGTAAATTGCACAAATGGATCGATGTGACACATGGGTTGGGTTCGATTTGTCACCATTTTTTAGTCCAAATATTGTTTGTGTGTATTCTTTTCAAAACATTGATCAATGGGTATATTTAGATATGCAATGGAATCATATGAGATGAATTGTCTGTCTAATATAGTCATAAATTAAACATATGTTAAAGACATCTTTTTATTCAGAAGAACCTTGATTCACTCATGCTTTTATTCTTCAGATTAGTGCTCTATTGTTCTCATTTCTAAGTATATTATTCTTAAAAATCGATAATGAGGTGATTTAGTTATGTCCAAACTGTGTTTACTAATAGATATCTATATCATTCATAGCTATAGTTGCTATGGGGAGCCCAGGGGATCCAGCACCGGCGATGAAATGCCTTCCAAGCATTCTGGTAAGTCCATTGACTCATTCATATGTCATTGAAGGTGTATTTGTAATCTGTATTATGATCATGATTCTGATGAAGCATTGCATTTGACTAAAACATATAATTTAGTCCTATGATTATATATTTTATTTTAATATTGAAAGATTAAGATCTCAAAGCTTCTTAGTCTACACCTTTGTTCTTCAGAAGATGGATAACATATGTTTGTTTTTATTATAAATTTGGACAACAATCATGAAGTGATACACACATGAGAACTCTCAAATGTTCCATGTACTCTTCTTTTGTGAATTTATATGAAATTCAAACACTAAAATGAAATTCTTACTCATTGAGAATAACAAATCTAATGACATTTGTATGCTCCATCAAAATGATGTAAATTATAACTTTGGATCAGCATATCTTTAATGCAACATTGATGTGTGCCTTGGAGCAACAGTAACATGTTATAATATCTGATATTAACGTGTACACAACATGCTATGTTTTACAGATATTGATGTAACATGTGGGACGGAGGAGGAAGAGGCGGCCATGGAGTCTGATGGTATGTGAAAGCTATCTAACATGTATCCAACATGTATTATTGTTTGTAAACATTCTCATGAAGAAAATCAGCTTTGGCACTTGAAAAAGGATTATTCCATATCTTTTAGAATACACTACTGCCCCCTTTTCCATATCATGCAGCATGAACATATGCTTGTTAGTGATGTCCCGAACTGTTCGCCCGCGAACGGTTCACAGCGAACATAGGTTGTTCGCGTTCGCGTTTGTGGGCGAACACATGGCGATGTTCGATCCGCCCCATGTGTCATCATTGTGGAAACTTTGACCCTTTATGTCACAGCCGTCTGACACATTAGAGCCAATCAACATCAGACACTCCCTCACAGACACTCCCAGCTACTCGGAATCCGCCATTTTAGACTCATAACGACCTTGCTTTTTTAATGAGAGGACGTGTTGTGTTTTTGCTCCTGACATTAATAGGAAAAACATAGCTAGGCTAGTGTATTTACAGTCCAGAAGGACTCCACTCATCTCTGCTGCAAGCACAGCACCCCAAAAAGCCCTTTTTAGGGCTATATTTCGTGCCGTTTTTTTTTTTTTTTTCTTTATTAGCATTTGCCTGGCTTTCAGCTGTGTGTTTAAGGCTCACAGCATATGCTGTGACTACTGCCACCACTGATATCTCCCTAACAACATTAGTTTAAATTTAACTAACCCAAAAATATAATTATTTTTCTAGTGTAATTTTTTTTCATTTTCTATCAGGCCAGTGTCACACAGCATATACTCTGGTTCATTGCTCTCTGCCAGCCAGCAGCCAGCAGTGTTAATATCCGTTTATAACATTATTTTTAATTTAAAAATAAAACACAAAAAAATATTTTTCTAGTGTAATCTAATTACATTTACTATCATGCCTGTGTCTGTCAGGCTCACTCAGCATTAATATACCTCTTTTTTCAGTCTTTTGGTTAATTGGTCTGTGCCAGGCAGCCACCCAGCACTCATATCTATTTTTCTTCCACCTTAATTTTAATATAAAAAAAAAAAGTTTAAATTTGTTTGCTAGTGTAATCTAATATAATTTTCTATCTGGCCTGTGTGTTTTGCTGACATAGAGAGCCTACTGTGTTTACTTGCTGCCCTCCCTAGTCTATGAGCCACGACTCATATGTGTTTAACCTTTTTTTAATTCCCCCCCCCAAAAAATAATTTCATTCATTTTTCTAGTGTAATCTAATAGTATTTTCTATCAGGCGTGTGTGTATCCGACAAACAGAGCCTACTGTTTTTAATAGCTGCCCTTCCAAGACAATCAGCCACGACTCATATGTATGTGCTTAACCTTTTTCTTAAAATTTCCAAAAAAAAAAGTCTTTAAATCATTATGATAGTGTAATCTAATTGTATTTTCTATCAGGCCTGTGTCTAACTGTCTATCTGACTTACACAGCATACTGTTGTTATAATTGCTGCCCTACGTAGCAGCCAGCCAGTGCGACCACTCATAGAGTCATATGTGCATTGCACTTCTTAACATAATTTTAATATTAAAATCTAAAATTTTAAAAATATTTTGCTAGTGTAATGTAACTTAATTTTCTATCAGTCCTGTGTTTTTGTCACTTACACAGCATACTGTGTTAAATTGCTGCCCTACCTACCAACCACGACTCATATCTGCCAGCCTGTCTGCCAGGCCCAAGTAGCCAATTAGTGGCACCAATCACAATTCTTGTAACAGTAATAAAAAAAAAAAACATAATTTTTTGGACTGCAAATATTCAGTCTCCTAGGGCCATTGAATTTCATTTACCTCCTGCCTGCCACTGCCAGCCTTTTGTGCCAGGCCGTCTAGCCAACTATTTACACCAATCATAATTGTTGTCACAGTCAGACAGTATAGTTATTAATTTAAATAAAAAAATTTTTTAGTGTTGATCTTAATCCTCAGTTTGCTCGTGCCATTGAATTGCACTTTTCTACAGCCTTCCAAGCCTGTGTGCCAGGCCTACTTAAAAAATATTTACACCAATCATATTTGTTGTGACAGTATTTTAATAATTAAAAATTAAAATTTTTGGTAATAGTTGCTGTGATTTGAATCCTCAGTTTGCTGGTGCCATTGAATAGCACTTTCCTCCTGCCTTGCAGCCTGCTGTGAGCCAGGCCCACCTAGCCAATTGTTGTCAGCAATCATATTTCTGTTAACAGTATTTCAAAAATTGTCAATAATCACTGTTTAGACTGTCAGTAATCAGTCTCCTAGTTTCCTTGAATTGCATCTCCCTCCTGCCTGCCATCCTTTTGTGCCAGGCCGTCTTGCCAACTATTTACACCAATCCAAATTTTTTGTCACAGTATAGTTACTAATTAAAATTAAAAAAATCTTTATTGTTGATGATCTTAACCCTCAGTTTTCTCGTGCCTTTGAATTGCACTTTTCTAAAGCCTTCCAAGCCTGTGTGCCAGGCCTACTTAAAAATATTTACACCAATCATATTTGTTGTGACAGTATTCTAATAATTAAAAATAAAAAAAAAAAAATTGGGGCTTTTTTTTTGCTTTGGGTGCGTCTATTCATGCAGGCCATATAGAGCTGACAACATTCGGTGTTGTATCAGCTATAAAAATAATAAGAACTGTACTATCAAAATACAGACAATGAAGGGCCTATGAAGACTGAGCAAAGGTTGGATTGTAGTATTTTGTTCGGCTAATCATGATGGCCATGTAGACCGCCAGTAACAGGGATGAAAGTGCTAAGAATAGTACTAATTGAAACAACAGAGTTAGCCATGGGTGTTAGTCTAAGACCACTCGGCTTTTTTTGGGGTTTGGGTGCAGCTAATCATGAAGGCCAGATAGACCTGCCACCATTTGGTGTTGTAACAGGTATGAAAATGCAAAGAACAGTACTACTTAACACAACCTACTTACCATGGGTCCCAGAGCATATGTTTGGTTGTTATATTTTGTAAGGGTAATCATGCAGGCCATATAGACCTCCACCGATAGGGTGAGTATGAGTAACAGCTATTAAAATGCGAAGGACATTACTAATTAACACAACATAGTTACCATGGGTCGCAGACCAAGAGCAGATGTCTTATTATTATATTTTGTATGGGTAATCATCCAGGCCGTATAGACCTCACCAAATAGGGGGAGTTACAGAGATTAAAGTGCTAAGAATGGTAGTACTTAAAACACAACCTCGTTAAAATAGGTAGCAGACCACATGTCTTATTATTATAATTTTTCAGGGTAATCTGGCAGGCCATATAGAACTCCCCCAATAGGGGGGGGGGCAGGGATTAAAGTGCTAAGAAAAGTACTAATTGACACAAGCTAGTTGGGTCCAAGAACGCATGTTTGATTATTAGAATTTATTAGGGTAATTATATATCTAACAAATCTATCTATTTCTCTTCTATCGATTCTATCTAACTATCAATCTATGTATATCTATCTATCCTATCTATCACTATCAATCTATCTTCTGTCCGGGATGTTTTGAGACAGCCATTTTGGGAATGTTAGTTGATTTAGACCCATTATGGCTTAAAAGCATACTCTGCATCAACTATGTAATTTTCCATGGGAGTTTTGCCAGGGACCCCCCTCCAGCATGCAACAGTCCAGTTGTTAGTACCCTTGAAACAACTTTTCCATCACTATTGTGGCCAGAAAGAGTCCTTGTAGGTTTTAAAGTTCGCCTGCCTATTGAATTCAATGGCAGTTCGCACGGTTTGCGAACAATACCAGAAGTTCGAGTCCGCAGTTCGCGAACCGAAAATTTTAGGTTCGCGACATCACTAATTCTTGTATTATAATTTCAGTTATGTCTGATTTTTAATTAATGACATAATGATGTCACATGCATATTCCATGACAAACAACAATAATCATCTTCTTATTAGACAGACACTCCTTGCTATTCATTTCAGTGCCTATATGCAGACCATATCCTTATGTCATCATTGTTTATAAATTCAAAAACAATTCTAAGTATATATAGAACATAATCATGTTGAAATACGTTGCTTTGACTTCATGATGTATGAGATGTTAATATATATTTTATTATATATTTCAAATGGACACTCCACTTCTGGGCATCATTCTCTCACCCCCGCCCAGGCCTCTCCCCTTGTAGAAGCCCCTGCCCAGGCCCCTCCCCTTGTAGAAGCCCCTGCCCAGGACCCTCCCCTTGTAGAAGCCCCTGCCCTGGCCCCTCCTCTTGTAGAAGCCCCTGCCCAGGCCCCTCCCCAGGCCCCTGCCCAGACAGAAGACCCTCCCGGCCCTTCCCATTCCTCCAGGCCTGTCCCTCCAAGAAATTTCCCCCTTCGCCGCTCTCCCCGTATTTTAGCCCGTACAGTTCCCCGACCTGCCCAGTCCCCAACTCACCAGGCCCATGAATCCTCAGCTGTACAGGCTCCCCCAGAGAGGCACCCCAGCACTCAACATCCCAATCCAAGCCCTTGCCAGCCAAATCCCATCCCTCCCCCCTATCCCAATCTTCATTGTGCTAGGTGTCAGATCGTCCTTCCCAGGCACAGATGTAAGTATCATTCTAAATCAACATTATAACATATTTAAAGTGACACTGAACACAAAATATTTTTTTTTGTGTGATTCAAATAGAGTATGCAATGTTAATCAACTTGATAATTTACTCCTCTTATTTATGTTGAAAGTCATCTAATTTTTAAAATATTGTGAACTCTGGAATGTTTTTTCTTTTTATTGGTGGATTAATTTATCCACCAATCAGTAGGTACAACCAAGGTTGATCACCAAAAATGGCCTGAAATATAAAATTACATTATTGCATTTAAAATATAGATACCAAGAGAATGTATTAGATTTGATAATAGGAGTAAATTAAATGTTTTTAAAACTTTTCATGGTCTATCTGAATCAAGAAAGAAAATATTTTGGTTCAGTGTCCCTTTAATATCATCTCACTCTATATACCAATCAACACTACTTGGATAGAACAATCGAAATATAACTTTTTCTTACCTTATCTCTTCTCTAAACCACTGGGAGTGTAATTTCTTCTGCTTGCTGTGTTTGCACAGCTTGGCCTCAAGGCCAAAAGCTTTATGGATAGGTGTGGATACCACAGGATACATAAACTATTTAAATTTACAATGTATGGACAATGGAAATAATGTTTAACATATTAATACACTCAAGCTGGAAAAGTGGATCATTGTAAACAAATTAAAGGGGAGAAAATTTTTGAGTAAACTGTCCCTTTAATGGTTTATGACTGAAGAACATATTTCATGTGTAGATAATCAATATTGAATATTTGATTGTAAGAATGATTTCTCTTTCTTATTCCAATGTATATTTGATCTATTTATATTATGTTGTGTAATTATCATTAATATTCTTATATTTATTTCTTTTAGGTTGTGACTCAACATGGCTCATGCTAGAAGCTCTAGCACACATAGAGCAGGCCGTGTTGAGGAACTCACTGTTCCTGGGAAGGATACCTGACACCATTCATACTCTGCTCCAGGTTCAAGGTTCGACTCTACACCATATAAGGCATTTACAATCAATGCCTGAATCTGGAGCAGAGCATGAAGAGGACAATGAAGGTGATGCCCAGTAAGTGGAGTATCTGGAGATGCTCTAAGGTAGCATTTAAGATTATTCCATCCACATGTTACAGTTTTGTTTTTTCCTGTTGCCATTTGGCCTTTTTTGTTTATTGTTGTGTCTGCTGCACTCTTTTACCTTGTCAAATGGCTCCAATGGGGCTGTATTGGCCCTTGTCAACTCCCTCCAAGGACTGTGATGCACTCTTTTACCTTGTCAAATGGCTCCAATAGGGCTGTGTTGGCCCTTGTCAACTCCCTCCAAGGACTGTGATGCACTCTTTTACCTTGTCAAATGACTCCAATAGGGCTGTGTTGGCATTTGTTGGCCCTTGTCAACTCCCTTCAAGGACTGTGATGCAATCTTTTACCTTGTTAAATGGCTCCAAATGGGGCTGTGTTTGCCCTTGTCAATACCCTCCAAGGACTGTGATGCACTCTTTTACCTTGTCAAATGGCTCCAATGGGGCTGTGTTGGCCCTTGTCAACTCCCTCCAAGGACTGTGATGCACTCTTTTACCTTGTCAAATGGCTCCAATAGGGCTGTGTTGGCCCTTGTCAACTCCCTCCAAGGACTGTGATGCACTCTTTTTGCCTTGTATACTAATAAAATACATGTCATTCCATGATTCTTTGTCCTCTTTATTCATGTCATATTTGCATATCCAATTTAATTAGATTAATTTTCTTGATATACTTTTCCTAAAGCTTTATCTTTGCAAGATTATGATTAGCATATGATTAGCATAGGAATTAATTTCTATATCTCTATATATATATATCTTGCTGTTTGTATATATATATATATATATATATATATGTATATGTATATTTTTAATATCACATCCATGTGTTCATTTGTAAACTATTCATGAATTGATGCACGAATCCCAGGATTGATAGAATGAGATAATCTCTGTAAAGTTGTATTTTTCTGTAAATAATATCCTCTCTGTGAATCCTGAAACAGATTTTTTTGTATTTCATGTCCCTTTAAGTGATGCTGACCACCATTGTTAAGGAATGGATCTGCATTTCTAATGCATTTTTGTCCTTTTTACATGAACAAGGATATATAATCTTATTTTAAAAAGACTCTTATTTGAATGTTGACAGCACATGTATTCCAATTTCAATTATATCTTATTGTAGTAGTGTAACCAAATCAATCACTGTGTGTAATACGCATATTTTAGATGATTAATATCTTTCTATTAATATTTTTTAACTTTAATTATCCTCTGATATATGGCTATAGGTAGGCTGACCATATTTAAACTTGAATAAGTGACACTTTTGATCAATACATGTGTCATTATTGTTATTCCAAAACAATATAAACATATCTGAAAACATCAATGACATATGTATTTATCATGTGTACCTTTTAAATGTTAAAGATGGACACCATAGCTATAGTTAAAGGGACAGTCAAGTCCCAAAAGATGATTCATGATTTAAATAGGGCATGCGATTTTAACCAACTTCCTAATTTACTTTTATCAACAATTTTGCTTTGTTCTCTTGGTATTCTTAGTTGAAAGCTAAAACTAGGAGCATCATATGTTAATTTCTTCGACCTTGAAGACTGCCTCTAATCTGAATACATTTTGACTACAATAAGGCATTATTTCACATGTTTCGTAGAGATAACATTGAGCTCATGCACGTAAAGTGACTTAGGAGTGAGCATTGATTGGCTAAACTGCATGTCTGTCAAAAGAACAGAAATAAGGGGGAAGTCAGCAGAAGCTTAGATACAAGATAATAACAGAAGTAAAAAGTATATTAATATATAACTGTGTTGGTTGTTCAAAAATGGGGAATGTGTAATAAAGGGATTACCTTTATTTTTAAACAACAACATTTCTGGGTTTGACTGTCCCTTTAACATATAATAAATAACACATCCCTATTTTCTGAATGCATCTCCTAGCATTAATTCTCAGTTAATGGGACATGAAACACAATAATCCAAAGATTTTCATTTATTGTTACAATGTATTTCAAATTGCAATGTCGTACATAATCGTGTAACCCTTAAAATATTGTTTTCATGTCTATTTAAACCATGCTGCTTGCTAAATAGTTTAGTTAATAATCATCTGCTTCTAATGAAATATCTCCTTATTTTCTCTAATGGATTCTATTTCATATATCACAGTATTACGTTATCTAGCGTGACATTCCTAGCTAGCAATATAGACACATACTAGTTTCTAAAATATAAATACGTTTCTTATTGATATGCCAAGCTATCAAATGAGTCCTTGTATTGGTTGATGTTTTTACTCGATCTTGGATGCACCATGTTGCTTAAGACGTCACCTGCCAGGCTGTCCAATGAGTCCTTGTATTGGCTGACGTTTTTACGCGATCAAGGATGCGCCTTTTATTGGATGTCGTTTTTTACGTGATCAAGGATGCGCCTATTATTGAATGGCATTTTTACGCGATCAAGGATGCGCCTATTATTGGATGGTGTTTTTACGCGATCAAGGATGCGCCATGTTAATTACAATGTCACATGCCAAGGTGTAAAAACCATCTGATTGTATTACGTAGTCCAGCAATATTCGAATTTGCATGTAACCCAAGTTTGTGAATGAGAAGCCAAGTTTAAAACCATGGCGCGTATGGATTGTGTGAATCATGTACATTGTTGACCCATAGCTGATAAAGAACACAACATTCTCTTTTGATGGCTGTCTGGTTGAATAAACGAATGAAAGCAAAATGTTTTCATGCATAAGATATTTTGAGGCAAGTGAAAATCCATGAATATAGTCCATCTTGTTTAATGTTTGTCAACAATATGTTCCTTTTTAAGAATAATGACTGTGTTGTGTTTAATTTTCAACATATCGAATTCCGAAATATGCGCTATTGTATTATAATCAAGTAATCAATATGCATTTATCTTTATCATATGCTAAATATATGAGATGCCTACTTCTTCTAAATGTTATGTCGTTGTATTTTGTATTAAAGGGTCATTATACATTAATTTTAAAAACACAAATATGTTTTTTTATCTCTAGTTATATAGTCCTTTTTTAAAAAAAAATAAATGTCTATTTTTGCTTATGTTCAAATAACATTGCAGTGATTTTCAGACTCCTCGCCAAGCCTCAAAGTTTGATGTGAGTACCATCAGCTACCTTCTCCAGCCTGCTCCTGTTTGTGTAAAGGGTCTTTTCATATGCAAATGAAGGGGTATTGTCTTATTTTCCACTTGGAATGGGCTTTCCAGCTATCTTTTCAATATAGATAAACAGATTTTCTAAGAAGTATTTAAACCTTTTTTCTTATGGATTTTGATATCAGTATTTGGTCATCTTTTTGTTTCTAGTAGTGTCTATTACATGCAGTTCACTGAAAAAGATTGTATACTGTCCGTTTAATGAAAATGTTGAGTATTGCGTCATGTATGAGCTCCACATTGGTTAATCTCCAAATATATTATTGTGAGCATATATTTGTTTATTCACTCATAAAAGGACTTGAAACCATATTCCTTGTAAATAAAATGTCTTTCTAAAATAATTCAAACACAATAATGTCTCTATAAGAAAATAGACTTGATTTAACACATCAATAGAAATCCTATTCCAATATTTCTTCTTTGAACAAGTACATGTAGATATACCAACAATAAAAAAAATTAGTATATGTTAGCATATGTATTTTTTTAAAGGGACAGTCTTGAAAACCAATAATGATTTTCATTATGAGAAATGCATTTTTGTAAAAAATTATCTCAAACGTTTGTCACCAATTTATCATAGTTCTCTTGTTATTCTTAGTTGCTAGCTAAACCTAGGAGGTTTGTGTGCTCCTTTCTTAGAGCTTGAAGAGTGCATCTAATTGGAATGCATTTTGACCACTATAGGGCATTTTGATAGCATTTTCATATAGAAAACCTTGAGCTCATATAGCACTTACCCTGGATTGATCATTGATTATCTAAAATGTTGTTCTGTCAAAATAACATCAATAAGTTGACATTTTCCAGAGGCATAGATACAAGGGTAATCAAATAAGTCACACGTGTATTTCTCCATGTTGTTGTTTCAAACTTGATAATGCGTAATACAGTGTTTTCTTTGTAAACAATAATGTTCTGACTGTCTCTTTAAGCTGTGTTATTGGCACTCAAACAGTTATATGCCATCATGTATAATTGTAATGGTCATTTTGTTTGAGATTAGGGAAACAGTTTGGACATCACATCACAGAAACCAATCAATATCATGAACAAGGATAGGTATGTGATGATGTGGTGTCCACAGACTCTTATAACCCAAACTCTGCAAACAATCTGCCTCCATGGACCCGGTCCCATAGAAGCAGATTATATACAGAGTGTGGTCCACAAGTGTATGAAAACCACATCATCACATACCTATTCATTACACATTAAATAAATACACAACAAACATATATCTCAAAAAATACTTACTTCCTCTTCCTTCCCCTCTTCTCACAAGACTGAGGCTCTGGGGGGCAACTTCCCCCTCCGACGAGTTCTCATTGGAGATGTTGTGGGAAGAAGGGAAGGAGGAGTACTGGGATGACCAAGATGAGGAGGAGATGGAGGAGTACCAAGATGATATGGCTCAGCAGCAGATGGCAGCAGCAGATGGCCCAGCAGCAGATGGCCCAGCAGCAGATGGCTCAGCATGCGCCTCCCGGAAGAAATTAAACATATCTTCTAGAATCTGCACACTCCGCTTTTGTCCTTGTTTAACTCCTCTAAGGACCTGTATAATTTCTCTTTGTCCTTCTCGAATGGCAGGAAGATCTTCTGTCATCTGACTTCGAGTTCGGATATTTTCCATCCGGGAGGCACTAATCTTCTCGATAAAATCGAGCAACACCTGCACCTCGGCTATCTCCTCCTGTTGTTCACGGCGGCCTGCTGGTGCACGGCGGCCTGCTTGTGCATAGTGGCCTGCTGGTGCTTGAGCGGCCTCTTCTTCTGCTTCAGTGGCCTCTTCTTCTTGTGCAGGGGGGGCCTCTTCCATTTCTCTCCGAGGTGACGATTCATCCCCACCACTCTCATACCTGGGAAAAGGAGGAGCCTGTAGTTGCTGTGCTTCCTCCTCCCCAGACTCTGTATATTTCAAAACGAAAGAAATGTATATATTAGCATATTTCCAAATAAAGATGTAAATGCTTTTGCTTACAATAGAATTACAAATGCAGCCTCATTAATCCAGTTTGAAATCTAGCAATTAATACGATTTCCGCATTTTCCAAACCATGTTTGTGATATCTATCTGGTCAATCAGAATGTTTTTGCGTTGGTTTTCAGTCTGTTTAAATGCACACCTGTAGCCTAGATCCTAATGTAATCGCAAGGTAATTGTGAATGCATTTATGTAATAATGTGTTAAACAGGGTAATAGCATTAACCATATCCTTAAATACATTCTTTATTGTGGATGTTAATAGATTCTTTTTTTTTTTTTTTAAACTTTATTTATATCCAGCAAAATACAAAAGAAAAATAAAAGAGAACAACCAAGTTTATCATTTTACGCCTCGCAGGGCTCCTTATCATAGTTCACATAACAAAAAATACATAATGAAGCTCATCGCTTATTACCTTGTTAACATTTCATGGTTATATTCAAGCTGATATATATACAATGCTGGGTTTTAAACATAAATCTTAAAAGTCTTTTACACTCATCTATAACCCTATCACACACCCTAAAAAGAAAAGAAAGAAAAAAAAAAAAAAAGGGGGGACTGACTATGCAGTATAAGTCAGGATATCGAGCAGTGTATAATACAAAGAAAAAAAGAAAAGAAAACAACCAAATTTGTCAATTTACACCTCGCAGAACTCCTTAACATACTTCACAAAAAAGAATACATAATGATGCTCATCACTTATTACCTTGTTAACATTTCATAGTCATAATCAAGCTAATTTATACAAAATGCTGGATTTTAAACATACACCTTAGAACTCTTTTAGACTCATATTTGCCCTGTTACAAACACCCCCCCCCAAAAAAAGGGGGGTAATCCCTCTCTCCCTCTCCCCTCCGGGTACCGGAACTACGCCATCCTATCTCTAACTTCACCCCACTGGTAAGGTTTCCTCTCTTCACATATCAGCGTCTGGAAAGCTAGTGAATTTCTTAATGGGGCTATATGTTGTTTTTGTATCTCTCTTGGCCATTCTGCGATTATTTTGAGCCATTTATTAAAATATTTTCTGAGGTTATGCTCCAAAGCTAGTTTCTTATCATATAGTTCTGCTGTCATTTGTATTTTTATCAGTTTTGTAAACTCCACCATCTTTGGCTCTTTTTTAAGTTTCCATTTTTTTTAAATTAAATTTCGAGCTGCCATAATGGAAGTATTAATTAGTTGTTTATCTCCTGCCCGTCTCTGTTCTTGACATAATAAAAAAACTACCTCTGAATTGAATTCCATCCGTGCTTGAATATATTTATTAAGACAATAGTTAATTTTTCCCCAGAATTGCCTGATCTTGGGACATAACCAGAAACAATGTAAAAGGTCCGCCCTTTCCGCAGTACATTTATAGCAGCCCAGACTAAAGCCCTCAGCTGCCCATTTATTAATTCTGTCTGGAGTGAAATAATAATTATTCAAAATTTTCCAGTGAGCTTCCCTCCAACTAACTATTGATGTGGACTCTGCAACTACTCCTATACTCTTCTGAATCTCCTCTTCCTGTATATTTGGAAAATATTTTTTGAGTTTATCTCTTATCCCCGTCAGATAGTTGTCACCCAATTTTATAAATACCGCTTCATACCAATAAGAAACTGCTCTGCAACCCACCTTGTATAGTTTGAAACCTGCCTCTAGTTCTCTTAACCTCCATTCAGGATTTGTCTCAGATATTAATGCTGTAATAAAGCTTCTAGCTTGTAGAAACGCAAAGAAATTTTTTGAGGGGAGCTGATATTTACCCGCAACTTGGCTAAGTAATTGTATATTCTTTGTACCTTCTATTAACAATTGCGAAAAATATGTAACTCCCTTGTTCTGCCATTCCTTGAATACTGCATTGTGCATGCCTGGTGAGAATGCTGGTGTTCCAGTTATGGGTAGATATTGTGATATTCTATGATCTATCCCCAGTACTTTACAATACTTTTGCCACGCCAATATTATATTTGAAAATGTCAACAACTGTTTAATATTACCGGGCAATTTTCCATATGTATGGTGCAACACAGCTTTCAAATTAAAAGGGGCTATTAACTCCGACTCTATGTCATAATACGTAATATACTGAGATTCTGTTAACCAATCTATTGCATATTTCACCATGGTGGTCCAATTGTAATATCTTAAATTTGGAAGGAACATACCACCATATTTTTAAAGTTAACCTATATACCAATATTCTATGTCTCCCCTTACCCCAAAAAAACTTAGTACATGCCTTGTTGAACCTAAATAAATCCTGCTTAGAGATAAACAGTGGTAGATTCTGTAATAAATACATTAAGCGCGGAAAAAAAATTGATTTGATTAACATAATTTTAGCTGTAAGAGAGAGGAAAAACAATTTCCATCTCTGTAATTCCATCTCCAAATTTAAAAAAAACTGCGTATAGTTCAAAGTATACCACTTATGAGGGTTATTTCCTAGTTTAATTCCCAAATATTCTATCGTAGTCACTTCTCTAAATGGATGATTGGTGAAACTTGTTTTATTTTTCTTTATCCACAAGATCTCAGATTTCTGAGTGTTGATCTTGTACCCCGTGAATTTACTAAAATGGTTTATTATCTCCAGGCTTTTTGGTATATTAGTCTTTGAATCACTTAAAAATAAAATAATATCATCTGCATAAAGTGATACCACTGTTTTTTGTTTACCAAGACTAATACCCTTTACTTCCTTTCTTAGATAGATTGCGAGTGACTCTAATGATATATTAAAAAGTATTGGGGATAGCCGGCATCCTTGTCTGGTACCCCTTTGGAGAGTTATATATGGAGTGAGTGCCCCGTTTACACAGATTTGTGATCTATGCGTTTTATATATTAATTCAATTATATTGACCATATTTCCAAAAAACCCGAACTGGGTTAGAGAAGTCATCATATGCTCCCATATTATCGAATCGAATGCCTTCTCCGTGTCTATAGTTACTAATGCCAAATCTGATTTACATTTACTTTCTGTTCTATTTAATTTGTTATAATAATAATCAATTGTTAATAGCACTCTACGAATGTTTCTGGCAACATTTCACCCTGGCATAAATCCCGTCTGGTCTAAGTGGATTATGTCACTGACTACTTTCTCGAGCCTATCTGCAATAATGGACATTAAAATCTTATAATCATTATTGAGTAGAGATATGGGTCTGTACGAACCCATATCATCTTTTGGTTTGCCTTTATTATGAATCAAGGTCACTATAGAATTCGTGAAATACGGTGATTGCTTTTGGTTATGTATGAAAAATAAATTGAAAATGTCACACAGAATTCCCGCCACATCTAATTTCAATATCTTATAAAATTCAGCTGATATCCCATCAGGACCTGGTGCTTTCCCTGATTTCATTGCCTCAATGGCTATATTTACTTCCTCTATACTTATTTCTGCATTTAATTGAGTTGCTTTTTCTCTATCTAGTTTTGTTAAAGTGATTTCTTTCCAGAACATCTCTTTTACCTGGATGTCTACTTCCCCTTGTGAGTATAGTTTTTGATAGTATTCATAAAAAGCGTCCCGAATTTCCGACGCTTTAGTATAAGTGTTATTTTTATGTTTTATCAGAGTACATATATTTTTATTTTTCCTGACCTCCCTCATTTTAGCCAAATGTTTGGCTGATATTCCTTGGAGGCCTTGCCAGTAATTCCTATTTTTAATATCTTCCAATGCCCATTTATTATTCAGGAACAACTCTCTCTCTGCTTTGGCCCTTATATAATTATCCCAGGATACTTTATTGGGGTTTATAATATATTTTATGTATACATTTTTAAGCTGATTTGCTAATTGTACCTCCCTAGCCATCTGTTTCTTTTTCTTTCTGACCATATACTGTTTAATTTCCCCCCTCAATATGGCTTTACCCGCTTCCCAGAAAATTTCTGGTTTGTGTCTGTATCCTTGGTTCAGATCAACATATTCCTACCACCTTTGTGTCAGCCAATTACGAAAACCTAAGTTGTTAACCATATACCCAGGAAATCTGAAGGTATTTATATTTGACCGTTCTGGTGCATGTAATATAAATTTTAGTGATATAATTGCATGGTCCGATAATCTAAAGTCTAAAATTTCCGTTTCTATATCCATTTTCAACATTTTTTCTTCTACTAGAAACAAATCAATCCTAGAAAAGTTTTTGTGTGCTTTAGACTCACAAGAATATTCCCTCGTATCTGGATGTTGGGCTCTCCATATATCCTTGACTCTTAATATTTTACAGAATTCTCTGAAGAAACTAGCCTCTCTTCAATATTTACCAGAGCTTTTCTTTTGTCTTAATCTATCTATTTCAGGGTATAAGGTCATATTGAAATCACCGCCAGAATTAAATTCTGGTCTAAATAAGGAGTTAATTTATCTTTAAGTTTGTTCTAGAATTCCTTATCAAAACTATTTGGGCCATAGATATTACAAATTGTCCATCTCTTAGAGTCTATTTCTATTTGAAGTATTACAAATCTGCCTGCAGAGTCTCCTTCTGACTTTATTATATTGTATGTTAGCCTATTATTTATCATTATGGCAACTCCACATTTCCTTGTTATACAACGTGTCACTATAATCTCGGCTATCCATTTGGGCTTAAGTTTAGGTATTTCGTTTTCTCTTAAATGGAGTTCTTGCAGCAAAATTATGTCAGGATTACATTTTTAATAGTTTTTAAAATGCCTTTGCGTTTCATTTGGGAGGTTACACCTCCAATGTTCCACGAAATAAACCTCAAATTTTCTCTCATATCACCTATCTTCTAATTTCTAGCCGGCTGTATTTCCGGTGCCCATGAGTGGAGAGAAGAGAAGGAAAGAAAAAAAAAAAAAAGGGCCCACCCCACTCAATCTAAAATAAAACCCTAACCATACTGGCCTACTTATTCTATTAGCCATCAGTACCATAATGTCTGTCTCATTTAATCCTGTTGTATATAGACCAGAGGAGCTAGATATTTATCTCATTTCTAGTGCAAAATAGCTTTGCTTCTTCTGGGGAATTTAACACTACCTGCCCTTCCTTTCCTTCAGCGACTATTTTCGCAGGGTATCTTAAATTGGCTTTCATCCCTGCCTTTATCAGCCCTGAACAGTAAGGGGACATTTCTTTTCTCTTGGTAGAAGTATCTACCGAAAAATCTTGGAAAACTAATATCTGCTTACCATCTATTAGCAGTGGGTGACATTTCCTGTATTGTCTCATGATTGATACCTTGTCTTGAAAATTAAGGTAGCAAATCATGATCATTCTGGGTCTATTTTTCATATCCATACCCGCCCTTATGGGGCTGGTGCGGTGTGCTCTCTCTACCGCTACTTGTCCCCCTTGAGGTGTCATACCTAAGATGTTTGGCAGTGTCACAGAGGCAAATTGCAAAAGATCACTATACTCAGTTGTTTCAGGTAGGCCTACCACTCTCACGTTATTTCTTCTTGAACTGTCCTCTAGGTCCTCTTTTTTATTCTGTAGCATTTTTATAGTGTCTGTAAGCTTTTGTGTGATCTCCTCCTGGTGGATACATGTATCCTCCAGCTCAGAGACCCGCGTCTCTACTTCTGTCAGCCTGTTTGAGAATTGCCTGATCTCAATAGTGAGGCCAGACAATTCCTGTTTAATCACCTCTAATTGGGGGAGTAATAGATCAACTATCTGATTGTTAGTAATTTGTGTGTCTACAGCCCTCTCTCCTGTCTGATGTAACTCTAAAGCTGTTTCTACCATTACATCTTGTGCTGTTTTATTTTGTTTTTTGTCTTTCCTTGGTGGCATAGCTGGGGACCTAGGTTTGATATTTGTTACGTATTTTTCCATTAGCTTCTGGGTTTTAAATACACCCAGAACTTTCGTGAGCTTTATGTGTTTAAGCTTGAAAAATTCCAAGCGTGCTGAATACTATGTCTCCCTATTGGGGGAGAAAACAAGAGAAAAAAAAGAAGCGCTTTATGCTCCAAAAAAAAAAAAAAAAAAAAAAAGGGGTGTAGGTGTGAAAACAGTGAAAACACTTAAATTGTATGCCAGGTGTAGAAAAAAAAAAAAAGGTGTCAAAACGTGATAAGCGCCTCTAAGAGGACTGTGTTATTTTTATCTCTTTTCCCTAGCGTCACAGTACCATCAAAGAAATCTTACTTTTTAACCTCAGATACCTGCAGATTACTTATAACCTCTAGATTCCATTGATTTCTGTTCAAATTTCAGTCCTTTTATTATTTCTTTCTGTCACTTTTAATATAAAATTTACTCACTCCTATATTCAGGGGGCTATTATTCTACAGAATATATTCCGTTAATGCCACCAAAAATTTGATCGTTTACATTGAAAAGTTATATGAAATCTTCTACCCTTCCCTTCATAACTACCTTCTTGGCCTACAACACTTAGGCCTAGATTTAGAGTTTGGTGGTAGCCGTGAAAACCAGCGTTAGAGGCTCTTAACGCTGGTTTTAGGCTACCGCCGGTATTTGGAGTCAGTCAGGAAAGGATCTAACGCTCACTTTTCAGCCGCAACTTTTCCATACCGCAGATCCCCTTACGTCAATTGCATATCCTATCTTTTCAATGGGATCTTTCTAACTCCGGTATTTAGAGTCGTGTCTGAAGTGAGCGTTAGAATTCTAACGACAAAACTCCAGCCGCAGAAAAAAGTCAGTAGTTAAGAGCTTTCTGGGCTAACGCCGGTTTATAAAGCTCTTAACTAGTGTGCTCTAGAGTACACTAACACCCATAAACTACCTATGTACCCCTAAATCGAGGCCCCCCCCACATCGCTGCCACTCTAATAAAAATTTTTAACCCCTAATCTGCCGACCGCCACCTACGTTATACTTATGTACCCCTAATCTGCTGCCCCTAACACCGCCGACCCCTATATTATATTTATTAACCCCTAATCTGCCGCCCCCACTATCGCTGACCCCTGCATATTATTATTAACCCCTAATCTGCCGTCTGCACGCCGCCGCCAGCTACATTATAGCTATGTACCCCTAATCTGCTGCCCCTAACACTGTCGACCCCTATATTATATTTATTAACTCCTAATCTGTCCCCCTCAACGTTGCCTCCACCTGCCTACACTTATTAACCCCTAATCTGCCGAGCGGACCGCACCGCTACTATAATAAAGTTATTAACCCCTAATCCGCCTCACTCCCGCCTCAATAACCCTATAATAAATAGTATTAACCCCTAATCTGCCCTCCCTAACATCGCCGACACCTAACTTCAAGTATTAACCCCTAATCTGCCGATCGGAGCTCACCGCTACTCTAATACATTTTTTAACCCCTAAAGCTAATTTTAACCCTAACCCTAACACCCCCCTAAGTTAAATATAATTTTATTCTAACGAAATAAATTAACTCTTATTAAATAAATTATTCCTATTTAAATCTAAATACTTACCTGTAAAATAAACACTAATATAGCTACAACATAAATTATAATGATATTATAGCTATTTTAGGATTAATATTTATTTTAATATTTATTAATTTTAACCAGGTACAATAGCTATTAAATAGTTAAAGGGACACTGAACCCAAATTTTTTCTTTTGTAATTCAGAAAGAGCATGCAATTTTAAGCAACTTTCTAATTTACTCCTATTATCTATTTTTCTTTGTTCTCTTGCTATCATTATTTGAAAAAGAAGGCATCTAAGCTTTTTTTTTTGTTTCAGTACTCTGGACAGCACTTTTTTATTGGTGGATGAATTTATCCACCAATCAGCAAGGACAACCCAGGTTGTTCACCAAAAATGGGCCGGCATCTAAAATTACATTCTTGCATTTCAAATAAAGATTCCAAGAGAATGAAGAAATTTTGATAATAGGAGTAAATTAGAAAGTTGCTTAAAATTTCATGCTCAATCTGAATTACAAAAGAAATATTTTGGGTACAGTGTCCCTTTAAGAACTATTTAATAGCTAAAATAGTTAAAATAATTACAAATAAAATAAATCCTAACCTAGGTTACTATTAAACCTAACACTACACTATCAATAAATTAATTAAATAAAATACCTACAATTAAACCTAACACTACACTATCAATAAATTAATTAAATACAATATCTACAAATAAATACAATGAAATAAACTAACTAAAGTACAAAAAATAAAAAAGAACTAAGTTACAAAAAATAAAAAAATATTTACAAACATCAGAAAAATATTACAACAATTTTAAACTAATTACACCTACTCTAAGCCCCCTAATAAAATAACAAAGCCCCCCAAAATAAAAAAATGCCCTACCCTATTCTAAATTACTAAAGTTCAAAGCTCTTTTACCTTACCAGCCCTGAACAGCCCCAAAGAATTCAGCTCTTTTGCCTGTAAAAAAACACATACAATACCCCCCCCAACATTACAACCCACCACCCACATACCCCTAATCTAACCCAAACCCCCCTTAAATAAACCTAACACTAATCCCCTGAAGATCTTCCTACCTTATCTTCACCATACCAGGTTCACCGATCGATCCAGAAGAGCTCCTCCGATGTCTTGATCCAAGCCCAAGCGGGGGGTTGAAGATGTCCATGATCCGGCAGAAGTCTTCATCCAAGCGGGAGCTGAAGAGGTCCATGATCCGGCTGAAGTCTTCTATCAATGGCATCTTCAATCTTCTTTCTTCCGGATCCATGTTTATCTTGAAGACCTCCGACGTGGAACATCCTGCTGGCCCGACAGACTACCGACGAATGAAGGCTCCTTTAAGGGACGTCATCCAAGATGGCTTCCCTCGAATTCCGATTGGCTGATAGGATTCTATCAGCCAATCGGAATTAAGGTAGGAAAATTCTGATTGGCTGATGGAATCAGCCAATCAGAATCAAGTTCAATCCGATTGGCCGATCCGATCAGCCAATCAGATTGAGCTCGCATTCTATTGGCTGATCGGAATTCGAGGGACGCCATCTTGGATGACGTCCCCTAACTCACAATAAGGCACTAAATCTCTCTAATTCTCCAAAAACCCACCATCAACACAGTCAAAGAAGCCATGCGTGTGTGGTGCTTATATAGCCTATGTAAATATTTAATGATGTACAGGTTTGCCTTGTAAATTGTGTTCATGTGTGCTTTGTTAGTAGTATGCGTGCAATGTGTATTAGTTGTGTGAATTTGCGCATGCTCATTTTGAGTTAGTATTTGTGGAATGTGTAGAATGCGATGATGTCATAGTGATCGTTTTCCATAACATTGTCCAATAGTATTATCTGTAAATGTTAATTGTTGATTGTGTCGTATTTGTGAAGTGTTGTAAATGTATGTTTGTCCTAATATTCCGTAATGTTGAATGCAAGTATTTTGCTTGTGTATGAGTGTGCATTTACTTTTCCGTGTTTTTTTTTTTTGCGTATTTCCGTATCATAAGGTATATGTGTATTCCTCGTTTAGTGTAATTTTTGTCCCCCGCTTATGAATGTGTAATACGTGTGTGCTATGTCTTGTGATTGTTTTTAGTACATTTGCTGTGTGTTTTTGTTGTGCATTATGTGGTATACGTCATATGACCGAGCAGTGCATATTTCTCGCGAGATCGTGTGTTAGGTGAAAAAAGCGTGTGTGTTTGATTTCTCATTGATCTCTATGGAAGACTGTCTAATGCGGGCATGATTACAAATATTAAGTAGACACGTTAGGAGTCGCATTCGAAGGTTGTTTTTAAACTCTAAATACCAGCATTAAAAACAATGTGTGTTCGAAAAAAAAGAAGCGTAGCTAACGCACCTCCTCGGCCGCAAAACTCTATATCTAGGCGTTAGTGTTTAATGTCCTTTTAAGGGCCATTAGGACATGAGGTATTAGCACTGGATAGAAGTTGTAATGTGGTGGGGGGTCACTTATTAGGGAGGGCTCAATTGTGGCTGTTACTTGTTAGTTTTGAGTGTTGGTTAAATTAATTTAGAGTACCTTATTGATTTGTGTCTGTTTTGGGTGGTTGATCAGTTTTGGTTTGGGTACTTTCCATTGGGTTTTGTGGGTGCTGCATGGGTGAGAAGTGCCCTTTTTATTTAAAGGATGAATTAGTCAGGGATGGATGTGATCTGTTTTTGGCAGGGGACTCAATTTTGTATACATCAGTTAGGCTGTATAGGATTCATCAGTTAGGCTGTCCCTTTTACATGTGGGTTCATTGGGAATAGAGGCTTGGGAGCTGTTTATGGTTGTGGGTGCATCTTTGGTGGAAACCCCCTAATTTGTGGAGTCTATTTTTGGAGATAATGGCTTATGAATGTTTGAGTTTAATTAGTATGAAAAGCTGATAAAGTTTGTGGGGTTAATTGTACATTAAAATGTTCAGTCTGGTAGCAGTTAATTCTAATAGAATGATCAAGAAAGTTAAATGGATATAAAACAGTGTTAATGCTGTAATACAAAAGCACTAAGCAGTGGAAATTATAGCAATATGTATTATTCACCATTGTAAAAGTATTTCACCTTTTTTTTAACTTCATAGTGCAGAGACTAATACTTTCTTTCACAACCCCACAAGGGAGCTGGGTCTCTACAGGAAGGCAAAGTAGATTTTTTTCTTTGAAGTGTTACTAGAAAACATCTAATCTAGCTGCAATCATTTTATTACCTATGTTCAGTAAATTTAAGTGCTCATTTAGTAAAAATACAAGTTGTTAACTGTTTTTAACACAATCTTTTTTTACATATGTTTTACACCTACCAAATGTATTCCTGGTTTCATTTAGAAATAGAGCTTAACACTAGTTCAAGACATACCAGACATACAAATGAAAATTAAAACGGTATTTGAAAGAGGATTGTCTGCTCTATCAAATAATGAGCATTATTAAACAGATAGAAGTGACTACCAATTAATCTGACATTGCAGTTATGCAGCTCAGAGCTTCACACAACTTTTTCTGGAGTTGGTACAGCAATAAAAACACTACAGTTCCCTAAATATACTCCTCTGTGTGATCCACACCTATCTATCATCTATATCCTTTGCTCCTCCACCACCTTTTAGGGAGCAAAAAAAAAAACAAAAAACAGGTCCCAAGTTATTGAGTGAGCTTGCACAGCAAGGTTTTCAAAGCATGCTGTGCTACTTAATATATGCAGACCAAAACTCTAATATATCAGCCCATTTTTTAAAAGACAATAATGTTTTGTTTGTTTTATTTGACTTTTTTACTATGCATTTCTATTTTTCATTGTTTGTTATGTTACAGAATACCTTGAAATTACTTTAAGCCTTGAATGACCTTATATGTAATCACAGTGAAATGAAACTCACTTTTTAGTAACTCAGTGATGCTGAAGTTTGACATTTGAAACATGTTTGTAAAAAAACAAAACCCATGTATCAAACAAGGGAGGAGAACACTATGAGGCCTATTTATTAAATGTCTGTTGGACCTGATCCGACAGTGTGGATCAGGTCCGACAGACATCGCTGAATGTGGAGAGCAATACGCTCTCCATATTCAGCATTGCACCAGCAGCTCTTGTGAGCTGCTGGTGCAGCAGCTGGGGTGTCAATCAACCAGATCGACCTTGATCGGGTTGAATTGTGGTGCTCAGAGCAGGCCAACAGGGTTATGGAGCAGTGGTCTTTAGACCGCTGCTCCATAACTTGCGTTTCTGGTGAGTCTGAAGACTCGCCAGAAACACGGGCCCTCAAGCTCTGTTCTGAGCTTAATAAATGGGCCTCAATTTCTTAAGTTACAGATACATGGTACCCTAAATAGAAATTCACAATCAAAGCAAAATTGCAGCAAACCTATATGTTTTCAATAGTCATCCTCAAGGTTTGCCAAATGAAGATGTTTCACCTTCTTGGGTCAAGGAGCAGCCCAAGCAGGGGGAGAGCTAAAATGTGGATGGTTAGTGGTTTATGAGGAGTGAAGTTGAACAACTCTTGTCCATATCTAATATATGTTTTACATATTGTACTTGTATTATGCAATCCATTGTAGGCATACATATGTCTTTTTAGCATTTCAGTATCTTAAACTGTAAGCACAAAACAAATGTAAATATTGGTAACATAACCATATGCTGACAAAATGGTGAAGGGAAATGCAATGGAAGTAGAACAATTAGGTCAACTGAGATCAAACATCAACTGAAGTTTCTATTCAATAATGAACATGTGTTAGAAACTTGGTGACATGACTTTTTATGACTAATCAGAACCTTTATAGTGATTAGTATAAAACTGATGTACATTCATCTTTTGGCTTTCAGTTTGAATCCTACTCTGATTACTAGTGAAGAATTATTTCAGGGAAACAATAGAACAACTGCATGCAGTGCCGTCACTAGGGTTAGTGTCACCCGGTGTGGTACGTTATGGTGTCACCCCCCCTCCCCCCAGAAAGCAGACACACACAAACACAAAAACACAGGCACACACAAATACAAACACTCAGACACACTTAAAAACACACTCGGATGCACACGCAAACACTCGGAAACATACTCAGGCACACACACAAAAACACTCAGGCACACACACAAAAACACTCAGGCACACACACAAAAACACTGAGGCACACACACACAAACACTCAGGCACACACACAAAAACACTCAGGCACACACACATACAAAATATGTAAACTGCACTGCATTAATTATAAAGCTCATGCCTAGAGATGCACCCTGGCTCAGCAGAGCATCAAATGAAAGATAAACAGATCACTCTAAAAATAAATCACTAAGGAAAAGGTTTAGGCGCGCAAACTATGAAAATTCTGCTCTCTGACTCTGTTCCAAGTCTGTCAGTGCACAGCCCTGGGCCGCGTGTCTACCGCTTCTTATAGCCAAGCACCTCTGCTCTCTGCCCACCCCCAGACCCATGCCTGCCCTCCCCTCCTACCTCTTCAGTGTGAACTTAGTGTACTGTAACCGTACCGGTCTGGTGGGCATCATACGTTGCTCCTTCGCTTTAGAGACAGTGTCAGACAGTCATGCGGTCAGGTGCCAGGCATCCCCCTCATGATTTCCCAGTTCCCGATTAGAGAGACAATACAGCAGTGAGTGACTCCACTGCTCCATACGCCACTGATCAGTGAGCACAGATAGACAGGCAGGGCTAGCAGCGCAACTTTGCAAGCACCACGGCATGCCCACAACATTCATAGTGAAATTGGACAGTGGAGGAGCAAAGTACAAACAAACAAAAAATATATATGCATCTCTACATTGTATTTCTTTGAATTTAAATAAAATTAAATATATATATATATATATTTTGGTGGTGTCACCCCCTGGAGGGTGTCACCCAGGTGCGGCCTGCACCCCCCGCACCCCCCTAGTGACGCCACTGACTAGATGTTAGATTTTTCATTTACTGAGAGTGTTCTATTGTATCTATTCTGAATTTGCATAAATTTTTACTGTCATGGGAATCCTCTGTCGAGTTTTGTAATTGATTTATCCTTGCTTGGTACAATTTTAATAGACTTGATGTTTCGAAGTTTCAAATTGTAATTTTAATTCTCCTATAATTCCTTTGTGAAAAGCAACCATTTATTGAAAATATAATTTTGGCTTGAGCGGGAACATCAGATGTAGAGTCACATTAATTCCATCTGTTACAAACATTTTCAAGTTTTAAAAAGAAAAAAATGACTTGTAGCATCTTCTTCTTTATGGTGATCATCATGCACTGGCTCGGTATCTTCACCTTCTGGCACATCTGATATTAGATGTCTGCATTCGGCAGTTTTGTTCATTGCCAAATGCGGAACTGGGAGGATATTTTCGGTATTCGTCTCTTTTCAAAAAAGAATATCCTCTTGTGCAAGTGAAACACACTAAGATCTGTCTGTTTTACTTGCACAAGAGGAAATTTGGCCCTGAAAAGAGCCGAATACTGAAAATAGCCTTCTACTTCTGGCTTTGGCAGTGAATGAAACTGCAGATGCACACATGTATCTGATATCAACATCAATGATGAAGTAATTTATGACTGCAAAGTTGTGATCCACCTTGTAGATGTTTTTTTTTTTCAGCTATGGAAAGAGAAAGGGTAGTTCTAGCAATGTGCATATGTTTTCAATAGCATTGTGTCATATTAATATTTTGCATTTGCAGTGACATTGTAATCATGATATTGCATTAGTAAGGATTTATTTAGTGTAGCTTGTTAGAGGTGTCTGTATCAGAATATTTTATTAGTGTTGTACTTGAATGCAGAGTGTGTTAATACAGATTAGAATACATGAGGAAGCTTCAATTTATTATGTATGTATTTTTTTCTTTCAGTTAAGGCAGCTAGAAAATGATTTAACTTTAAAAGTCTTATGATTTGATGTGTTATTAATTGATCTTTTACCTTAGCTATGAATATGTTATGACATGAATTGTAAAGTGGTGCATGTGAGATGACTTACTGTATCAGGTTTCAGACTGCCTACTTGGATATACATAATCAGTTCTTCTACTTCAGTGTGCTAAAATAAATATTGATTAGAGATTCTGCATCACTGAAATCAGTATCTTCCAGATTATCAAGATTACTATACAAATGTACTGTATTGTTTTCTCATATAAAGCTTTTTCAACATTGTCAATATTCTGTTCAGTATTTTTTGTTACACTGCTTATTTGATGGTGTATTTTGGGGTGGTGATAAAATTTTTGTTAAAAGATTTAAGGGTAGTGTCAGATGGGCCAGCTTTGTGCTGCCCTGTCTTCCCTGCTCCCTTAACTGCCCATCTATTTCTGTCAGTACGTTTTTTACTCTTTGATAAACATGCTCTGATTTTCAGATCCTACACAAATTATTCTAACACTTATAATCAACTTACAGGTACAATCAATCCAACAGTCCCATCATCAATTAACCATTATGGGGTTTTTTTTCCCAGTAGACACACCATGTAGTCATATCATCAGTCACTCTTGCAAACTCTAGTTTTGACCTTATACTCCCCCTTTCATTGACCACACTACCCGCTATACTGCCAACACTGCCCTTGAAAAACACACTCTGGCTTTCAGATTGCACAAAATACATTCTATCATTCATAATCAACTATCCACAATCAATCCAACAGTCCAATCATCAGTTACCCAAGATATCTTTCCAGTAGACACCCTAGTACTCATATCATCAGTCCCTCTAGCAATCTTGCCCTGAATGACAGTCTTTGCAATGCCTAGTATTGACCTCACACTCCCCCTTATATCGGCCACACTGCCCTTTCTTTTGCCACACTCTATGTGCTTCTTCAAACTCCCTTCCTTACTATCTCCTATCTCTTCATTTGCCTCCTTTATACCCCTTAAATTCTCAATTATGCTTTTATTATTCAAATGCTAAGAAGACCTCTTTCCCAGTTGCTAGCAAGTGCCCACCAATATGGATGTATAATAAAAGTGTGTTTTTTTATAGTACAGTACAGTTAGTTTATCGTGAAGCTCGCATTGGGAACAACTATATAAAGCTCTACGTGCTGATAAGATTATCCAAACTGATCGTCCAGCATTGCAACTTTTACATAATTCTGGAAATGCAAATGTTGCTCTCTCTTTCTCTAAAGGTTCTTTTAATACGTATGGATATGAAGGAGAGACAAAGACAATACACAGTTAAGATTTAAGTTTCATTAAGAAAAATTAACTTTTTTTATAAAAAAACATTTCTTTTATTGAGGTTTGTAGCAAAAATTACATTACAAGCATATTTTGCCATGACTCAGTAGAAACACAAATAGGAACATTTTTTGTGCTAAAATATATACCTATAAGTATACAGTTATAAATAAACTGGATGAGGAATAAATGCAAGTATACCTTTTTTTTATGTAAGTATAGGAGCCTACATTTATATCGATAGGCCACTCTTGGGCCTATGGGCATTAACATTAATAGAGGTATTCTGAACTGATATATAGACGGTTTTTAGTGAGAGTTTCTTTTACTTTGTATTGAAGTTTCCAGGCACAATACAGAGAAAAGAAAAATACAACTTTGCATCATGTCCAAATACATAAGCAAGGCAAAATTGAGCAAAATTACCTGTCCCATGAGCGCCATATGCTACTTTATATTAAAGAAAGAAAGAAAAGAAATAAAAGAAAGAAAGAAGGAAAGAAAGAAAGAAAGAAAGAAAAAGAAAGAAAGAAAGAAAGAAAGAAGGAAAGAAAGAAAGAAGGAAAGAAAGAAAGAAAGAAAGAAAGAAAGAAAGAAAGAAAGAAAGAAAGAAAGAAAGAAAGAAAGAAAGAAGGAAAGAAGGAAAGAAAGAAAGAAAGAAAGAAAGAAAGAAAGAAAGAAAGAAAGAAAGAAAGAAAGAAAGAAGGAAGGAAAGAAAGAGAGAATGAAAGAAAGAAAGAAAGAAAGAAAGAAAGAAAAAAGAAGGAAAGGAAGAAAGAAAGAAAGAAAGAAAGAAAGAGTAGGACTAGTTAGGACCAAAGTCATACCAATATAATAGAAAATAATTTTAAATAATTTCCTTCAAGTAAAATAAACAAAAAAAGGAAATTGTGGATCTTGAATTTATCTACAATATATAGAGAAATACAATTCTTCAGATTAGTATATTACAAATAAAGCATGCAGTATGAGCATTACTGTGTCTCTAAACAGTGTGTACCTTGTAAGGAAACCCTGTAAGGCACGAGGTAAGAATGCCTTAAGTGTTATGGGACTGAAAACAGACAAGCCTACTAAGGGGCATTTACACTAACTGTAGTAGGGATTAAATAGAATGAATTACTGCATAGATCTATTGCATAGCATCATAGAGCTGAAAACAACTATCAAAGATCAAGTAATACCTTAAACTATCTTACAAAAGTTATTTCAAGCAATGACGTAAACTTGAATATTTAGGTGTTCTCAACCGTTGAGGACACCAGAGCTAATATAGACAACTTCATTCTCCCTGAAGCTGTAATTAAACAAGGCTCAATGTCCCCTCTTATGAAAAGATGAAATATGCCCTGTTTTCCCAGCTTCAGACCACATAGCAATGATTTTAATCTGTTTGTAAATAGTGGGGATATCATACAGAGAAAATGTCAAATGTTAAACATTCACTAACATTGAGGGCAAGATTACAAGTCGTGCGGAAAATCAGTTGTGAAAACACTGCGCACGTTATGGCTTTTTTGCATTTGGGGTTGTGCAACTATTACAAGTTGCAAAATAACTTATGGTTAACGTTAAGCCGCATAATGCAAACAGCAAAATCTTATGCGTGTTAACATATTCTCCATAGAAGTCAATGGACAAGACAAATAGGAAAAAAACAAAAAAACACAAACCCTAATATATTGCACAAAGCCCATGACTTATTCTCCTCGAAAAAGTGTACATGAAAATGTGAATATTTCATATTGGGAAAATGTTTACCCAACGGAATGTTCTATTTATTTCTAAATAAATATTTCTTTCTATATATGTGATAATTTTTGAACTGATATATCTATTTATTGTGAGATATGTATATGAATATATATGTCTAGATATCTCGAGATCTAAATGCGATTATCTCTTTGAAAGTACATCTGCGATATTGTTTAATGTGCATAAGATTGTAATGTAAAATATTTTCATTATTTTCATAATTAAACATATCTCTATAGACATAAATCCATGTTTCTCTATTTATGTGTATCTATGTCAATGTAAAATCCCTGCGTCTTCTTTTTTGTTCTTACACAGAGATCTTGTATCTTTGAGCCCTTAAACTTTTGTGTGCAATATTTTTTTTTAATAATTCTTATTAGACAGTGTTTATATGGGTGTAACTGCACTTTGCAATGTATTTTTTAAGTGTTACCTGAAACTTTTTTGTTACACAAAAATGTTAACTACAGCTCTTAGAGTGTGGAAAGGATTGTTGCGTAAAAGATAAATGCTCACGCACAATTGTGATTTTTCAAGGCTTGTAATACCTGTGCAATGGAAATTGATTGCAAAAAAGCAATATCTCGCACAGAAAACTCATAACGCGCAACTTCTACAGGAGGCTATTATTAATATATGCTAATTACACGGCTAAACTTAAACACTTAGATAACTTATAAAGACAATCAACCATTAAAGGAACAGTCTACTCCAGAATTGTTATTGTTTAAAAATATAGATAATCCCTTGATTACCCATTCCCCTGTTTTGCATAAGCAACACGGATATATTAATATACTTTTTACCTCTGTGATTATCTTGTGTGTAAGCCTTTGCAGACTGCCCCCTTATTTCAGTGCTTTTGACAGACTTGCATTTAGCCAATCAGTGCCCTCTCACTTGTAAATCCACGGGCATGGCTCACGCATGAAATTAAGCCCTCTAGCTGTGAAAAACTGCCAAATTCATTGAAATAAGGGGCGACCTTCAAGGTTTTAGAAATAAGCATATGAGCCTACCTATGTTTAGCTTTCAACAAAGAATACCAAGTGAACAAAGCAAATTTGATGAAATGAATTGGAAAGTTGTTTAAAATTGCATTCCCTATCTGAATCATCAAAGTTTAATTTTGACTAGACTGTCCCTTTAACCAATTAATTGTCAAGTCTACTAACATGTCATATTAAACTGTTGCATGTACCTATTGCCAGAAGAGTCCTCATACTATTGTCTGTACCACATTGTGCATATGCACATAAATTGTAAAGGACTGTGCACCAGTATTCAGGAAAAATAGAAAAAAAAAGAATCCCAGACCGGCTCCTCCTAAAACCTTTTTATTATTCGTCAAGTTAAAAGGTGGAAAACAGCACAAATATAACAATAGTCACAGATGCACCTACAGGTTAGTAAGTAAAAAACTGAGTATGAGGCAAGGTACCCCTCACATCTGACACGTTTTGATCGTGCCCGTATTCAAGTCCTATCAGACTTGCAGCGGGAACTACTGACCTGTGAACCCGGAACCCGGAATGGCAAAGCAGAGAAGCAGCTGAATAGCGACAGTGAAGAAGAGGAGATTTGACTCACAGAAGAAAATCTACCCCTAGTAAGTCCGCTTTATACTCTGTGTATTCTCAGCTGTTTTGCAATATGACTTCTGTGGAGGGTTTTTAGTTATAAAACTAAAGGTAAAGTGTATAAGTTATTATTATTATTTTATTATTATCGGTTATTTGTAGAGCGCCAACAGATTCTGCAGCGCTATAAACAAAGGGGGAGTACAACAAAACAATTATAGGGTAGAGGGCCCTGCCAATAGTTGCACTGTTGTAGTCAGCTCTTAAGAAGGTGATCTACTAACAGCTGGACTATTAGGCTTACATGCTAAGGGGGTTCAGGGGATTGCAGTGGAGGAGAGGAACTGGTATTAGGAAAGGTTAGCGTAGGTTGTATGCGTAGGTTGCATATTTTTCCTTGTCCGAGTGCACGGACACTTTGTTGGTTTGTATCACCAGTGTTCAGGCTCAGAGAGCTGACAGTAGTGTTTATTGTATATACAATAGAACAGGGCTGAACAAACAGTCTCAATAAAAACAAGATATGTTTATTTATACATCCATTACCTAGACAAACATGGAGAAAAGCAGTCTGACGTGTATCGCATCCCCTAGTGGCACTTACTTATAGACTAGCGTGTTAAACAGAACTACATCCTTATATAGGCCAACATGCCCTTACATTTGCCATCACTTATAAATTGCACAGTAAAAGCAACAAAATATTTGATAAAAACAAAGCAAAAGGATACACAGTGCTAATAATCCAGTACACACGATATGGTTAATTAATATCACCATACTTTAGTGTTAATTCTGCTTTATTACTAAATATGAGCAATTTACCTATTAAACCTACTTCATCCCTTTCTAAGTCATACTGAACCTACTATAGTGTTGTACCATTGTGAGGAGAAGCTACATAAACAACACATAGCAAGTGATCAGATAAAGTAACTAATATCCCACTCACAATTTAGTCCATTAGGTACTCTGGTTTTAAGCTTATAAATCCAAAACCAGCTCTTTTTTTGTCCAGAATCTTATATCTATTGCCTCCCCTTACTGGTGTTCTAGAAGTATCTATAGCTTTTATTGAAAAATTGTCAACATTTGTGAAATGTACATTTTTAAAGTACTGAGCAACTATAGAATCAGTTTTAAAGTTTTTTTTTTACATCATTATAGTGTTCTTGAGCTTGATTACCCAACTGTTTGTTTGTCTTACCAACATATTGACAGTGGCAGATCCTGCAATCCAACAAGTACACCGCAAACATAGTTCTGCAATTGGCATAAAACTCAATATCATAAACCTTATTATCAACTGATGACTTAAAATTCCTGGTCACATCTATCATATCACATGTAAGGCAGCTCCTTCCCCTACACCTGAAGTTCCCTTTAGTTCTCAACCAAGTATCAACTCTGTCTGGTCTTTTCACCATACTTAGGTGATAATCTAGAAGCCAGAGTAACTGTTTCTTATAAACAAATTTACACAATTTTACACTATCCTTCAAAATTTCCTCACTAGCTAGAAAAGATAAATTTTGTTTTAGTATTCTAACAATATCTGGAAATAAGGTTTTTTGATTATGTCAATAAAAATGACATGCAATTGAGATTTTTAGGAACTTGCAGCAACTGCAATTGGTTTGTATTCTCAGTAGTAAACAATACACCTCCCTGTTTTATACCTATGTATTTAATTTTTTGGTCCTGCTGTGATATTTAAAACTGAATATTTTCCATTCTGACTTGTTCTAGCAGTTGTGAATCATAACCTCTTGCTGCTTCCAACCTCTTACACAGTTCTGCAGACTGTTGCATATAAATACTTTTCTCCTTAGTTTTCCTTTGCAACCTAATAAACTGCCCTCTGGGAATAGCATCTATTAGGTGTCGGGGGTGATACAAACTTGCATGCAGCACAGTGTTTCCTGCACTTGGCTTACAGAAGGTTTTAGAGAAAATCCCATTTTTCTTCCCATCACCTTCTAGAGCTATGTCCAGAAAGATGACCTCACAGTTGCTGCAAGTTCCTACAAATCTTAATTGCATGTCATTTTTTTTTATATAATCCAAAAACCTTATTTCCAGATATTGTTAGAATACTAAAACAGAATTTATCAATTCTAGCTAGTTATGAAATTCTGAAGGATAGTGTAAAATTGTGTAAATTTGTTTCTAAAAAAAACAGTTACTCTTGCTTCTAGATTATCACCAAGTATGGCGAAAAGATAAGAAAGAGGTGATACTTGGTTGAGAACTAAAGGATACTTCAGGGGAAGGGGAAGTGACTGCCTTACATGTGATATGATAGATGTGACCAGGAATTTTAAGTTGTCAGTTAATAATGAAGTTTATGATATTGAGTTTTATGCCAATTGCAGAACCACATTTGTGGTGTACTTGCTGGATTGCAGGATCTTCCACTGTCAATATGTTGGTAAGACGACCAGGCAGTTGGGTAATCAAGCTCAAGAACACTATAATGATTAAAAAAAAACTTTAAAACTGATTAGGCAGTGAATCAGCACTTCAACAATGTACAAATCACAAATGTTGGCAATTTTTCAATAAAAGCTGTAGATATTGCTAGAACACCAGTGAGGGGAGGCAATAGATATAAGATTCTGGACAAAAAAGAGCTTTTTTGGATTTATAAGCTTAAGACTAGACTACCTAATGGCCTAAATTGTGAGTGGGATATTAGTTACTTTATCTGATCAATATATGTTGTTTATGTAGCTTCTGCTCACAATGGTACAACACTATAGTAAGTATAGTAAGTAAAGTATGGTGATTATAATGAACTGTATTGTTTGTACTGGATTAATAGCATTGTGTTTCCTTTTGCTTTGTTTTTATCAGAATATTTTGTAGCTTTTACTGTGCAATTTGTAAGTAATGGCAAATGTAAGGGCATGTTGCCCTATATAAGGATGTAGTTCTGTTTAACGCGCTAAACTATGATTAAGCGCCACTGCTTTTCTCCATGTTTGTCTAGGTATTGGATGTGTGAATAATTATATCTTGTTTTCATTGAGCCTGTTTGTGCAGCCCTGTTGTATTTTTTTTTGTGCATTTTTGGGTGGAAGGATCCTGCCTACCTTGGGCTATCACCCTGTCTGATTATTTCAGACCACAGCTAGTTGCCATTTTTGATGACGTCACTCCCCCACAACCTTGACTCAGTACAGGATGCTTGCTGTTGCGGTTGAACTCACTGCTTGGAGAAGTGTTATTGTATCTGTGAAGACTCAATGGGCTACATGTACTAAGAGGCGGGCGGACAGCGTCTTAACTCGCGAAGCTGTCCGCCCACCTCCGCTACACACGGGCAGCGGATCTATTGATCTGCTTGCCCGTATGTATCATTACACACTCAGCGGAGTGTATAATGCCCGCCCCTTCAGTCGCGCGACCAATCACACGACTGAAGGGGCTATCAATCACCGAGAGCGAGCATGCTCTCGGTGATTTTGCTTCGCCACCTTTGCCGCAAAGGCTCCGGAGCAGCTTTCGCTGCTTCGTACATGGAGCCCAATGTGTATCCTACAAACCGATGTTTAATGTGTCTCATAGAAACTGACTCTCTGAGAAAGTGTGTACTGTTTGAATACTGGTGCATAGGCCTTCATAGAATATGTGGATTTGATGCTGTAAATTACTAATACATTTTACTATAACTATTTTTGCTAATTGAAAATAAATAATATTGAAATGCACCCATGCACATTTAAAAATTGTTCTTTCTATCTCTTTAATTCATGAGTTAAAGAGTTTCTAATTTAAGAATAATTTCAAACACATCTTCCTCCAAGATGTTTTTTGTTTTTTTTTAGATGCCATAGAGGTTAATTAGAAATACACATTTAAAAGAGGATAATTAACAAAGGTCCAAGACATCCTGGATGTATTTAAATCCTCTTCTTCCATGCAAGCCATGACAGTCATAAGTTCATACTTCGCTACTCTTCTTAGAGCAATATAACACTTGAACTTTGGTGCTTCAAAATGAACATCTTATGAAGACATAATTTCATAAAGTTAAAATTTCAATGCAATAATAAACTTTAATAAAATAATTTTCTTTCAAAA
The DNA here is from genome assembly GCF_027579735.1 of Bombina bombina. Taxonomy (NCBI): domain Eukaryota; kingdom Metazoa; phylum Chordata; class Amphibia; order Anura; family Bombinatoridae; genus Bombina; species Bombina bombina. Next base: position 913,701,652 of record NC_069501.1, read on the forward strand.
AAGGGGTCTTAATAGAGTTTGATTACCTTAAAAAAACACCATCATTGGCCTGTGCAATGACTAACTAGGATTACACTGGTTAACATGCCTCTTATTACTTATATAATAGAAATTTGTGAGAGTATGTAATATAGGTTGTGTAGCTGAAGTGTATGACAGCAATAATACATGAATTATAGCTGTGATTAATATATGTCAGCGAGTACTGTAGCTTTAAATTTTCAGAAAGTAAATAACAGCAAATCTAAAGCAAGACAGATAAACTAGCAATTACTAGGAAGGGAGAAATTAGAATGAGGCCAGCGTAAATGTACGATGTACTAATTATTCTCCCAGTAACTAATAGAACATAGAATGCCAGCAGTAATAATAAGTATTAGTGATAGAGAATAGCCAAACTGAAAGATGCATAGATCCTATTATCTAAATGCGAGTCAGCAGGAGACCTAAACTGAATGCAAGCGACTATATATATATGACACTTCAAGGAATAAGATCAGAGAGATTACCAAGGCTGTCAAATTAGGAAGATAGAGGAAATTGGATCACAGAGCGGCTGTGTGAAGTGTGCATCTGGTATCCAGGAACAGATGAGAAGCATGCGAGGAAAGTCTGACCCAGAGTTTAGCAGTAAGAGAGTTGAAACTGATCACGGAGACAGACACAGCAGGGTGATCTAAACTGCAGCTCGTGTTTCTGGCATTCCGGAAGTCAGGGGAAATGATCAGATTACTCTGAGCTGTTATCCACGCAATTGAGTTTCGGATCCTGATGACACAAGCAGCAATGACTTGAAGCTGTAGTGTTACAGGTAGGAAGTCCTTTAAAAGACAATTACCCAGGATGAGATGTTAACTCAAAGTCTCTTCAATTAGGGTGAAACAAATCCTATGCAGAAAAGTTACAAAACTCCTGGCAGGAGTCTAAAAAGCACATAAGCAAAATATAGAGAGCTTGATAACTGACAAGGTAGAGAGGTGAAGTAACCATGAGGTAAGTTTCCATTAATCAAGCAAAGGTTACTGGAGAGACCCAGGGGATATAGGAAGGTAATCTGCAGAGGAGATATAGTTAAAGGTGTAGAGTGGAATTATGACAGCCTGTTTGGTCACTTTAAGAGTAATCTTGCCTCCCCCCCACACACACACACTAGCATCCTGTTTAAGAACTGGAAACCCTAACAAAAAGGTAATTTGTCCTTATTGAAAGCCTCTAAGAGAAGGATGAACAAAATATTTCTGCTCTGCTAAGATTATTTAAGAAGTCTCATCAGTACTGTGAGTTCCTTCAAACAATTTTAGAACTGAAAATATTAGCTTGAAAACTGTTTATATAGCTATGTAGGTTTCTGGATGTGAAGGAAACACACACACATTACAATACAAAGCTCCAAAAAAGCCCCACACAGATCTTGCATGATCTCTCTCCATGCTGAAGAGTTTTTGATCATCAGGTTCTAAGTTACAAATTAAGAAATTAAATGTAACATACAACACCACTTTATAAAGGTATTTGGGTTACTAGTTGTCCCATTGGCATTAGTTATATTTTACATCTTACACAAGGTTCTTGTGTTGTAAATGTGTTACTTATGTACACACACATACATTTGTACACATACCTATATACACACATAGAACAAAATACGAAAGAGAAGTTGCTCTCAAAAGTTCTGGAGAAATATGAAGGAAATATATGTTCCAGGCAGGAGATAAAGATAAAAAACAACTTTATTCCAAAAGGTATAAAAAGGACATAGAACTATGTCCTACAAAACAAGCCAGCAGTGACTCTAACAATCAGGTTGGTGAGCTGATCCTCATGCAGACATGTTTTGTGCGTTAGCGCACTTGTTCACTGCTTATATACACACATACAAATTCACCCACACACATACAGTATATATTCACCTTTAAGCATATCCCATTACAACACCTTGTCATATACCATATCCCTTTAATCGCTGTTAAAACATTTTAAGTAATTAAAAACTACTTAAATATTACTGTATATATGAGGGTGTTTAATATTTTATTTCTTTCATATGAGGGTGAGAGTCCACAAACCATCACGTGAAGGATTACATTAAGTTCATTCCTACATAATGAGGCAAAACAGTCCCACATAACAAAGCTTTAGTCCCTCTCATTTTCCCAGTCAATTGTTTGCAATTTTTTGCAGACCATTAGGATCTGTAGAAATGTTAATGAGTGCAAAATCCATAACTATTCTATCAATATTTTTTAAAATGCACGCACATAATTGAATTCCCTTAATCTCAGCTCCTTAGGTATTACAAACTATTTCAGGGTTATTTATAGATTTGATTGACATTCAGATTGAACACACTATTCCTTGTCCAATTCAGTTTTCAAACACAGTCACAATCCTAGATCATGAATAGATAAATTATCAAATCAGGCAAAAGAATTTGCAGATCCTAAAGAATTTAACTCAGCAATCTATTTATTGTATAAAAGAAAACACAGGGTTTTGGCCTTGTTATAAATTTAAAACAACTGAAGGCCTTCGTAACATCCACATTTCAAAATGGAATGCATTCATCTTCTTCAAGAATGTTTTTTAGATTAACACTGGTTAGTCCACCTAGATCTTACGGATATTTATCTAAACATTCCAGTTCATTATCATCATCGAAAATGTTACTTGATTTACCTTTGGATTATCCTCAGAGAGTGGACTTTGCTGGAGAAACTTCTTCATAAAATTGTCTAGAACTTTTTGCAGCTTCCTTTGTGGTTTCAAGTTTTACAACTAAGTCCTCACTTATTTCCATTCTATTTTGGATGGACAACATATTCACTATCTAATACATCCAGTAAGGAGGTACCAAATTGAGAATTTTATTGATTATAACCAAAGATTTTATTCATTTATATCTCAGCATGAATATTTCTGTCAAAGCAGAATATATTGCAGGTCTTTCAAAACACAGCAGAGGACTGGTTTCAGTCCTGACTGGACTGATTTCAGATATCTTAAAGATGCCAGCAATTGGAAATTGGACTGATTTCAGATATCTTAAAGATGCCAGAAATTGGAAATTAATTTTTTTTTCAATATTTCTTATTTTCATAGGTAATTTCTCAAGAAATTTATTTGTGTCACGCTGGAATTTTCAACTTCTTGCATATTTCAGTTGGTGCGTAAATCTAAATGTAGCGGTAATAGATGCCTTTCTTCCACCTTGGCCTACGATCAACACTTATGCATTTCCCCTGTTCTCTATGATTCTGAGGAGAAATTCAATAATTTGTCCAGATCTTATCTCCCTTACTCTAGTGACTCTGCTATCGCCTGGTATCCTGCCCTCCTAAAACTATCCTTCAAACTTCCAATTCTGCTTCCTTCCCTACCATTCCTTCTAACCAATGTAGAAATCAATCCTCACAAATTGGTTTAAACAGATTATCTCAGATTGGTAGCTTTGACAATTTTGGGGAACCTTGGTCTCTCAAAGGATTTTGTCTTCAGCAAAAAAACTTATTCCAGATTCATGAGCTCCAGGAAACAGTAAATGTTACCTGGCCACATGGTCCAGATATTGTTGCCAACATTTGGATCCCATTTCATTTAATTAACTAAGACTAAAGTCTTGCAGACAGGTCTATTAATGTAGGTTGTTCAGCTTTTTCTGCAGGTCATTCCTTAATAAATGATTCCCCTACAGGCAAACATCCTCAAGTTTCTAGAATTCTGAAAACTTTTAGATCTAATAGTCCTCCTCAACCTCGTTATTTTTCTTTTTGGGATGTTCAATTATTTTTTAATCTTTTCAACCTTTGGCCATATCATACAGTATTATATTTAAAGCAATTATCTGCAAAATTAGCCATAGCCATGTCATTTCTTTTTGCATGGTTTCTGACTTCAAATCTTTAAATGCAAATTCAAGATCCTTTCTTCTGGAAGGTGTTAAGTTTAGAATTTCTTGATGCACTAAAACTAATTCATCTTCCTTTTTTTATACATATTCTTAGCCTTACTAAGTTGCAAACTGTCTCACAAAATTCTAAGTTAGAACTTCCTCTCTTCTTCTTATCAACTTTTAATATCTGTTATTACTCCTTACTCTCCCATCACTTCAGCAAAGCTAGATAGATTTAATGGGTTATTAAGGAAGCAGCTATAGATGCTTCCTTCTCAGCTCATTCAGTCAGAGTTTCTGCAGTATCTAACGCTTATATTAAATCTACTTCTTTACAAGATGTTCTTAATGCTGCTTTTTTGCTTTTAACTTGCAAAATATGAGTCTCTTGTCTTGTTATAAAATTGGATTATCCTAACATTGTAACGGAATAATTTAGATTTTATTAGTCAGAGAGAATAATATTTTTTCCACCCTATATTTAATTATTCCTTTTTTCCCAAGACTTTTTTCTTCTATTTGTTATTAAATATATTTATTTACTATCAGCAAGATTCCGAGTTGTGCGTTAAGGTAAAAAAGCAGCGTTAACAGGTCCTAACGCTACTTTTTTACGTCCGCTGCTATTACGAGTCTTGCAGGTATAGGTGTACCGCACACTAGCGCCGGCATTATGAGTTTTTCCTGGGAGGCCAAAAAGTGAGTGGCACAGCCTCTACCGCCAAGATTCCTAACGAATTTTAAAATTAGTAGTTATGAGTTTTACGCTACAAAGCTGTAGCATAAAACTCATAACTAAAGTGCTAAAAAGTACACTAACACCCATAAACTACCTATTAACCCCTAAACTGAGGCCCTCCTGCATCGCAAACACTAAAAGAAAATTATTAACCCCTAATCTACCACTCCGGACATCGCCGCCACTAGAATAAACATATTAACCCCTAAACCACTGCACTCCCGCATCGCAAACACTAGTTAAATATTATTAACTCCTAATCTGCTGCCCCCAACATCCCCGCCACCTACATTATACTTATTAACCCCTAATCTTCCGCTCCGGACATTGTCACCACCTACATTATACTTATTAACCCCTAATCTGCTGTTCCCAACATCGCCGCCACCGACCTACATTTATTAACCACTAATCTTCCGTCCCCAACGTCGCCGCCACTATTCTAAATTTATTAACCCTTTAAACCTAGATCTAACCTTGACCCTAACACCCCCTAACTTAAATATAATTTAAATAAATCTAAACACAAATTACTATCATTACATAAATTATTCCTATTTAAAACTAAATACTTACCTATAAAATAAACCCTAAGCTAGCTACTTTATTATTAATAGTTACATTGTAGCTAGCTTAGGGTTTATTTTTATTTTACAGGCAAGTTTGTTTTTATTTTAACTAGGTAGTATAGTTACTAAATAGTTATTAACTATTCAATAACTACCTAGCTAAAATAAATACAAATTTACCTGTAAAATAAAACATAACCTAAGTTACAATAACACCTAACACAACACTTCAATTACATAAATTCCCTACATTAAATACAATTAAATAAATTAAATAAAATTAGCTAAATTACCAAAAAAAAAACAACACTAAATTACAGAAAATAAAAAACAAATTACAAGATCTTTAAACTAATTACACCTAATCCAATAGCCCTATCAAAATAAAAAAAGCCCACCCAAAATAAAAAAAAAACCCTAACCTAAACTACCAATAGCCCTTAAAAGGGTCTTTTGTGGGGCATTGCCCCAAATAAATCAGCTCTTTTACCCGTAAAAAAATACAAACAACCCCCCCAACAGTAAAACCCACCACCCACACAACCAACCAACCCCCCAAATAAAATCCTAACTAAAAAAACCTAAGCTCCTCATTTCCCTGAAAAGGGCATTTGGATGGGCATTGCCCTTAAAAGGGCATTTAGCTCTATTGCAGCCCAAAGCCCTAACCTAAAAAAAACCCCACCCAATACACCCTTAACTTCACTTACCAAGAGAAGTCGTAATCCAAGCGGCAAGATGTCCTCAACAAAGCTGGCAGAAGTTGTCCTCCAGACGGGCAGAAGTCTTTATGCTGACAGCATCTTCTATCTTCATCCTTCTGACACGGAGCGGCTCCATCTTCAAGACATCCTGCGCGGAGCATCCTCTTCTTTTGATGGCTAACGACGAATGAAGGGTCCTTTAAATGACGTCATCCAAGATGGCGTCCCTTAGATTCCGATTGGCTGATAGAATTCTATCAGCCAATCGCAATTAAGGTTGAAAATATCCTATTGCCTGATGCAATCAGCCAATAAGATTGAACTTAAATCCTATTGGCTGATCCAATCAGCCAATAGGATTAAGCTCACATTCTATTGGCTGTTTCAATCAGCCAATAGAATGCAAGCTCAATCCTATTAGCTGATTGCAGGTGTTAGACTTTTTTGCAGGTGTTAGACTTTTTCTCAGCCGGCTCTCCCCATTGATGTCTATGGGGAAATTTTGCACCAGCTCACGGCTGACTTAAGCAGCGCTGGTATTGGAGTGCAGTGTGGAGCGCAATTTTGCTCTACGCTCACTTCTTGCCTGTTAACGCCGGGTTTATAAAAACCCGTAATACCAGCGCTGCAGGTAAGTGAGCAGTGACAATAAACTGCACCCCTGTTACCGCACAACTCTTAATCTAGGCGTATATCTTTATCTTAAATGTTGCCTTATTATTTATTTACATTTCTGCTAGATTACAAGTTTTGCGATAAGGCTTTTAAAGCCTAAAAATTGGCCAGGAACGCATATTACAAGTCGCGGTGGTATAGCTATACCGCAAGCATTTTAGACTGTAACGCAATGTCAATTCCTCACTCCAAAAAATGTAATTTGAGTGCGGGATTTTCATAGTGCCTGTATTACACGTTGTGATTTTAAGATAACACACTTGCATTACAGTCTATTTTGACACGATCCATACCGCCATCTGAGAGCAGTAGTTATGGATTTTGTGTAACAAAAATGTTTCACAAAACTCATAACTAAAATGCTACAATGTACACTAACACCCATAAATGACCTATTAACCCCTAAACTGCCACCCTCCCGCATAGCAAACTCTATATTAAACCTATTATCCCCCAATCTGTTGTCAACCAACATCGCAACTATTAAATAAAGTTATTAACCCCTAATCTGCTGCCCACCCACATCACCAACACCATTTAAATATATTAATCCATAAACCGCCGCTCCCAGACATCGCCGCCACTAAATAAACCTCTTAAACCCTAAACCACCAGCCCCCTCATCATAACTACTAAACTAAACCTATTAACATCTAAACTGCCGCCCCTCACATTGCAAAACACTAAATTAAACTATTAACCCCTAAACCTAATGCCCCCTAACCTTAAATTAAAATCACAATATAACTATATTTAAATAAATAAAAACTTACCTGTGAAATAAAAAATAAACTTAACATTAAACTATAAATTAACCTAACATTACAATTGTAATAAAATTAAAAATAAAAAACAATGAAAAACCCTAAATTACACTACGAAAAAAATGAAAACCTAAATTACAAATAAAAAAAAAAAAAATCCTAAAAACAAAATAAAAAAACAACGATTACAGAAAATAATAAACACTAAAATTACGAAAAATAAAAAACACTTATATTTTATGTAGCTGATTCTGTGCAATTTATTTTCAATCTAATGAATTGCCCTTTTGCTGTAGCCCTAAATAATTTAGAATGGTTGCTTTTCACATGTAACAAGATGTTCCCTGTTTCAGGTTTCCTATAACCTTCTTTGATTATTTTCTTGCCTGGAATACCCTTTAGTGTGAGATCAAAAAAGTTTATTGTATAATCTCCAAATTCAAATGTAAAGCTCAGCCCTACCTTATTATTGTTAAGATATTCTACAAATTCTATAGCCTTCAATTCCAAACCCCTCCAGATCATCAACAGATTTTCTATATATTTATTGTAAAAACATGTATGTTGTCATAATTCCTGAGTACCTCCATAAAGATGGGACTGTTCCCACCAACCCATAAATAGATTGGCGTACAAGGGCAAAAATTTGGCCTCCATCACAGTCCCACACTTCTGGAGGTAACAATATAAGATATCCAATTGTTGGATGACATTTGATATATTTTATAGTACACAGTTTATATGGTTTATAGGAGAGTGTGATGAGTAGGATCTACAAGCCAAGCATCATTAAAACAATTATATGGAGAATAAGTATTTAATAACATAAAATACACTTTCTGCATTGAATCTGCATCAACTAATGTTTTAGTATGTATCACTTTAAGGCGGTTTAGTGTATTTTAATGATACCTCTGATGTCAGATAATTGACAGCCAATCAGAAGGAGGTTGTGCTTTTAAATATCCACTTAAGGGTTTTAGAATACTAAGGGCTAATAGTATGGCAACAACCGAAATGTGTCAGCCTTATTTTGGGCACAGAGGTGAAGATCAAGATGTGATAGGAGATGGATTATGTTTTAATGGAGGATAAAATAAAGGTGGTTTTCACTTGATGCTGGTGCTCTGTTTTCTATTGGGAGGATTTGAGTTTTGGCATTATGAATGTGAGCTCAGTGCAAGTGCCTATATCATACTGACTACGGTTACTGAAATGGGGAAATAGCAAAGGAGACTGGTTATGAGAGAGTGATATCTGATATCACAACAGTAAGCCGCATACAGAGTATAGTGAGCGGCGATGTGGAAGTTCCAGCTGGGGTGGCTTGAAACATGTGAACAAGCGAGTGGAGGATGACAGTTTGGTGGATTCCAGTAAACACCTGGATGACACTGATGAACTACTGAACGGAGGTAAGATAGTTATTTATACATCTTGATTTTTCCATGCAAGGAATCCTGATGGCTTGTGGGACAGTTGAATATTACAGAAACTGTTGTTTACTAGTAGTGGAGGGTGACTCTCATTGGCTACTATACACTTGTTTGCATCCTAAAGGAGAGACTAGTAATTAGTCACATACCAATAACAACCAGTTAGAAAACGTTTTTTCCATTAAGTGTAACATAAGATGACTCATTAGAGGGAATCACTGGATACTGGTGCCCTCATAATAAGCTGTATTATAAATTATTTGCTGAAGTGTACACCCCATCTAAAAATATTTATTTTTTTATAAGAGTTTGCTTTTCAAAAGTAGTTTATAATTCAAATTAAATATCCCTTCCAAAAGAGAATGTTACATTATTACATTTTATAAACAATGCAAGAGTTCCACAAGCAACATACAAAGTTTTAGAAAATATGAAGGGAAATACTGCCATCTGGATTAACCTGGCTGCCTGCCTTTCCTTTCAACAAGTGAGAACATGTTCTGGGATCTCATTCATTCCTTGTTAGGACATGGGTACCATCTTTACATTGATAATTATTATACTAGTATACCCTTTGTAAATGTTAGATTGCTTTGACACCTTAGCCTGTGGAACAATTGAAACAAGCATAAATGTTTGCCACAGCAATTAATTTCAAAGAAGCAAAAGGCAAGAGAAACAGCAGTATTATGGAGTGAAGAACGCCAAGCATTCAAATTTAGTGACAGAAAAGCTCTTTATTTGTTGACAATTATATACAATGAAGGAACAAAGTTACTTTCTGAGGTGAAATGAGACAGCTGCAAAAATCAGTTTGCATTATAGAGTACAAAAATACATGGGTGAAGTAGACCTCTCTGACAAGATAAGGAAGCTGTACCTTGCCACAAGAAAAATAAAATCTGGTATAAAAAGCCTGTTGTTCATATGATTCAGATAGCACTTTTTAATTCTTACATCTTGTACAAATCCTCTGCATTTGGCAAACACTCTCTTTTCTAAATTACCGAAAAAGAGGTGATTGCAAGTTGTTTATTAAAAATATTTTTGTCAGATGCTTTTTTAGAAGAAATGGCTTGTCAAACTATTCAATATAGTAAAATATAAAGATTCTAACAGTATGGATGATTGTTTTAGTCCCGGAAGGGTGTATAGGGGAATCGTATTGTTAATTTTGACTTGTTTGCTATGCCTGTCTCTATTTATGGCAAATGTGATCATTTATTTTTTTAAAATTCACAAATGTTGGTACTGTCAAATAATTTACACACAGCATTTTTACCAGTATAATTCCACTGTATGATATATTTCAAAGCAATATTTGATACATAAAACAGGTTTTGATGGGCATGTCGTACAGTAAAAATGTGTATATTTTCTCGTTCCACTTTTGGAGAAAACGTTGCAGTGTTTTTGGGACCAGGCGTTATTTGCTATAGGGGAATAGAACTGGGGCAATGCTTGCCATTTAGTCTCGCTATGTTCTCACACTGAAGGTTTTGGGGCATTTTTTAAATTTTGAATAAACAACTTGCAATCACCTCTTTTTGGTAATTTAGGAAAGAGAGTTTTTGTAAGAATTAGAAAGTGCTTTCTGAATCATATGAACAACAGACTTTTTATACCAGATTTTATTTTTCTTGCAGCAAGGTACAGCTTCCTTATCTGGTTAGAGAGGTCTACTTCACAAATGTATTTTTGTACTCTATAATGCAAACTGATTTTTGCAGCTGTCTCATTTCACCTCTGAAAGTAACTTGGTTCCTGAATTGTTTATAATTGTCAACATATAAAGAGCTTTTCTGTCACTAAATTTGAATGCTTGGCATTATTCACTCTATAACACTGCTGTTTCGCCTGCCTTCTTTGAGATTAATTACTGTGGCAAACATTTATGATTTTTTTAATTGTTCCACAGGCTAAGGTGTCAAAGCAATCTAACATTTACAAGGGGATACTAGTATAATAATTATCAATGTAAAGATGGTACCCATGTCCTAACAAGGAATGAATAAGATCCCAGAAAATGTTCTCACTTGTTGAAAGGAAAGGCAGGCAGCCAGGTTAATCCAGATGGCAGTCTTTCCCTTCATATTTTCTAAAACTTTGTACTGTATGTTGCCTGTGGAACTCTCACGTTGTTTATAAAATGTAATAATGTAACATTCTCTTTTGGAGGGAATATTTTATTTGAATTATAATCTACTTTTGAAAATTAAACTCTTCAAATAAATATTTTTAGATGGGGTGTACACTTCAGCAAATAATTTATTAAAATAATCAGTTAGTGGTGTTGTTTTATATAATTTGTAATAATTTGGGTCAGTGAAAGGTAGGACCTTTGTGTTATCCGTAAAGTGGAGGAAACTGCATACAATTTCATATTTTGCTCTAGGCATTACTGATGGGAACAGAGGTGTAGAAAATACAGGGTGGGTAGACCAATACAAGTTTATGCTTGGCTTATGTATGATGCCTATAGTAAGAGTTAGCTTCCAAGATTTTTTTTCTGTGTTTTTCTGTAGCGTATCATGTCTGCCAGACATCGTTGAATGCCGACAGCATACACTGTTGGCAGTTAACATTGCACAAGCAGTTCTGGTGAACTGCTTGTGCTATACCACCCTATGTAGATTCGCAACCAATCGGCCACTAGCAGGGGTGTCAATCAACCAGATCGTATGCGATCAGGCGGATTGATGTCCGCAGCCTCAGAGGCAGTGAACAAGTTAAGGAGCAGCGGTCTTAAGACTGCTGTTTCTTAACTCCTGTTTCCAGCGAGCCTGAAGGCTCACAGGGAAACAGTTGTATTTGCCTGCATCCAGCCAATGATAAATCGGACCCAAAATATTTACTTGAAGCATCTGTGGAAACATGAGGAACCTGTCTGGCAGGATCATTACTCTGTAGCAATTTGGTATTGCCCTCCATGAGAATGATTCTTCCTTTCTCATGTTCCAAAAAATCCTGAAAAGACCAGAGGTTTCTTGGCATCTGCAACATACCTAGAAGCCATATGGATAATTACTCTGGTGCCATTGGAGCAACAGAATCAGGGTTCTATTCCTCCTTCTTCTGAGGCAACGTTACCAATATACTAGTTGTAAGGAACTCTGTGCAAACTTCAGGGCTCTCAAGAGTTGGCCCCTGTTATGACAGGAGTCTTTTCTGAGGTTTAAGTCAGACAATGTCCCAGCAGTGCTTACTTTAATCAATAAGGCAGTACTTGAAGCACCTTAGCAATAAAAGAGGCAGCCTGCAATCTGACTTGGTCAGATTGCCATTTTTGCCTGATTTAATAAATTTACATTCCAGGTGTGGACAATAGAGAAGTAGACTTCCTCAGTAGTCAGTACATAGGGTCCTTTATGGCATATGGTCATTTAATTTGGAGGTATTTGACCAGATTGTGAATCATTGGGTGAAGGCCAGACATGGACCTCATGATTTATCACTTGATTTACAAGCTCCCTATTATTGTGCAAGATATTGAGATCCACAAGCGACTCTAATAGATGCCCTAGTGATTCCGTGGGCAAGCTGATTTACATCTTTCCTCCTTTTGTTTTATTTTACAGGGTTATAGACAGGGTGAAACAGGAAATGCCCTCAGTGATTCTAATTGCTCTGGCATGGCCTCACAGGAGTTGGAATGCAGATCTGGTACAAATATCCTCCAGCTAGCCTTGGCATTTTCTTCTCAGGAAGGAATTTCTCTTTCAAGGTCCCTTCTTCCATCAAGATCTCAAATCTCCCAATTTGACAGCATTTTTTTTCTCTGTTTTTTTTTTTTCAGATAGACACTTTGATTCAGGCAAGAAATTCTGTTACAGTTTTTTTTTTTTTTTTTTTTTAAATCAAAGGTATTTAGCAAGACAATAGCCATAAGTATAAGAAACAGCAAAATAAACATGTCTAATAATGAAAGTAGATCATGACAGTATTCATACATCCAGCATATCATGTTGCATTATTAGCCTATCATAGATATATACAGGGAGTGCAGAATTATTAGGCAAATGAGTATTTTGACCACATCATCCTCTTTATGCATGTTGTCTTACTCCAAGCTGTATAGGCTCGAAAGCCTACTACCAATTAAGCATATTAGGTGATGTGCATCTTTGTAATGAGAAGGGGTGTGGTCTAATGACATCAACACCCTATATCAGGTGTGCATAATTATTAGGCAACTTCCTTTCCTTTGGCAAAATGGGTCAAAAGAAGGACTTGACAGGCTCAGAAAAGTAAAAAATAGTGAGATATCTTGCAGAGGGATGCAGCACTCTTAAAATTGCAAAGCTTCTGAAGCGTGATCATCGAACAATCAAGCGTTTCATTCAAAATAGTCAACAGGGTCGCAAGAAGCGTGTGGAAAAACCAAGGCGCAAAATAACTGCCCATGAACTGAGAAAAGTCAAGCGTGCAGCTGCCAAGATGCCACTTGCCACCAGTTTGGCCATATTTCAGAGCTGCAACATCACTGGAGTGCCCAAAAGTACAAGGTGTGCAATACTCAGAGACATGGCCAAGGTAAGAAAGGCTGAAAGACGACCACCACTGAACAAGACACACAAGCTGAAACGTCAAGACTGGGCCAAGAAATATCTCAAGACTGATTTTTCTAAGGTTTTATGGACTGATGAAATGAGAGTGAGTCTTGATGGGCCAGATGGATGGGCCCGTGGCTGGATTGGTAAAGGGCAGAGACCTCCAGTCCGACTCAGACGCCAGCAAGGTGGAGGTGGAGTACTGGTTTGGGCTGCTATCATCAAAGATGAGCTTGTGGGGCCTTTTCGGGTTGAGGATGGAGTCAAGCTCAACTACCAGTCCTACTGCCAGTTTCTGGAAGACACCTTCTTCAAGCAGTGGTACAGGAAGAAGTCTGCATCCTTCAAGAAAAACATGATTTTCATGCAGGACAATGCTCCATCACATGCGTCCAAGTACTCCACAGCGTGGCTGGCAAGAAAGGGTATAAAAGAAGAAAATCTAATGACATGGCCTCCTTGTTCACCTGATCTGAACCCCATTGAGAACCTGTGGTCCATCATCAAATGTGAGATTTACAAGGAGGGAAAACAGTACACCTCTCTGAACAGTGTCTGGGAGGCTGTGGTTGCTGCTGCACGCAATGTTGATGGTGAACAGATCAAAACACTGACAGAATCCATGGATGGCAGGCTTTTGAGTGTCCTTGCAAAGAAAGGTGGCTATATTGGTCACTGATTTGTTTTTGTTTTGTTTTTGAATGTCAGAAATGTATATTTGTGAATGTTGAGATGTTATATTGGTTTCACTGGTAAAAATAAATAATTGAAATGGGTATATATTTGTTTTTTGTTAAGTTGCCTAATACTTATGCACAGTAATAGTCACCTGCACACACAGATATCCCCCTAAAATAGCTATAACTAAAAACAAACTAAAAACTACTTCCAAAACTATTCAGCTTTGATATTAATGAGTTTTTTGGGTTCATTGAGAACATCGTTGTTGTTCAATAATAAAATTAATCCTCAAAAATACAACTTGCCTAATAATTCTGCACTCCCTGTACAGTGCAAAGTTAGCATTGCTACCTTATGATTTTATTTTTTATAAGATGCTACTGTGGTACCCTATTATCGAAAGTTACTGCTTGGTAGAATGATATTTTAACTTGGCAAGCATAGGAAACTTATCATGAATGAGAAGTAAATTTTTCCCTGAAGGGTACTGTATAAGATATTAACTATCCAATTAGTATGCATTAAATAGTTATGAAATAAAGTTAATATCATGAGTGGGTAAATACCGCTGGATAATCACCAAAAGGGGTGAAAAAAAAAAAACAATACTAAGGGAAAACCCTTAGGGGGAAATACGGAGCTGGTCATGACAACCCAAACAATTAGACTATATATACAACATAATTTATGTTGGTATGCACAGGAAAAACCCACAAATATATAAGAAAACTACTCATATTAGGTAGATAATTATATAACATTCATTAACCTCAAAAAAGATTGCTGTGGGTCCTCTGCCATGAGGAGTTTACGAGCCATTGAGATTGTAAGAAAAAGGCATGTTATACTTTAACTGCATACTACTAGATGTAGAGCTAAGTTTTAAGGCCTGAAATATTGTTGGTGAGAAAACCTATATATTGATTTGACTATATTTAATAATGAAATCATGAGTAAACCGTCCCGGCCGCAGACAGTTCACTATTTATAAAATATATATTAGTACAGTCAAATAATAAACACTTGAATATAGGATTGTGAGTTATGGGAATATAATTGTCAATGTGGGATATGTGTGGTAAGCTGAGAGAGCGAGCCATAATTATTGAATTTCAAAATAAGTAAGCAATAAGCTATATACTGAACTCAACCTATAACACAAATTAACCAAACATACGGCTAGATTTAGAGTTCTGCGGCCAAAGGGGTGCGTTAGCTACGCGTGCTTTTTTTCTCCCGCACCTTTTAAATACCGCTGGTATTTAGAGTTCACAGAAGGGCTGTGTTAGGCTCCAAAAAGGGAGCGTAAAGCATATTTACCGCCACTGCAACTGTCGATACCAGCGGTGCTTACGGACGCGGCCAGCTTCAAAAACGTGCTCGTGCACGATTCTCCCATAGGAAGCAATGGGGCTGTTTGAGCTGAAAAAAACCTAACACCTGCAAAAAAGCAGCGTTCAGCTCCTAACGCAGCTACATTGTTTCCTATGGGGAAACACTTCCTAAGTCTGCACCTAACACTCTAACATGTACCCAGAGTCTAAAAACCCCTAACCTTACACTTATTAACCCCTAATCTGCCGCCCCCGCTATCGCTGACCCCTGCATATTATTATTAACCCCTAATCTGCCGCTCAGTACACCGCCCCCAGCTATGTTATCCCTATGTACCCCTAATCTGCTGCCCCTAACATCGCCGACCACTATGTTATATTTATTAACCCCTAATCTGCCGCCCCCGCTATCGCTGACACCTGCATATTATTATTAACCCCTAATCTGCCGCTCCGTACACCGCCGCAACATACATTATAGTTGTGTACCCCTAATCTGCTGCCCCTAACACCGCCGACCCCTATATTATATTTATTAACCGCTAATCTGCCCCCCACAATGTCGCCGCCAGCTACCTACAATAATTAACCCCTAATCTGCCGACCGGAGCTCACCTCTACTATAATAAATGTATTAACCCCTAAAGCTAAGTCTAACCCTAACACTAACACCCCCCTAAGTTAAATATAATTTAAATCTAATGAAATAAATAAACTCTTATTAAATACATTATTCCTATTTAAAGCTAAATACTTACCTGTAAAATAAATCCTAATATAGCTACAATATAAATTATAATTATATTGTAGCTATTTTAGGATTAATATTTATTTTACAGGCAACTTTGTATAGTTACCTAGTTAAAATAATTACAAAATTACCTGTAAAATAAATCCTAACCTAAGTTACAATTAAACCTAACACTACACTAGCAATAAATTAAATAAATACAATACCTACAAATAACTACAATGAAATAAACTAACTAAAGTACAAAAAATAAAAAAGAACTAAGTTACAAAAAATAAAAAATATTTACAAACATTAGAAAAATATTACAACAATTTTTAACTAATTACACCTACTCTAAGCCCCCTAATAAAATAACAAAGACCCCCAAAATTAAAAAAGTTCAAAGCTCTTTTACCTTACCAGCCCTGAAAAGGGCCATTTGCGGGGCATGCCCAAAATAATTCAGCTCTTTTGCCTGTAAAAAAAAACATACAATACCCCCCCAACATTACAACCCACCACCCACATACCCCTAATCTAACCCAAAACCCTCTTAAATAAACCTAACACTAAGCCCCTGAAGATCTTCCTACCTTATCTTCACCATGCCAGGTTCACCGATCCGTCCACCGAAGTCTTGATCCAAGCCTCTGAAATCTTGATCCAAGCCCAAGCGGGGGCTGAAGAGTGACGTCCATCCTCCGGATGAAGTCTTGATCCAAGCGGGCAGAAGAGGACATCCGGACCGGCAAACATCTTCATCCAAGCCGCATCTTCTATGTTCTTCAATCCGATGACGACCAGCTGGTCTTCAAGACCTCCAGCGCGGATCCATCCATCTTCACCGACGACTTCCCGACGAATGACGGTTCCTTTAAGGGACGTCATCCAAGATGGCATCCCTCAAATTCCGATTGGCTGATAGGATTCTATCAGCCAATCGGAATTAAGGTAGGAAAATTCTGATTGGCTGATGGAATCAGCCAATCAGAATCAAGTTCAATCCGATTGGCTGATCCGATCAGCCAATCAGATTGAGCTTGCATTCTATTGGCTGATCGGAACAGGGGTATGTGGGTGGTGGGTTGTAATGTTGGGGGGGTATTGTATGTTTTTTTTTTACAGGCAAAAGAGCTGAAATATTTGGGGCATGCCCCGCAAAGGGCCCTTTTCAGGGCTGGTAAAGTAAAAGAGCTTTGAACTTTTTTAATTTAGAATAAGGTAGGGCATTTTTTTATTTTGGGGGGCTTTGTTATTTTATTAGGGGGCTTAGAGTAGGTGTAATTAATTTAAAATTGTTGTAATATTTTTCTAATGTTTGTAAATATTTTTTTATTTTTTGTACTTTAGTTAGTTTATTTCAATGTATTTATTTGTAGGTATTGTATTTAATTAATTTATTGATAGTGTAGTGTTAGGTTTAATTGTAGATAATTGTAGGTATTGTATTTAAGTAATTTATTGATAGTGTAGTGTTAGGTTTAATTGTAACTTAGGTTAGGATTTATTTTACAGGTAATTATTTTAACTAGGTAACTATTAAATAGTTATTAACTATTTAATAGCTATTGTACCTGGTTAATATAATTACAAAGTTGCCTGTAAAATAAATATTTATCCTAAAATAGCTACAAATATAATTATAATTTATATTGTAGCTATATTAGGGTTTATTTTACAGGTAAGTATTTAGCTTTAAATAGGAATAAGTTAATTAATAAGAGTTAATTTATTTTGTTAGATTTAAATTATATTTAACTTAGGGGGGTGTTAGGGTTAGGGTTAGACTTAGCTTTAGGGGTTAATACATTTATTAGAGTAGCGGTGAGCTCTGGTCGGCAGATTAGGGGTTAATAATTGTAGGTAGGTGGAGGCGACGTTGGGGGCGGCAGATTAGGGGTTAATAAATATAATATATTGGTCGGCGGTGTTAGGGGCAGCAGATTAGGGGTACATAGGGATAATGTAGGTTTCGTCGGTGTACGGAGCGGAAGATTAGGGGTTAATAATAATATGCAGGTATCAGCGATAGCGGGGGCGGCAGATTAGGGGTTAATAAATATAACATAGTGGTCGGCGATGTTAGGGGCAGCAGATTAGGGGTACATAGGGATAACGTAGCTGGCGGCGGTGTACGGAGCGGCAGATTAGGGGTTAAAAAATTTTTAATAGAGTGGCGGCAATGTGGGGGGACCTCGGTTTAGGGGTACATAGGTAGTTTATGGGTGTTAGTGTACTTTAGAGCACAGTAGTTAAGAGCTTTATAAACCGGCGTTAGCCCAGAAAGCTCTTAACTACTGACTTTTTTCTGCGGCTGGAGTTTTGTCGTTAGATTTCTAACGCTCACTTCAGCCACGACTCTAAATACCGGCGTTAGAAAGATCCCATTGAAAAGATAGGTTACGCAAATGGCGTAGGGGGATCTGCGGTATGGAAAAGTAGCGGCTGCAAAGTGAGCATTAGACCCTTTCCTGACTGACTCCAAATACCAGCGGGCAATAAAAACCAGCGTTAGGAGCCTCTAACTCTGGTTTTGACGGCTACCGCCCAACTCTAAATCTAGGCCATAGTGTCTTCAGAGCTAGTGACTCTATGTGAGGACTTAAATACAAAGATTTATATACAATTGCAGGCTAATTAGTACAATACACAACTAAAATACTCTGACCACATATAATATGTAGGATCCTCTAAGAGATTAAAGGGGTAGTATAACACACTCAACAAGGTGTAGCATGAGGCAACTTAAACTATAAAGTTGTGAGTTATAATTGTTTATGTCTCAACCCCATAATACTAGCGTATAGTCAAGGTTAGTATATGGACATAATATAAGTGCATGAATAACACCTAAAATATATTATCATGCTATAGAATTAGCACATTTTCTTTCAAGGTGTCTAAAGAATAGGAAAAGGGAAAGTTAAGGTAAACACAAAAGTGATGTCAATAGCTCCGTATAGCAAAGATGTGCTACCTGCTTCTATCCAAAATAAAAGGAATGTAGGCTACAGTTACCTGTTAAATGGATAGAGGGAATGTTTATAAAACAAAGGCATAATAACCGAGAATGGACCTTTGCACTTAAATGCGATAGAAGTCTATACCTGAGGAACATACTTAGCTTGCAAAATAAACACAAGAGGTCTGAGCAGTAGTGGTTTCGTAGTGCAGAGTGATAGTTCTGAGCGATAAACTCCTCTATAAGTATAGTTGCATCTATAATAGTTTGTGGTGTGTGTCAATTGCCCAACAAAATAACTTCCAGTTATAACAGCCTACCTTATAGCATGGACAGGGCAGTGCAGAGTAATATATGACCCAATGTAACCACTGACATTAATCTATTGACAAAACTGTGCAAGGGGGAATTTCAACTTAGGGGGCTAATTAACCACTAAGGGAAGCACTACCAGCTATAACTATATTATCATAGTAGAATTCCTCTGTAGCAATAATAGTAGGTCCCAAAGCCAGTGTGCCACATCAAAGCGAGAGTTGCATGTGCATAAATCAGGCATATAAGCCTGAAAGAAAACATTCTGCCTACCTGTGGAGATATAATTATCTTATGAGCTATGTGCCTAATGAAGGAAAATGGTGCGGCTGCATATTAACAAACAGATGATATTAACCAGTGCGTTTCAGTAATTAAGTCCCTCGTAATTATAAGGCATGTCCAATACTCAATGTCCTGTAAATATAAACAAGTCCCCTTTACTTGCCACAAATATCCAGTTCTAAGAATCTCGAGATACAAGGTACTGACTTAGGGTTGTGAGCATATTGAAGCCAGAGACCGCTAGAATATGATTTACGCTGACCCACTTGTAGTAGATTATAGGGATCTATCAGTAGTGAGCCTTTTGTTAAGTGAGCTTAGGGTAGGTTGTAGGAAAGTCTCCCGGGGTCCCATGATGCCCTCCCTGGGGTAAATAGATGTAGATACCGCAACTTAGCCATCCTCATGAGATTGTCTGTTGGTGGAGTTTGGGAATGTGAACTGCATGTCAGGAGGAATCTCACCATCTGGGTAATAACTCTGGCAGCCTTCTGATGAATGTTGCCCCAGCTTGTAATATAGTAAGCAGGAGTATGAGCTGTAGTTCGTCCATTAATACACTTGCTTTTCGTTATCTTCTGCAGGACGTAGCACCCGGTACCCACCACGCTCTGCTCAGTCCCCGGCTCCAACATCTGGCATGACAGGACCTCAGTAACTGCCGGAGGGCTCCAAGAGAGGTCAGGAATTATAGTATTGTGGGGAGTGTGAGCTATCAGCTGTAAATTATGTTGCTGTAGTCGCAACTGTTTTGATTGCGCTGTATTATGCAACACCAGCCCTGTGTAAGTGAGGTAGGGCTGTGGAGTGTTGTTCAGCACATCACTAGCTGTCTGTTGCACTGTTTCACAACTAAGGATCCATGTTTCTGCCAAATGTGATTCCACTGGGTCTCGGGGCTGAACCTCTATCTGTTGTGGCTGGTCTGTCTCATATCTATCAGCCTTCTACGTGATTTCCCTTGTCAGGATTGGGATCCATTTTGGCGCCATAGTAGTTCTCATCTCTGAGACCAGGGCTTGCTGATGGGAATCAAGGGAGCGCATTAAATCTTGTAGCGCAAGAAGAATTTGCTTCTCCATTAGCAGACTGAAGGAGTGGTTGATATAGAGACTGTATCTCTGTTAACCGAGATGGTATGCAGACTTCCGCAAGTATGGCAGTATACTCCAGTTCGTGGTCCCAGTGAGGAAGAAGGCCTTTGTGCACTTATTATAGCTATTATTTTGCCCCCTTGCCCCAGTTTGTATAGTCGAGGGTCTGGTGTATGTTACAAACCAGAATAGGGAAATGTATGTAGCCTTAACATGCCATAAATCGAAAATTTGATGGTCAAATATTAGGAGCTCTAGGATGGCAAGTCTTACTGCTTTGGCTGTTGGCTCCGCCCTCTCCTGTTACAGTTTTATTATATCATACATGTATTTTTGTTATTTTTCTATTGTAGCCCTAACATTTTACTTCAGGTCTCCAGGCTCACAGAAATTTTCAGTGCTATAATGTGTTGTGCTCATGTGCTACACATAAGTCATCACTTATAATTGTAATATTAGTGATGTTAGCATGGCCCATACTATCCATTAAACAAATAAGGTTGCTAAAAAAATATGGTCAGCACTAACTTTCTCTGGTTAATATCTTTAACCATTAACTTTTAATATCATGTTGTGTCCTGTTCTTAGTGAAGGGTTGCAATGCACTTTCAATTGTGCTGCACTTTCCTTTGAATGAGTTGCAAACTTATTGTTATTTGTTTTAAAACCAAGACCAAAAGGTGCAGAAAATCCATTTATAGCTAGGCTCAATATATATTAGTAATTATGTCCTGTCTTATGAAGGAACAATCACAAAATGATTGTCTTAAAAGCATTTCAAATTGTAATTTAGTTAGCAAAATTGTCATACATACCCAAACTTTAGAAGACTGCAAGAGTAGTGCCTATCCATAAAAGTGGGGAGATAACCTTGATTTCTAACTATCGCCAAATATCATTGCTCCCAGTATTGTCAAAAATCTTAGAGAAATGCATCCATACACAATTATGTGAGTATTACCAACAATCTAACTATCTGACCCCTGATCGATCAGGTTTTCGCCTGAATCACTCCACTACAACTGCCCTAGTAAAAGTTTGCAATGACATCCAAATTGGCATGGAACAAGGAGACCTAAATGGAGCTATTTTCCTTGCAAAGGCCTTTGAAACAGTAGGCCACAACATACTACTGCTCAAATTAAAAAACTCAGGTATTGCTGATCATCTGCTAACCTGGTGTCGATCATATGTATCAGATCGATCACGATATGTCTCCATTTCTGACAGCGACTCCCTCCTTCTCCCAGTCACATGTGGTGTTCCCCAAGGTTCCATTTTTGGCCCTCTACTATTCAAATTATTTATAAATGATCTGCCTAATGTCTGCAATTCCTCAACTATACACATCTACGCAGATGACATAGTAATCTATGCAAACAATTAAGATCTGCTGCAGCTTGAAGCAATGTTCCAAGACCAGTTCACAGAGGTAGAAAAGTGGATCTTAAAAAACAAACTCTTCCTAAACACTGACAAAACTGTCACAATGATCTTTGGAACGGGACCTAAATTACACAAACTACAAAATTCCCATCTATGCATCAAAACAAAATCATATTGCACACTGACTGCAGTCTACTCTTTCAAATACTTGGGTATGTTGTTAGACCCCAATCTATCTTTTGGCCTCCACATAAAAAAACTTGCATCTAAACTTTATTCCAAACTTGGTGCCCTGCCTCAGCCCTACAGGAAAGGAAAAGATTGTACAGCAAATGCTGATGCCAATCATGGATTATGGGGATGTAGTATATGCACCTGCACCGCAAACTCACCATAATAAACTTAATACATTTTATAACTTGTTCTTCTGCTTTGTGCTACAATGTAACTACAGGACCCACCATTATGACATGCTAAAAGAACTAAACTGGCTTTCGCTGGAATCCAGACGCACCCTCCATCTTTCCTGCCTTGTGTTTAAAAACTTTTCTGGGAAGCTCCCACCCTACCTGAGCAGAATGCTCTCCCCGGCTGTTCCCACCTCCTATAACCTCCAATCCAGTACCTGCAAATTATTTAGCTTGCCTCAATAAAAAATGAAAGCAGCTCGATCCTCCTTTTCCTACAGAGAACCACAATTATGGAACGGCCTCCCGCACACTTTAAAACCTTCCCCAAACCTATTATCCTTTAAGAGATCCCTCTCTACATTTCTCAAAACAGAATGCACCTGTCATGGTTGATTATATATTTCCTACCTGTTCTATGTTAATTTTTTGCATATATTGTGTATTATTATTGTTTTTGTATTTTATTGTACCCTTTTGTATCAATGCAATGTTTTGTGGACCCATGACATAATTGAAAATGAGAGAAATCTCAATGTATCCTTCCTGGTAAAATATTTTATAAATAATAATTGTTTTGCAGTCCAGTGACATACCCCTTGCAAAGCATTTTAACAATTTTTGTATATTTTTTAGGGTGCAGATATAAACAAGGTCTTACGCTGACCAATCAATCACTGTGTAGCATGCTGTATAAATCAGAATTTCTGAACCTTCAGGATCCACATCAGCCTAATTAAACACGCTTATAGGTCTTTTTTTTTTTTTTTTTTACTTTATACTGTAGTCTCTTTAGACATTTTAAATTTATGTTTCAGTGGTGTCCTATCATATACATGCTTTTTTTCCCCATATGTATATTTTTATTAAAACCACTTAACACATTTCTAGATTCCAATCTTGCCATTCACTGATATATTAAACCATCACCTCAATTCACTGATGCAGCTAGATTCCTGCATTAGTAATAATTGATAAATACTGTAACATCAAGACACCTTCTATCTAAAGCAAATAAAGGCATATATTTTAATATACTCAACCTAATTTCTCACAGGTTAATGTGGTGCTATTTGTTGGTTGCTAATTATGAGCAAGCACAATCCATTAGATAAACTGGTGTTTTAATGTGTTTTGAATGATTATCTTGTCAGACACTTAGCACTTACACCTCACAATCCATATTCCTGTTCATCAGAAAACACTCCTGTTTGCATCACAATTTTGCACAGCAGTATGACACATCTAGAATTTATAATTTTTTTACTTTTAGATGATTTCAACATAGATTACAAGTGATGCGCTAACTGTCACACGTGAGTGATATAGGGCTAGATTACAAGTGGATCGCTATTTAACACTCCTGCGTTAACTGCGCTTGAAGTAAGCTTTTTAAGCTCGTCGGGTTGCGTTCGCATTATAAGTTAAAGGTAAAAATGTATCGCTCATGCGCTAACTGGACGAGTGTAAAAAAACGAACATATTCCCCCATATAAGTC
Source organism: Bombina bombina (assembly GCF_027579735.1). Classification (NCBI taxonomy): domain Eukaryota; kingdom Metazoa; phylum Chordata; class Amphibia; order Anura; family Bombinatoridae; genus Bombina; species Bombina bombina. The sequence continues at coordinate 913,725,674 of NC_069501.1, forward strand.
AATAGAGCAAAAAAGTATGAAAAAATCCTCACACCCTACTCGCGCACAAACATGATCGTATATTCCCAAGTGCGCTAACTAGACATAAAAATATGAATATTTCACATTACAATGTTCTTCACATAGCGTAATATGTTCTGTTTATTCATACATACGTTTTTTGCACAGATATTTATATATATATATATATATATATATATATATATATATATATATATATATAATCAATGTAAATATTTGCATAGGAAATTAGCACTCCCCGCGGATATTTCCTATGCAAATATTTACATTGATTTAATTTTGAGACATGGAGGATTTTAATTTCAGTTTTTTATCTCCCCCATAATTTTAATGAATTATATATATATATATATATATATATATATATATATATATATATATATATATATATATATACCGTATATATATATATATATACAGGCAAGAGATGCACTCAGAAGACTTTTTCAAAAATCAAATTTAATGTAACATTTTCGGGGTTCACAACCCCTTCATCAGCATACAACAAAGCAATACTGCAATACTTTTATAGTGTGTAAAGACAAACACAAACCTAGTGCTCTCCAAAAAGTGCGCCAACAGTTGCGAAATTGGAACGCAAATTGCGTTCCACAGTCAGAGCCCAAACCGGAAGTTCCAATACATCACTTCCGGTTTTCGGCAACAGTGAAATAACAAATAACGTTGAGAAAACGAACAAGTTAGTTTCATATAGCATCGTACAAATGGGGTGTCATAGTGCAAAGAGTGAATCAAGGCTAACACATTTGTTTGTAATCAAATAGAATATGGTTAACAATGACCGTATTATGCCCATTGTATGTGTACAGCAGTCGTCATAGTAACGGTTGCCATAGTGACAAAAAAACAACACTGGATTATGATAGAATTGAGTGCTTATGTCTGTGTGTGACAGTGAAACACATAAGTAATTAGTGTGCATAAGAATCTATAAATACAAACAAGAGAATCATTATATACAAATTGGCAATAGTTATAACACATCATAACTAGTTCCCAAATATTGATTGGGTTATATTAAAGTGCTTACGTTGGCAACTATATTATACCACTACGACAAGTAGTGGGTAATTCGGTAGGAATGACTGTAGATGTAATGTTAAAATATTGTTGCGTATAGAAGGACCACCTCACAAACAGCTTATGATAATGGGGATGTAGGAACAGATTACATCTTAGGTTGCACTGCTAGGCATATATGTAAGGGGAATAGATCTGTTTATGGTCAAAAGTGAAGTATGAGCAAATACATGATGTATAAGACTACACAGTAAGCTGCACAGCATTGAATATTGCCGTATTACATATACAGCATAAGAGGTGCAAATCCTGGTGCACCTATTTTAAAGATGTACAGGCATATATGTCAACCATAAGCCAATTTTTGTTCAAAAACAGGGTGAGCTTCCAAGACAATACAGACTGTCCAGAAATCATCCAGAATGTTCCAAGAAGATATGATTTGGATGTGTGACCTACAGTACCAAAGGGATAAATATATGTGCATAATTGAACAAGGAAGGCCAGGCTTCCACTCAAGGAGATGGGAACAGAACGTTACCACTCCATAGTGCCGTTAGTAACATGCCCACCTATCCAATAACTGGAAAGGTGAAGCGTGAGACAAAAACGGAGCCATATTGCCACCTTGTCATACCCCTAGTATGTAGCACCACTGGTTAGGATCACAAGAGGCTCTTGAAGTATGGCATGGTGTTCAAACCACCAGGTTGTATAGTGCCCAATCTGAACATCCATTGGGCCTCGCATTTAAGGAGTTGTTTGATCCGGTCACCGCCCCTGTCCAGTGGGGGTATGCGATCAATCAAAATGTAGCGAATAGAAGAAAGTGAATGGCCCTTGTCAGCGCAGTGTCGCGCTACAGGTTGTTCTGAATCGCCTTGTTTTAGTGCAGTCCTTATGGCATGCCGATGATTTGCCATGCGCTCACGTAGCGAGCCAGACGTCTTGCCTGCACAGAAATTTGAGCAAGGACAGAATAAAAGATACACTACGTCAGTAGTGGTGCATGTAATGGAGTGTTTGATAGAAAATGTCCGATTTGTATGTGGATGATGAAATATTTTGGTGCCAACCAGACCGTTGCACATCGTGCAACCTAAACAGCTGTAAGAGCCCTTGATGTTTCTAGTAACGCCAGAAGTGTAACATGGTTTAGGATCCATTTTCATTAGGAGATCCTTGAGATTGGTACCCCTCTTAAAGCCCACCATGGGTTGTAGATTGTGCGTGAATGGTAATTTCGGATTGGAGGACATAATAGTCCAATGTTGGTACAGAATTCGACCTGTGTTCTTGGTTGCTGGGGTGAAAGTAGTGGACATGATTAACTTGTCACTTGTGTCCCTCTTAGGTGTAGGTAGAATAAGTTCAGTTTGTGTTAGTGTGGACACAGATTCTATTGTTTCATGGATCACCAACATCTTGTAACCCCTATCACGGAATCTCTCACCCACTCCTCTCAATTGGGAGACCCCAGTCATAGCATCAGAATTGTTGCGCATAGTTCTAATGAACTGCGATTTAACTATGGCCTTCAAAAGGGCTGGGGGGGTGGCAACTGTCTGCCCTCAGTATGGAATTACGATCGATAGGTTTGTGGTATAATGTGGTACCAAGATTACCTAAATTCTTGAAAACTGTCAGAGCAAGAAAATTGATAGACTGGTCATCAACTGTCATTTTAAACCTGACATTACTCTCGGTAGTATTGTAGGAATCAAACCATTTATGGAGTTCCTCCAAACCCCCTCGCCGCACCAAGAAAATGTCATCTATGTATCTGTAATAACAGATAATGGATGCGTTGGGAATGTTCCACAAGTGTATATTTTCAAACTGTGACATGTAGATGTTGGCGTATGAGGGGGCCATGGAGGAACCCATGGCTGTACCAGCTGTTTGTAAATAAAACTTACTTTCAAAATGGAAGTAGTTATTAAATAAACAGTATTCAATGAGGGAAACCAGATATTCCACCGGTGGTCCTTCATACAAGGGGTTGCCTGTTAAGTGTTCTTGTATGGCCCTTAGGCCGTCTAGGTGTGGGATAATCGTATACAGACTGTTGATCTCCAGACTAACAAGTAAATCGTCTTGCTGGATGTCAACGGTTCGTATTTTTCGTATGAAATCGTTAGTATCCATAATGTATGAACATATTTCCCTTACCACTGGTTGTAACAATACATCCACAAATTGTGCTATAGGCTGGGTTAGTGAATGCCTTGCCGACACAATGGGGCTGCCTGGTGGATGGTCCAACGTCTTGTGGATCTTGGGGATTGAATACAGTATGGGTATCTTGGAATATGTGGTTGTACAGAAGTCACAAATGTGTTCGGACAGAAATCCCTGTTCAAACCCAAAAGTGATAAGACTATCAAGTTGTAATTTGTATGACCCAGTAGGGTCAGATGATAGCTGTGTATACGTGAGGGTGTCTGCCAACTGGTCCAGGATGTCTGCTCTATAATCTGTGTAATTTAATAGAACAATCGCCCGCCCTTATTGGCGGGCCTGATGACGCTGGAGGAGTCATCCTGGAGGGTTTTAATGGCTTTTCGTTCTTCACTGGAAAGATTATGTTTCCACAAGGTATCAGTTCTGGCTGTGTCCAAATCTTGTGTGACTAACCTAAGAATTTTTTTGTACTGGGACTACTGTTAGTGGGTTCAAAGGAGCTTGGTAGTTTGCATTTGAGTTCTACCTGAGACTTAGATGATGTGGATTCTTTATTTTTAAAGAATTCCCTAATCTTTAATGATCTATTTAGTTTGTAAAGGTCTAATTTTAGATCAAATTCAGATACCCGAATGCTAGGCACAAAAGATAACCCCCTGTTAAGAACTTTATGTTCACTTTCAGTGAGGGTATGTGTGCTCAAATTGATAATTATGTCCTCTGTCGTGGCCGTCTGGGGGGTCTGTGTCTGATGCCCCGCCCGCCTAATATGGGGTCTGTTGTGCCGCCCCCTCCCCGAGAGCGTGTAGTGACCCCTAAAAAATTGCTTGGTGTGGAGTGTAATCTAGAGTAATGAGAAGGAAATTGGTTTTGGTGTCAATGTGAGGCAGGTGGGGTGAATGTAGTATTGGAGGGGTTCCTTTCAGTGTCAGTGGAATCACCCCCACTAGTATCTACAGTATCAAAATGTACCCGTCTGGTTCTCTGTCTTCTCCTGGTTTGATTACTCTGTGTGGATGTCAACCATTTATATACTTTTCCCTGGGTGTAATCACTATTGACAGTTTCCAGCTTCCTGTTTTTGAAAGTAATCAATTCACTCTGGTATTTGTCTATTTGTGACTTAATTTTAGATAGCCAGTTCTCTTGAGGATCACTAGTGAGTGTGGTATTGTGCATAGTTTCAAAAGTTTGTATTTCAATTCTAACTTTGCTTAAAATTGTTGTGACCTCTTCTATAACCAATAATATTAAATCCAGAGAACACTTGTTTAGTATGAAACACCATTTCTTTCTAAACTCTGGATTATCATGCCCAATTGTGGGTACATTATGAACTCTGAATCCACGGGGAGTGTGGCCTGTTCTGTAATAATCTGACAGATAACTCCCATGTAATGCTAGATCAACCTCTCTTTTTTTCAGCTTAAGTAAACTGTAATATAAATTAACTGGGGTCCCACCAATGGTTTTGGAGATGGGTGCGAATAAGATCCAGTTGGCGTCATCTGGGGTATATGACACGCTCTCGGGGAGGGGGCGGCACAACAGACCCTATATTAGGCATGCGGGGCATCAGACACAGACCCCCCCAGACAGCCACGACACAGGATATAATTATCAATTTGAGCACACATACCCTCACTGAAAGTGAACGTAAAGTTCTTTTGTGCCTAGCATTCCAGTATCTGAATTTGATCTAAAATTTGACCTTTACAAACTAAATAGATCATTAAAGATTAGAGAATTCTTTCAAAATAAAGAATCCACATCATCTAAGTCTCAGGTAGAACTCAAATGCAAACTACCAAGCTCCTTTGAACCCAGTAACAGTAGTCCGAGTACAAAAACATTTCTTAGGTTAGTCACACAAGATTTGGACACAGCCAGAACTGATACCTTGTGGAAACATAATCTTTCCATTGAAGAACGAAAAGCCATTAAAACCCTCCAGGATGACTCCTCCATCGTCATCAGGCCCGCCGATAAGGGCGGGGCGATTGTTCTATTAAATTACACAGATTATAGAGCAGACATCCTGGACCAGTTGGAAGACACCCTCACGTTTACACAGCTATCATCTGACCCTACTGGGTCATACAAATTACAACTTGATAGTCTTATCACTTTTGGGTTTGAACAGCGATTTCTGTCTGAACACATTCGTGACTTCTGTACAACCACATATCCCAAGACACCCATACTGTATTCGATCCCCAAGATCCACAAGACATTGGACCATCCACCAGGCCACCCCTTTGTGTCGGCAAGGCATTCACTAACCCAGCCTATAACACAATTTGTGGATGTATTGTTACAACCAGTGGTAAGGGAAATACGTTCATACATTATGGATACTAACAATTTCATACGAAAAATATGGACCGTTGACATCCAGCAAGACAATTTACTTGTTAGTCTGGACGTCAACAGTCTGTATACGATTATCCCGCACTTAAATGGCCTAAGGGCCGTACAAGAACACTTAACAGGCAACCCCTTGTATGAAGGACCACCAGTGGAATATCTGGTTTCCATCATTGAATACTGTTTATTTAAAAACTACTTCCGTTTTGAAAGTAAGTTTTATTTACAAACAGCTGGTACAGCCATGGGTTCCTCCATGGCCCCCTCATACGCCAACATCTACATGTCACAGTTTGAAAATATACACTTGTGGAGCAGTTTGATTCCTACAATACTACCAAGAGTAATGTCAGGTTTAAAATGGCAGTTGATGACCAGTCTATCAATTTTCTTGCTCTGACAGTTTTCAAGAATTTAGGTAATCTTGGTACCATATTATACCACAAACCTACCAATCGTAATTCCATACTGAGGGCAGACAGTTGCCACCCCCCAGCCCTTTTGAAGGCCATAGTTAAATCGCAGTTCATTAGAACAATGAGCAACAATTCTGACGCTATGACTGGGGTCTCCCAATTGAAAGGAGTGGGTGAGAGATTCCGTGATAGGGGTTACAAGATGTCGGTGATCCATGAAACAATATCTTTTATTCTGTCCTTGCTTAAATTTCTACATAGGCAAGACGTCTGGCTCACTATGTGAGTACATGTCAAATCATCAGCATGCCATAAGGACTGCACTAAAACAAGGCGATTCAGAACAACCTGTAGCACGACACTGTGCTTACAAGGGCCATTCAGTTTCTTCTTTTCGCTACATTTTGATTGATCACATACCCCCACTGGACAGGGGCAGTGACCAGAACAAACAACTCCTTAAATGCAAGGCCCAATGGATTTTCAGATTGGGCACTTTACAACCTGGTGGTTTGAACACCATGCCAGACTTCAAGAGCCTCTGTGATCCTAACCAGTGGTGCTACATACTAGGGGTATGACAAGGTGGCATTGTGGCTTCGTTTTTGTCTCACGCTTCACCTTACCAGTTATTGGATAGGTGGGCATGGTACTAATGGCACTATGGAGTGGTAACATTCTGTTCCCATCTCCTTGAGTGGAAGCCTGGCCTTCCTTGTTCAATTACTCTATTTTCTATGCACATGTATTCATCCCTTTGGTACTGTAGGTCACACATCCAAATCATATCTTCCTGGAACATTCTGGATGATTTCTGGACATGTCTGTATTGTCTTGGAAGCTCACCCTGTTTTTGAACAAAAATTGGCTCATGGTTGACATATATGCCTGTACGTCTAAAATAGGTGCACCTGGAATTGCACCTCTTATGCTGTAAATGTAATAAGGCAATATTCAATGCTGTGCAGCTTACTGTGTAGTCTTATACATCATGTATTTGCTCATACTTCACTTTTGACCATAAACAGATCTATTCCCCTTACATATATGCCTAGCAGTGCAACCTAACATGTAATCTGTTCCTACATCCCCATTATCATAAGCTTTTTGTGACGTGTTCCTTCTATATGCAACTATATTTTAACATTACATCTACAGTCATTCCTACCGAATTACCCACTACTTGTCGTAGTTGTATAATATAGTTGCCAACGTAAGCACTTTAATATAGCCTAATCAATATTTGGGAACTAGTTATGATGTGTTATAACTATTGCCAATTTGTATATAATGATTCTCTTGTTTGTATTTATAGATTCTTATGCACACTAATTATTTATGTGTTTCACTGTCACACACAGACATAAGCACTCAATTCTATCATAATCCAGTGTTGCTTTTTGTCACTATGGCAACAGTTACTATGACGACTGCTGTACACATACAATGGACGTAGTACGGTCATTGTTAACCATATTCTATTTGATTACAAACAAATGTGTTAGCCTTTATTCACTCTTTGCACTATGACACCCCATTTGTACGATGCTATATGAAACTAACTTGTTCGTTTTCTCAACGTTATTTGTTATTTCACTGTTGCCGGAAACCGGAAGTGATGTATTGGAACTTCCGGTTTGGGCTCTGACTATGGAACGCAATTTGCATTCCAATCTCGCAACTGTTGGCGCACTTTTTGGAGAGCACTAGGTTTGTGTTTGTTGTTGCACACTATAAAAGTATTGCAGTATTGCTTTGTTGTATGCTGATGAAGGGGTTGTGAACCCCGAAAACGTTACATTAAATTTGGTTTTTGAAAAAGTCCTGTGAGTGCATCTCTTGCCTGTATATGCACCTATATCCTTGCACCCAGGCTGTTATCGACTTGGAGTGTTTAACTGGATGTTGTTTGTTATATATATATATATATATATATATATATATATATATATATATATATATATACAGTATATATATATATACATGATTATATAAAGATATAGATATATAAAGGTATTTATATAGAAACATCTATTTATGAATACTTTTTTTTACAAATATATATTTATCTATACTATAATCGCATTAACGTGTCCGTCGGTGTCGTCAGTTGTGCAATTATCCTCAAAGGAATGTTGGCAGCGCGAGCTAAAAGAATTTATCTAGATGCACCACCCTGCCATTTTCGGAATCCAACGGGATGCAGCAAAGGCAAATGGAGCATTACAAAAAAAAAATAGCCGAATGCACGAAGTATTAAGAAAAAAAAAAACCCAATAAAATTGGGAAGAAGAGGATGCTCCGTGTCGGATGTCTTGAAGATGGACCCGCTCCGCGCCAGATGGATGAAGATAGAACATGCCGCTTGGATGAAGCCTTCTCCTGGTCTGGATGTCCTCTTCTGCCCCATTGGATGAAGACTTCTGGACGGATAGGATGACCAGTGGTGCCCGGCTGGGTGAACACTGCTCAAGGTAGGGTGATCTTCAATGGGGTAGTGTTAGTTTTTTTTAAGGGGGGATCGGGTGGGTTTTAGAGTAGGAGTGTGTGGGTTGTAATGTTGGGGGGGTCTTGTATTTTTTTTACAGGTAAAAGAGCTGATTACTTTGGGGCAATGCCCCGCAAAAAGCCCTTTAAAGGGCTGGTAAAAGAGCTGATTACTTTTGTAACTTAGTATAGGGTAGGGAATTTTATTATTTTGGGGGGCTTTTTTATTTATTAGGGGGCTTAGATTAGGTGTAATTAGATTAAAATTCTTGTAATATTTTTTTATTTTTAGTAATTTAGTGTTTGTTTGTTTTTGTACTATAGTTTAGTTTATTTAATTGTATTTTAGTTTAGATAATTGTAGTTAATTTATTTAATTAATTTATTGATAGTGTAGTGTTAGGTGTATTTGTAACTTAGGTTATTTTACAAGAAATTTTGTAATTATTTTAACTAGGTAGCTATTAAATAGTTATTAACTATTTAATAACTATTGTACCTAGTTAAAATAAATACAAAGTTGCCTGTAAAATAAATATAAATCCTAAAATAGCTACAATGTAACTATTAGTTATATTGTAGCTATATTAGGGATTATTTTGTAGGTAAGTATTTAGTTTTAAATAGGATTAATTTATTTAATTATAGTAATTTTAGTTTGTTTTATTTAAATTATATTTAACTTAGGGGGGTGTTAGGGTTAGACTTAGGTTTAGGGGTTAATAACTTTATTATAGTAGCGGCGACGTTGGGGGCAGCAGATTAGGGGTTAATAATTGTAGGTAGGTGGCGGCACGTTGGGGGGGCAGATTAGGGGTTAATAAAATTTTTATAGTGTTTGCGAGGCGGGAGTGCAGCGGTTTAGGGGTTAATAAATTTATTATAGTGGCGGCGATGCCCGGTCGGCAGATTAGGGGTTAATAAGTGTAGGTAGGTGGCGGCAATGTTTGGGGGGGCAGATTAGGGGTTAATAAATATAATGTAGGTGTCGACGATGTTAGGGGCAGCAGATTAGGGGTTCATAGCTATAATGTAGGTGGCGGCGATGTCCGGTCGGCAGATTAGGGGTTAAATAATTTTATTATAGGGTTTGCGAAGTGGGGGGGGGGCTCAGTTTAGCGGTTCATAGGTAGTTTATGGGTGTTAGTGTACTTTGTAGCACTGTAGTTAAGAGCTTTATGTTCCGGCGTTAGCACATAAAGCTCTTAACTACTGACTTTTTTATGCAGTAGGAGACTTGGAGTAGAGGCTGTACCGCTCACTTCTTCCAAGACTCGTAATATCGGCGTTAGGCAAATTCCATTAAAAAGATAGGATACGCAATTTACGTAAGGGGCTTTGCGGTAGCCAAAAGTCGTGGAAGAAAAGTGAGCGGTACATCTGTACCCACCATACTCGTAATACCAGCGGGCGTTAAAAAGCAGCGTTAGGACCCCTTAATGCTGCTTTTTAAGGCTAACGCAGAACTCGTTATCTAGGAGCATGTGGGAAACAATATATTGTGCACTGTTAAAACAACACAGATCAAATTAAACAAACATTCTTCATATCAGGGTGGGTTAAAACAGGTAAATAAGTGTCCCAGTCAAATAGTTAACAGCTATAACATGTGCAGTTCACAGCATTAATGCTCATATGTTCCGGTCTGTACCACGGTTTGCACTGCACTCAAGGTTAGGACCGGATAGTATAAACGCAAGCAAAGTCATAAGTGGAGGCTTACGTGACTTGAACAGTGGATATGGCTTGTATTCCCCTCCTGGGACTCCCTTTTCACAGGAGCTCGTGCACAAACAAGTAATTCAGATTAATCTGTTAAGCCTTTTCCTCTGACATCACTCTGCACCTGTGTTAGCCAGCACAAGCTTGCCTTTGATACAAACAATGCTGTTAAAAAACCACAGCCTCTGGGCACTTTATCACCTATTTATTTCAAGTGATTTATCTCCAAAGTGTAAGAGGCTGCACAGACCGATTCCAGAACCATTCAGGTAGCTTTGCTACACCCACCTCCAGCACAGGTGTATGCTTAATTACCATCCTCCTTCATATTAACAATTGTCTTTCAACAAACAGAGGGTATTGCATATAGAAAAACAGCCTTTTTGCCTTATATATATATATATATATATATATATATATATAAAACACGGAAGGGGAGTGCACTTTCAGACTGAACTGGGTACACATCCCATGACCATGCAACATGCTCAGCCCTTGGTGCTCACTGGCACTCACAGGAAGCTGTGCTGTCCCCAGAGTCACAGGCAGTTAGCCCCAGACAGGCCTGGGTGCAAGGCCCATAGGGAAAATTACAAAACAAATTAATATAACACACAGAGAAAGTCCAGCACTCACTTACAAGCTCTCAGCTAAGATTAAAAGCAAAAATGGAAGGGTTAGTTACCGCATCTGGCCAAATGGGACAAGCCCAGGTATCTCATCAAGGTCCCTTCCAAAACCTGGGTCCCTAAAACAGCCACACAATGCAAGCTCTCTCTATATATACACATGATTATATATATATATATATATATATATATATATATATATATATATACAGGTATATATATATATATATATATATATATATAGGAACATCTATTTATGAATATAAATAATATTTATGAATCTATGTATGAATACACAAAACATATTCTGCTATGTGCAGTACATAGAGATGTGAAATATTTACTGTAAATACACAGTATAAAACTATATTAAGATATGAATATTACATAAATATGTTTTTACATGTTTTCATCTCTTAACTGTAAGGGGCTATAATGCACTTCTATGGGGCATATTTATCAAGCTCCGATTGGAGCTTGATGCCGCGTGTTTCTGGCGAGCCTGCAGAAACAGCAGTTATGAAGCAGTGGTCACAAAGACCACTGCTCCATAACCTGTCCGCCTGCTCTGAGCAGGCGGACACACATCGCAGGAAATCAACCCGATCGAGTACGATCGGGTTGATTGACATCCCCCTGCTGGCGGCCCATTGGCCGCGAGTCGGCAGGGGGTGGCGTTGCACCAGCAGCTCTTGTGAGCTGCTGGTGCAATGCTGAATACGGCGAGCGTATTGCTCGCCGTATTCAGCGAGGTCTGGCGGACCTGATCCGCAGTGTCGGATCAGGTCCGCCAGACCTTGATAACTAGAGGCCATTGTGTCTATATATGTATGCATCAGTATTTATGTGTTTTTATATGTGTATATATGTTTGTATATACACATATACATACACAAATACATATGTACATATGTATATAAATATATATATATATATATATATATATATATATATATATATATATACACATATGTATCTCAATGTTAAAGCCCATTGCCTGCTTTTTTCCTAAAACCTGAAACCTTATATATTTGAGCCCTTACAACTTTTTTGTGCAATATTTTTTAAAAATATTTTTATTAGATTGTGTTATTATGAGTATAACTGTACTTTGTAATGTATAAATGATTTTATTTTTTGCAACTTCTTCCTCCTAGTTCAGTCCAGCCTGCAGGGTGGACAGGGCTAGGAGTCCCTCTCTGTGTTTAGCCAGTTTTGTTTGTTGGGCTGTGGATGTTTCCCCTTTATGGGCTTACCTTATAGCCACTCAGAGCTAGCCATTGTTCTAGCTGATCGGCACCCTTATTTCCTTGACTTCTGTCACTGATATGGTGTTAGGCGACAAAGAAACCTACGGTTCCCTACGGTTTCTTTGTGGGGACTGCCAGTTACCGTGATGCTACAGGTAAGGGGCATCGCGGCCACGTCTGTAGGCAGTCATTTTCACATGCGTGCATGATTTCAATTTAAGCCTTGGTGGGACCTTCAACAAGTAGCATTCTTATTCCCCATGAATATTGAGTATCAAGCTGCAAAGGCTTCTGTCTCCTGCTGAGTGGCATTCCATTTTTGTGAGTGCTTGTATATAGCACTACAAGTTTGAAAGGTGAAACTTTGTTAGCCTGCTTATGCTACTATATGCTATGATACAGCTTAGCCTTATGGATGCTGAAGATGCCCAGTCCCAGCCTCAAACTGCTACAGCCCTGGAAGAAGCAGGGGTAGCCTTAAGGTATGTTGCCTATGTGTTTAATGGTTTCTTATTGTTTGCACCAATTATTAATATATTACTTGCTGAAGGTTGGTTTTACTCCTTTTCTTTAGCCATGTTATCCAGCCTATGCTTACCTGTTTTTTCAGTGTGAACCCCTTTTGGCAAGACACTTTCATTAAGATTACGAGTTTTGCGTTATGGTTTTAACGCTGAATAAATTTCATCATAAAAACCGTAACGCAGCCATTACGAGTCATGTCAGTATAGCTATTTTAGCCTGTAACTTAACGCCAATCCCGCACTAAAAAAAAATGACGTTTTTGAGTGGGATTTCCAGAGCGCAGGTATTACAGGTTGTGCGGCAAGGCTAAAATGCTTGCGTTCCAGCCTATACCAACACGATCCATTCTGCTATCTGAGACCAGTAGTTTTGAGTTTTGCGCAACAAAACTGTTGCACAAAACTCATAACTAAAATGTTACAAAGTACATTAACACCCATAAACTACCAATTAACCCCTAAACCGAGGCCCTCCCACATCGCAAACATCACTGCCACTAATAAAAGTTATTAAGTACTGTTCCCTCGCTCCCCGACATTGCCACCACTAAATAAAGTTATTAAAGGGACATGAAACCCAAATATTTTTTTTCATGATTTAGAAAGAGCATGTCATTTTAAACAACTTTCTAATTTACTTCTATTATCTAATTTGCTTCATTCTCTTGATATGACTTGCTGAAAAGCATATCTAGATATGCTCAGTAGCTGCTGATTGGTTGCTGCACATAGAGGCCTTGTGTGATTGGCTCAAACATGTGCATTGCTATTTCTTCAACAAAGGATATCTAAAGAATTGAGCAAATTAGATAATAGAAGTAAATTGGAAAGTTGTTTAAAATTGCATGCCCTATCTGAATCATGAAAGTTTAATTTTGACTAGACTGTCCCTTTAACCCCTAAACCTCTGGCCTCCCACATCACCACCACTCAATAACCTATTAACCCCTAAATCGCCAGCCCCCCACATTGCAAAAAAATAAATTAAACTATTAACCCCTAAACCTGAAATTCTATTGGCTGATTTGAATAGCCAATAGAATTTCAGTAGCTCTCATCCTATTGGCTGATTTAAACAACCAATATGATTTCAGTAGCTCTCATCCTATTGGCTGATTTGAATTTCAAAAATCAAATCAGCCAATAGGTATGCTAGGGACGCCATTTTCAAAAGGCTCTCTAGCATTGAAGATTCAGTGTACAGCAGCGACTGTAAGAAGAGGACACTCCACACGGGATATCTTGAAGGATGGACTCGCTCTGCGCCGCCGGGATGAAGATAAAAGACGCAGCCGGGGTGAAGATAGAAGACGCCGCCGGGATAAAGATAAAAGATGCCACCTGGTTGGATGAAGACCTCGCCACCTGGATGAAGACTTCTTGCCGCCTGGATGTTCTGACTTCAGAAACTGTAAGTGGATTGTCGGGGGTTAGTGTTAGGTTTCTTGTTTTACTTTTTTGGGGTATTTTTTTTAGATTAGGGTTTGGGCTTTTTTTAAAGAGCTAAATGCCCTTTTAAGGTAGCTTAGGTTTTTGTTAGAGTTAGTTTTTTTATTTTGGGAGTTGGTTGGGTGGTGGGTTTTACTGTTGGGGGTCTTTGTATTTTTTTCATGTAAAAGAGCTGATTTCTTTAGGGCAATGACCTACAGAATGCCCTTTTAAGGGCTGTTGGTAGTTTATTGTAGGCTAGGGGTTTTTTTTGGGGGGGGGACTTTTTTATTTTTATAGGGCTAATAGATTAGGTGTAACTATTTTTATTTTGGATAATTTCGTTTGTTATTCTTTGTAATTTAGTGTTTGTTCATTTTTGTAATTTATTGTTTTTTATTTTTTGTAATTTAGTATTTTAAATTTTTTGTAATTTTAGATTTACATTTTTTTAGTAGTAACAACAAGAATACCCAAAAAGGGATATACGAAAATGGGGGTGCACCTAAAGCATAAAAATAAAAAAATATAATTTGTAAGCCAGAATATGATGTAGAAAATTATATGAAATAAAAAACAATAAAATGTTGAAAAAACTTTATATATGGTATACTTATATCACTGGTGTTGCAAAGTCCAAATATCCACAAATTGAGAGTCCAATGATCAGTTGAGACCTCCCACTTCGCAAACATTACTGCCACTAATAAAAGTTATTAAGCCCTATTCCCTCGCTTCCCGACATCGCCACCACTAAATAAAGTTATTAATCCCTAAACCTCTGGCCTCCCACATCACCGCGACTCAATAAACCTATTATCCCCTAAATCGCCAGCCCCCCACATCGCAAAAAAATAATTTAACCCCTTAATGACCACAGCACTTTTCCATTTTCTGTCCGTTTGGGACCAAGGCTATTTTTACATTTCTGCAGTGTTTGTGTTTAGCTGTAATTTTCCTCTTACTCATTTACTGTACCCACACATATTATATACCGTTTTTCTCGCCATTAAATGGACTTTCTAAAGATACCATTATTTTCATCATATCTTATAATTTACTATAAAAAAAATTATAAAATATGAGGAAAAAATGGAAAAAAACACACTTTTTCTAACTTTGACCCCAAAAATCTGTTACACATCTATGACCACCAAAAAACACCCATGCTAAATAGTTTCTAAATTTTGTCCTGAGTTTAGAAATACCCAATGTTTACATGTTCTTTGCTTTTTTTGCAAGTTATAGGGCCATAAATACAAGTAGCACTTTGCTATTTCCAAACCACTTTTTTTCAAAATTAGCGCTAGTTACATTGGAACACTGATATCTTTCAGGAATACCTGAATATCCATTGACATGTGTATATTTTTTTTTAGAAGACAACCCAAAGTATTGATCTAGGCACATTTTGGTATATTTCATGCCACCATTTCACCGCCAAATGTGATCAAATTAAAAAAAAAGTTACATTTTTCACAATTTTAGGTTTCTCACTGAAATAATTTACAAACAGCTTGTGCAGTTATGGCACAAATGGTTGTAAATGCTTCTCTGGGATCCCCTTTGTTTAGAAATAGCAGACATATATGGCTTTGGCATTGCTTTTTGGTATTTAGAAGGCCGCTAAATGCCGCTGCGCATCACACGTGTATTATGGCTAGCAGTGAAGGGGTTAATTAGGTAGCTTGTAGGGAGCTTGCAGGGTTAATATTAGATTTAGTGTAGAGCTCAGCCTCCCACCTGAAACATCAGACCCCCTGATCCCTCCCAAACAGCTCTCTTCCCTCCCCCACCCCACAATTGTCCCCGCCATCTTAAGTACTGGCAGAAACTCTGCCAGTACTAAAATAAAAGGTATTTGGCCCTTTTTTTAAAAAAAAAAAAGAAGCATATTTACATATGCTGATGTGTACGATCCCCCCTTAGACCCCAACCTCACTGATCCCCCCTAAAAAGCTCTATAACCCTCCCACTCTAACTTAATGGGCGCCATCTTGGGTACTGGCAGCTGTCTGCCAGTACCCAGTTTAGAAGAAAAAAATGTTTTTTTTTAACATTTATTAAAAGTTTCTGTAGTGTAGCTTCCCCCCACACAAAACCAACCCCCCACCCCTCCATGATCACTTTTTGTGCTTTTGCACAAACAAGATTAGGTCTTAATTATTAAAACATTTTCCGTAGTGTAGCGGTTCCCACCCGCGCCCCCCCCGTGCACGCGCCCGCCCGCCACCCTCCGTGCACGCGCGCGCGCCCGTGCGCGCCCCCGACGATCGCGCCCCCGATCCCGCCCCCCTTGACGTCATGCGGCACACCGATGGCCGCCCACCCGCCTCCCAAGTCGGCTCCCACCCACCAACGAAACCGGCCATCGATGTCCGGTGCAGAGAGGGCCACAGAGTGGCTCTCTCTGCATCGGATGGCCGTAAAAGGTTATTGCAGGATGCCTCCATATCGAGGCATCACTGCAATAACCGGAAAGCAGCTGGAAGCGAGCAGGATCGCTTCCAGCTGCTTTCCACACCGAGGACGTGCAGGGTACGTCCTCAGGCATTAACTGCCTTTTTTTTGAGGACGTACCCTGCACGTCCTCGGTCATTAAGGGGTTAAACTATTAACCCCTAAACCTGAAATTCTATTGGCTGATTTGAATAGCAAATATAATTTTAGTAGTTCTTATCCTATTGGCTGATTTAAACAGCCAATAGGATTTCAGTAGCTCTCATCCTATTGGCTGATTTGAATTTAAAAAATCAAATCAGCCAATAGGTATGCAAGGGGTGAAATTTTGAAAAGGCTCCCTTGCATTGAAGATTCAGTGTACAGCAGTGACCGTAAGAAGAGGACACTCCGCACCGGAAGTCTTGAAGGATGGACCCGCTCTGCGCCGCCGGGATGAAGATAGAAGATACAGCCAGGATGAAGATAGAAGACGCCACCGGGATGAAGACTTCTCGCCGCCTGACTTCAGAAACTGTAAGTGGATTTTCGGGGGTTAGTGTTAGGTTTTTTTTTTTACTTTTTTGGGGTGTTTTTTTTAGATTAGGGTTTGGGCTTTTTTAAAAGCACTAAATGCCCTTTTAAGGGCATTGCCCATACAAATGCTCTTTTCAGGGCAATGGGTTGCTTAGGTTTTTGTTAGAGTTAGATTTTGGGTTGGTTGGGTGGTGGGTTTTACTGTTGGGGGGTCTTTGTATTTTTTCATGTAAAAGAGCTGATTTCTTTAGGGCAATGCCCTACAGAATGCCCTTTTAAGGGCTATTGGTAGTTTATTGTAGGCTAGGGTTTTTTTTATTTTGGGGGGACTTTTTTATTTTTATAGGGCTAATAGATTAGGTGTAACTATTTTTATTTTGGATAATTTCATTTGTTATTTTTTGTAATTTAGTGTTTGTTAATTTTTGTAATTTATTTGTTTAGTAGTAACAACAAGAATACCCAAAAAGGGATATACGAAAATGGGGGTGCACCTAAAGCATAAAAAATAAAAAAATATAATTTGTAAGCCAGAATATGAGGTAGAAAATTATATGAAATAAAAAACTATAAAATGTCGAAAAAAACTATATATATGGTATACTTAAATCACTGGTGTTGCAAAGTTCAAATAGCCACAAATTGAGAGTCCAATGATCAGTTTGAGATCTCTGTTCAAAGCGTTGGTAAGTGATTTCTTTAATATAAGGCAGCTCTGCTCAGAATTCCAGTGCATAGAATTTGACTATAAAACAGGAAGAAAAGAAAGAGAGTGCCTCATAGTGTATTACGCTCATCAAGATGTTTAGCATTCATAGGTAATTCGCTTACCAGAATATGTTGCACCGTACTGTGACCAATGCAAAAAAGGCAGGCTAGCACTTAAATCAGTGGCTAGTACACTGTCAGCTGTTCCTCTAGCAGCTGGGGATTGCTGTGATGACCGGAGTAGATGTTTTTCTGACGGATAAATCTTGGCAATTTTTTTAGTAGTGTTAGTTTTTTTTTAATGTGTAATTTAGTTTTTTATTTGGTAGTTATTTTAATTTTAGTATAATAGCTATGTTAGTTTAATTTTTAGTTTAAACTTAGGTTTTTTAATTTCACAGGTACGTTTTTATTTATTTTAAGATAAGGATATTGTAATTTTATATATAAGTTAGGGGGGGTAATAGTTTAAATTAGTTTTTTTTGTGATATGGGGGGCTGGCGGTTTAGGAGTTAATAACTTTATTTAGGGGCGGCGATGTTGGTGAGTGGCATAATAGGGGTTAATCACTTTTATTAGTGGCAGTGATGTCGGGAGCAGCAGATTAGGGGTTAATAACTTTATTTAGGTGTCCGCGATGTCGGGGGCAGCAGATTAGGGGTGTTTAGACTTGGAGTTTATGTTAGGGTGTTAAGTTTAAACTTAACTTTTTTTTCCCCATAGATATCAATAGGATTGCATTACGGCGATCGCCATTCCGCTATTTAGGTGTTAGTTTTTTTCAAACACCTTCTCCCCATTGATGTCTATGGGAAAAGAATGCACAAGCACATCAAAGCAGCACTTGGATTTTGTGCGTTATGTAGCTCATCGCCACTATATTGCATGCACAATGCAGCTTTTTAGAAACTTGTAATGGCAGCGCTGTGGAGCGTGAAATAACACAACTTTTGTTGCATTCGTTTCACACCCTCTATCGTGAACAACTTGTAATCTAGGTGTATGTTAAGTGCATATTGCACAGATTTATGGTGGAAGCTTTTCTGATTCACCTATGGGTCCTATGGATAATTTACAATTCCCTAATTCTGCCTTTGATGGGGAAACACTAGATCTGATTTTCCCTTAATATTTTACACTGCTACTGAATCTGAATTCATTAAAGGGATTTTAAGTTCTCTGGGAATTGAGGATGAACTATCTCAGGTTTTTATTTGATTGGTTTAGTTCAAGTTTTGCACCAGACCAGTATTCCCCTATTTCTGATGCTTTAAAGTCTATATATTCAAATATTTTTGCAAGAATTAAAAAATATATAAGAATTGTCCCCCTGTAAAAAACTTTGCATAACTAGGTTGATCTTCAATCTCTAGATTATCAAAATATGATATATATATTTTTATGATGCTGGATCTTTTCTTAAGATGTAATGGATAAAAGAATGGAACAGAATTTGAAAGGAATTTATCTCCATCAGAGAGTATTATTTAATTGTAGCAGAGCTATCTACAGTATCTCACAAACGTGAGTACACCCCTCACATGTTGGTAAATATGTTATTATATCTTTTCATGTAACATGTGACAATAATTTTTTTATAAATACATAAAGCATACAGTGGTGTATATCAAAATAATAAGATTGCAAACATTGTCGTTTGTACAAATTGAACAAAATATATAAAGGGTAGAGGGGTGTATACATAAAAATACGCTAATCAAAGACCATTATAAAATATAGTCCATTTTGAAAATAGTGGCACGTTGATGTTAAGTTTTGAATTAATATTCACGATCTACATGTTAATATTCATGGGAACCAACTAGTCAAAATAAAGCAACACCCACTAAGAAGTAGAAACAAACTAATACTAGGAAATAAAAAAGGTTGTCAAATAGGAATTAGCCAACCACTGGCACCACCTTAGTGTGTATATTGAATTGCATAAACCTGTGGGATTAGTTTATTTAAAGGTGAGCAAAATTCCATACTGATCAGGACAAGTATTAAAATATTTTCTAGTGAAGCAGTTTCACAGGACAGGTTCCACTCAGAACGGGTCTCGCCATGGTCAACCAAAGAAGTTGAGCGTCATATCCAGAGGTTGTCTTTGGGAAATAGATGTATGAGTGCTGCCAGCATTGCAGCAGAGGTTGAACGGATGGGGGGGTCAGCCTGTCAGTGCTCAGATCATACTCCGCACACTGCATCAAATTGGTCTGCACAATGCACAAGAAAGCCTGCAAACAGTTTGCTGAAGATAAGCAAACTAAAGACATGGATTACTGGAACCATGTCCTGTGGTTTGATGAGACCAAGATAAACATATTTGGTTCAGATGGTGTCAAGCGTGTGTGGCGGCAACTGGTGAGGAGTACAAAGAAAAGTGTGTCTTGCCTACAGTCAAGCATGGTGGTGGGAGTGTCATGGTCTGGACCTGCATGAGTGCTGCCGGCACTGGGGAGCTACAGTTTATTGAGGGAACTATGAATGCCAACATGAACTGTGGCATACCAAAGCAAAGCATGATTCCCTCCCTTCGGAGACTGGGCATCAGGGCTGTATTCCAACATGATAACAACCCCCAACACACCTCCAAGATGACCACTGCCTTGCTAAAGAAGCTGAGGGTAAAGGTGATGAACTGGCCCAGCATGTCTCAAGACCTAAAACCCTATTGAGCATCTGTGGGGCATCCTCAAATGGAAGGTTGGGGAGCACAAGGTCTCTAACATCCACCAGCTCCGTGATGTTGTCATGGAGGAGTGGAATAAGACTCCAGTGGCAACCTGTGAAGTTCTGGTGAACTCCATGCCCAAGAGGGTTAAGGCAGTGCTGGAAAATATTGACAGTTCTGGCCCAATTTGGACATTTCCACTTAGGGGTGTTCCCCCTTTTGTTGCCCATGGTTGCCCATGTGTGTTGAGTTATTTTGAGGGGGCAGCAAATTTACACACTCACTACTTTACATTGAAGCAAAGTGTCATTTCTTCAGTGTTGTCACATGAAAAGATATAATAAAATATTTACAAAAATGTGAGGGGATTACTAACTTTTGTGAGATACTGTATCTAAGTTTGATAATATAAGCAGGACTATCTTGACTGCAAGCTGTATACTATTCATTTTGTGATAATATAAGCAGGACTAATTAACTGCAAGCTGTATACTATTCATTTTGTGATAATATAAGCAGGACTAATTAACTGCAAGCTGTATACTATTCATTTTGTAATAAGCAGGACTAATTAACTGGAAGCTGTTTACTATTTGTTGTGTGATAATATAAGCAGGACTATCTAACTGCAAACTGTATACTATTAAATTGTGTGGTTATATAATGTTTTAAGCATAATTACAAACATGTAAAATGTATTTCATCTACTTTTTTGGTGGAAACGTTCGCCTAGATTTAGAGTTTTGTCAGTAAAGACCCGCGTAGCTAACGCTACTTTTTTTCCCAGCGCATCCTTAAGACAACGCTGGTATTTAGAGTTGTCTGAGTGGCTGCGTTAGGCTCAGAAAAGGGTGCGTTGAGCATAATTTAGCTCCACTTCAACCCTCAATACCAGCGTTGCCTACGGTAGCGGTAAGCTTGAAAAATGTGCTTGTGCACGATATCCCCATAGGAAACAATGGGGCTGAGCTGGCTGAAAAAAACCTAATACCTGCAAAAAAGCAGCGTTCAGCTCCTAGCGCAGCCCCATTGTTTCCTATGGGGAAACACTCTCTAAGTCTGCACCTAACACTCTAACATGAACTCCGAGTCTAAACACCCCTAATCTTACACTTTACATTAACATTAACCCTTAATCTGCCACCCCCGCTATCGCTGACACCTGCATTATACTATTAACCCCTAATCTGCCGCTATGGACACCGCCGCCACCTACATTATAGCTATGGACCCCCAATCTGCTGCCCCTAACATCGCCCACACGTATATTATATTTATTACCCCCTAATCTGCCCCCCCAACGTCACCGCCACCTAACTACACTTATTAACCCCTAATCGCCGACCTGACCTCGCCACCACTATAATAAATGTATTAACCCCTAACTAAACCGCTGCACTCCCACCTCAAAAACACTATAATAAATAGTATTAACCCCTAATCTGCCCTCCCTAACATCGCCGCCACCTACGTACAATTATTAACCCCTAATCTCCCGCCCGCAACGTTGCCGCTACTATAAGTTATAACCACTAAACCTAACTCTAACCCTAACCCTAACACCCCCTAACATAAATATAATTTAAATGAAACAAAATAATATTCCTAAAATTAAATAAACTAATCCTATTTAAAACTAAATACTTACCTATAAAATAAACCTTAATATAACTACAATATAACTAATAATTACATTGTAGCTATTGTAGGATTTATATTTATTTTACAGGCAACTTTGTATTTATTTTAACTAGGTACAATAGCTATTAAATAGTTAATAACTATTTAATAGCTACCTAGTTAAAATAAGTACAAAATTACCTGTAAAATAAATCCTAACCTAAGTTACAAATACACTTAACGCTACACTATCATTAAATTAATTAAATAAATTACCTACAATTAGCTAAACTAAAATACAATAAAATAAACTATTCTATAATACAAAAAAACAAACACTAAATTACAACAAATAAAAAATAATTACAAGACGTTTAAACTAATTACACCTAATCTAAGCCCCCTAATAAAATAAAAAATCCCCCCAAAATAAAAAATGCCCTACCCTATTCTAAACTACAAAAGTAATCAGCTCTTTTACCAGCCCTTAAAAGGGCTATTTGCGGGGCATTGCCCCAAAGTAATCAGCTCTTTTACCTGAAAAAATATATATATAATATCCCCCCCACCAACATTACAACCCACCACCCACATACCCCTACTCTAACCCATCTAAACCCCCCTTAAAAAAACCTATCGCTAACCCCCTGAAGATCATCCTACCTTGAGTCGTCTTCACCCAGCCGAGCCAAATTCTTCATCCAAGGTGCGCAGAGGAGGTCCTTCATCTGGTAGAAGACTTCATCCAAGCGGGGCAAGAAGAGGTCCTCCATCTGGTAGAAGTCTTCATCCAGGCAGCGTCTTCAATCTTCATCCATCCGGAGCGGAGCCATCTTCAAAGGAGGCGACGTGGAGCCATCCTCTTCAACCAAAGACTTCCCGACGAATGAAGGTTCCTTTAAGGGACGTCATCCAAGATCGTATTGAGCTCGCATTCTATTGTCTGATCGGAACAGCCAATAGAATGCAAGCTCAATATGATTGGCTGATTGGATCAGCCAATCGGATTGAACTTCAATCTGATTGGCTGATTGCATCAGCCAATAAGATTTTTTCTACTTTAATTCCGATTGGCTTATAGAATACTATCAGCCAATCGGAATTGAAGGGGCGCCATCTTGGATGAGGTCCCTTAAAGGAATCTTCATTCATCGGGAAGTCGTCGGTTGAAGAGGATGGCTCCTCGTCGGCTGCTTTGAAGATGGCTCTGCTCCGCTCCGGATGGATGAAGATTGAAGACACCGCCTGGATGAAGACTTCTAACGGATGGAGGACCTCTTCTTGCCCCGCTTGGATGAAGACTTCTACCGGATGAAGGACCTCCTCTGCGCACCTTGGATGAAGAATTTACTTTGGGGCAATGCCCCGCAAAAAGCCCTTTTAAGGGCTGGTAAAAGAGCTGATTACTTTTGTAGCTTAGAATAGGGTAGGGCATTTTTATTTTGGGGGGCTTTATTATTTTATTTAGGGGCTTAGATAGATAGGTGTAATTAGTTTAAACTTCTTGTAATTATTTCTATTTTTTGTAATTTATTGGGGTTTTTTTGTATTATAGAATAGTTTATTTTATTGTATTTTAGTTTAGCTAATTGTAGGTAATTTATTTAATTAATTTAATGATAGTGTAGTGTTAGGTGTATTTGTAACTTAGGTTAGGATTTATTTTACAGGTAATTTTGTACTTATTTTAACTAGGTAGCTATTAAATAGTTATTAACTATTTCTTTCATGTAATTAACAAGAGTCCATGAGCTAGTGACGTATGGGATATACATTCCTACCAGGAGGGGCAAAGTTTCCCAAACCTTAAAATGCCTATAAATACACCCCTCACCACACCCACAAATCAGTTTTACAAACTTTGCCTCCAAGGGAGGTGGTGAAGTAAGTTTGTGCTAGATTCTACGTTGATATGCGCTCCGCAGCAAGTTGGAGCCCGGTTTTCCTCTCAGCGTGCAGTGAATGTCAGAGGGATGTGAAGAAGAGTATTGCCTATTGAATGCAGTGATCTCCTTCTACGGGATCTATTTCATAAGGTTCTCTGTTATCGGTCGTAGAGATTCATCTCTTACCTCCCTTTTCAGATCGACGATATACTCTTATATTTACCATTTCCTCTACTGATTCTCGTTTCAGTACTGGTTTGGCTTTCTACAAACATGTAGATGAGTGTCCTGGGGTAAGTAAGTCTTATTTTCTGTGACACTCTAAGCTATGGTTGGGCACTTTATTTATAAAGTTCTAAATATATGTATTCAAACATTTATTTGCCTTGACTCAGAATGTTCAACTTTCCTTATTTCCAGACAGTCAGTTTCATATTTGGGATTATGCTTTAAATTATCATATTTTTTCTTACCTCAAAAATTTGACTTTTTTCCCTGTGGGCTGTTAGGCTCGCGGGGGCTGAAAATGCTTCATTTTATTGCGTCATTCTTGGCGCGGACTTTTTTGGCGCAAAAATTCTTTTCCGTTTCCGGCGTCATACGTGTCGCCGGAAGTTGCGTCATTTTTGACGTTATTTTGCGCCAAAAATGTCGGCGTTCCGGATGTGGCGTCATTTTTGGCGCCAAAAGCATTTAGGCGCCAAATAATGTGGGCGTCTTATTTGGCGCCAAAAAATATGGGCGTTGCTTTTGTCTCCACATTATTTCAGTCTCATTTTTCATTTGCTTCTGGTTGCTAGAAGCTTGATGTTTGGCATTTTTTTCCCATTCCTGAAACTGTCTTATAAGGAATTTGATCTATTTTGCTTTATATGTTGTTTTTTCTCTTACATATTGCAAGATGTCTCACGTTGCATCTGAGCCAGAAGATACTACAGGAAAACCACTGCCTGCTGGATCTACCAAAGCTAAGTGTATCTGCTGTAAACTTTTGGTAGCTATTCCTCCAGCTGTTGTTTGTAATAATTGTCATGACAAACTTGTTAAAGCAGATAATATTTCCTTTAGTGATGTACCATTGCCTGTTGCAGTTCCCTCAACATCTAAGGTGCAGAATGTTCCTGATAACATAAGAGATTTTGTTTCTGAATCCATAAAGAAGGCTTTGTCTGTTATTTCTCCTTCTAGTAAACGTAAAAAGTCTTTTAAATCTTCTCTCTCTACAGATGAATTTTTAAATGAACACCATCATTCTGATTCTTTGGACTCTTCTGGTTCAGAGGATTCTATCTCAGAGATTGATGCTGATAAATCTTCATATTTATTTAAGATGGAATTTATTCGCTCTTTACTTAAAGAAGTACTAATTGCTTTAGAAATAGAGGATTCTAGTCCTCTTGATACTAATTCTATACGTTTGGATAAGGTTTTTAAAGCTCCTGCGGTTATTCCAGAAGTCTTTCCTGTTCCTAATGCTATTTCTGCAGTAATTTCTAAGGAATGGGATAAATTGGGTAATTCATTTACTCCTTCTAAACGTTTTAAGCAATTATATCCTGTTCCGCCTGACAGGTTAGAATTTTGGGACAAAATCCCTAAAGTTGATGGGGCTATTTCTACCCTTGCTAAACGTACTACCATTCCTACGTCAGATGGTACCTCGTTTAAGGATCCTTTAGATAGAAAAATTGAATCTTTTCTAAGAAAAGCTTATCTATGTTCAGGTAATCTTCTTAGACCTGCTATATCATTGGCTGATGTTGCTGCAGCTTCAACTTTTTGGTTGGAAACTCTAGCGCAACAAGTAACAAATCGTGATTCTCATGATATTATTATTCTTCTCCAGCATGCTAATAATTTCATCTGTGATGCCATTTTTGATATTATTAGAGTTGATGTTAGGTTTATGTCTCTGGCTATCTTAGCCAGAAGAGCTTTATGGCTTAAGACCTGGAATGCTGATATGGCTTCTAAATCAACTCTACTTTCCATTTCTTTCCAGGGAAACAAATTATTTGGTTCTCAGTTGGATTCTATTATTTCAACTGTTACTGGTGGGAAAGGAACTTTTTTACCACAGGATAAAAAGTCTAAAGGTAAAAACAGGGCTAACAATCGTTTTCGTTCCTTTCGTTTCAACAAAGAACAAAAGCCTGATCCTTCGTCCTCAGGAGCAGTTTCAGTTTGGAAACCATCTCCAGTCTGGAATAAATCCAAGCCTGCTAGAAAGGCAAAGCCTGCTTCTAAGTTCACATGAAGGTACGGCCCTCATTCCAGTTCAGCTGGTAGGGGGCAGGTTACGTTTTTTCAAAGAAATTTGGATCAATTCTGTTCACAATCTTTGGATTCAGAACATTGTTTCAGAAGGGTACAGAATTGGTTTCAAGATGAGACCTCCTGCAAAGAGATTTTTTCTTTCCCATGTCCCAGTAAATCCAGTGAAAGCTCAAGCATTTCTGAATTGTGTTTCAGATCTAGAGTTGGCTGGAGTAATTATGCCAGTTCCAGTTCCGGAACAGGGGATGGGGTTTTATTCAAATCTCTTCATTGTACCAAAGAAGGAGAATTCCTTCAGACCAGTTCTGGATCTAAAATTATTGAATCGTTATGTAAGGATACCAACGTTCAAGATGGTAACTGTAAGGACTATATTGCCTTTTGTTCAGCAAGGGAATTATATGTCCACAATAGATTTACAGGATGCATATCTGCATATTCCGATTCATCCAGATCATTATCAGTTCCTGAGATTCTCTTTTCTAGACAAGCATTACCAATTTGTGGCTCTACCGTTTGGCCTTGCTACAGCTCCAAGAATTTTCACAAAGATTCTCGGTGCCCTTCTGTCTGTAATCAGAGAACAGGGTATTGTGGTATTTCCTTATTTGGACGATATCTTGGTACTTGCTCAGTCTTTACATTTAGCAGAGTCTCATACGAATCAACTTGTGTTGTTTCTTCAAGATCATGGTTGGAGGTTCAATTTACCAAAAAGTTCTTTGATTCCTCAAACAAGGGTAACCTTTCTGGGTTTCCAGATAGATTCAGTGTCCATGACTCTGTCTTTAACAGACAAGAGACGTCTAAAATTGATTACAGCCTGTCGAAACCTTCAGTCTCAATCATTCCCTTCAGTAGCCTTATGCATGGAAATTCTAGGTCTTATGACTGCTGCATCGGACGCGATCCCCTTTGCTCGTTTTCACATGCGACCTCTTCAGCTCTGTATGCTGAACCAATGGTGCAGGGATTACACGAAGATATATCAATTAATATCTTTAAAACCGATTGTTCGGCACTCTCTAACGTGGTGGACAGATCACCTTCGTTTAATTCAGGGGGCTTCTTTTGTTCTTCCGACCTGGACTGTAATTTCAACAGATGCAAGTCTCACAGGTTGGGGAGCTGTGTGGGGATCTCTGACGGCACAAGGAGTTTGGGAATCTCAGGAGGTGAGATTACCGATCAATATCTTGGAACTCCGTGCAGTTTTCAGAGCTCTTCAGTTTTGGCCTCTTCTGAAGAGAGAATCGTTCATTTGTTTTCAGACAGACAATGTCACAACTGTGGCATACATCAATCATCAAGGAGGGACTCACAGTCCTCTGGCTATGAAAGAAGTATCTCGAATTTTGGTTTGGGCAGAATCCAGCTCCTGTCTAATCTCTGCGGTTCATATCCCAGGTGTAGACAATTGGGAAGCGGATTATCTCAGTCGCCAAACGTTGCATCCGGGCGAATGGTCTCTTCACCCAGAGGTATTTCTTCAGATTGTTCAAATGTGGGGGCTCCCAGAGATAGATCTGATGGCCTCTCATCTAAACAAGAAACTTCCCAGGTATCTGTCCAGATCCCGGGATCCTCAGGCGGAGGCAGTGGATGCATTATCACTTCCTTGGAAGTATCATCCTGCCTATATCTTTCCGCCTCTAGTTCTTCTTCCAAGAGTAATCTCCAAGATTCTGAGGGAATGCTCGTTTGTTCTGCTAATAGCTCCGGCATGGCCTCACAGGTTTTGGTATGCGGATCTTGTCCGGATGGCATCTTGCCAACCATGGACTCTTCCGTTAAGACCAGACCTTCTGTCACAAGGTCCTTTTTTCCATCCGGATCTGAAATCCTTAAATTTAAAGGTATGGAGATTGAACGCTTGATTCTTGGTCATAGAGGTTTCTCTGACTCCGTGATTAATACTATGTTACAGGCTCGTAAATCTGTATCTCGAGAGATATATTATAGAGTCTGGAAGACTTATATTTCTTGGTGTCTTTTTCATCATTTTTCTTGGCATTCTTTTAGAATACCGAGAATTTTACAGTTTCTTCAGGATGGTTTAGATAAGGGTTTGTCCGCAAGTTCTTTGAAAGGACAAATCTCCGCTCTTTCTGTTCTTTTTCACAGAAAGATTGCTATTCTTCCTGATATTCACTGTTTTGTACAAGCTTTGGTTCGTATAAAACCTGTCATTAAGTCAATTTCTCCTCCTTGGAGTTTGAATTTGGTTCTGGGAGCTCTTCAAGCTCCTCCGTTTGAACCTATGCATTCATTGGACATTAAAATACTTTCTTGGAAAGTTTTGTTCCTTTTGGCCATCTCTTCTGCTAGAAGAGTTTCTGAATTATCTGCTCTTTCGTGTGAGTCTCCTTTTCTGATTTTTCATCAGGATAAGGCGGTGTTGCGAACTTCTTTTGAATTTTTACCTAAAGTTGTGAATTCCAACAACATTAGTAGAGAAATTGTGGTTCCTTCATTATGTCCTAATCCTAAGAATTCTAAGGAGAAATCATTGCATTCTTTGGATGTTGTTAGAGCTTTGAAATATTATGTTGAAGCTACGAAATCTTTCCGTAAGACTTCTAGTCTATTTGTTATCTTTTCCGGTTCTAGGAAAGGCCAGAAAGCTTCTGCCATTTCTTTGGCATCTTGGTTGAAATCTTTAATTCATCTTGCCTATGTTGAGTCGGGTAAAATTCCGCCTCAGAGAATTACAGCTCATTCTACTAGGTCAGTATCTACTTCCTGGGCATTTAGGAATGAAGCTTCGGTTGACCAGATCTGCAAAGCAGCAACTTGGTCCTCTTTGCATACTTTTACTAAATTCTACCATTTTGATGTGTTTTCTTCTTCTGAAGCAGTTTTTGGTAGAAAAGTTCTTCAGGCAGCGGTTTCAGTTTGAATCTTCTGCTTATGTTTTTTGTTAAACTTTATTTTGGGTGTGGATTATTTTCAGCAGGAATTGGCTGTCTTTATTTTATCCCTCCCTCTCTAGTGACTCTTGTGTGGAAAGATCCACATCTTGGGTAGTCATTATCCCATACGTCACTAGCTCATGGACTCTTGTTAATTACATGAAAGAAAACATAATTTATGTAAGAACTTACCTGATAAATTCATTTCTTTCATATTAACAAGAGTCCATGAGTCCCACCCTTTTTTGTGGTGGTTATGATTTTTTTGTATAAAGCACAATTATTCCAATTCCTTATTTTATATGCTTCGCACTTTTTTTCTTATCACCCCACTTCTTGGCTATTCGTTAAACTGATTTGTGGGTGTGGTGAGGGGTGTATTTATAGGCATTTTAAGGTTTGGGAAACTTTGCCCCTCCTGGTAGGAATGTATATCCCATACGTCACTAGCTCATGGACTCTTGTTAATATGAAAGAAATGAATTTATCAGGTAAGTTCTTACATAAATTATGTTTTAATAGCGATTCTACCTAGTTAAAATAAATACAAAGTTGCCTGTAAAATAAATATAAATCCTAAAATAGCTACAATGTAATTATTAGTTATATTGTAGCTATATTAGGGTTTATTTTATAGGTAAGTATTAGTTTTAAATAGGATTAATTTATTTAATTTTAGGAATATTATTTAGTTTAATTTAAATTATATTTATGTTAGGGGGTGTTAGGGTTAGGGTTAGAGATAGGTTTAGGGGTTAATAACTTTATTATAGTAGCAGCAACGTTGCGGGCAGGAGATTAAGGGTTAATAATTTAGGTAGGTGGCGGCGATGTTAGGGAGGGCAGATTAGGGTTTAATACTATTTATTATAGTGTTTGCGAGGCGGGAGTGCGGCGGTTTAGGGGTGAATACATTTATTATAGTGGCGGAGAGGTCCGGTCGGCAGATTAGGGGTTAATAAATGTAGTTAGGTAGCAGCGACGTTGGGGGGCAGATTAGGGGTTAATAAATATAGGTGTCAGCGATGTTAGGGGCAGCAGATTAGGGGTTCATAGGTATAATGTAGGTGGCGGCGATGTCCGGAGCGGCAGATTAGGGGTTAAATTTTTTTATTATAGTGGCAGCGATGTGGGGGGGCCTCAGTTTAGGGGTACATAGGTAGTTTATGGGTGTTAGTGTACTTTGTAGCACAGTAGTTAAGAGCTTTATATTCCCGCGTTAGCCCATAAAGCTCTTAACTACTGACTTTTTTTGTCGGTAGGAGTCTTGTCGGTAGAGGGTCTACAAGACTAAAAATACCAGCGTTAGGCAGATCCCATAGAAAAGATAGTATACGCAATTGACGTAAGGGGATCTGCGGTAGCCTGGAGTCGCAGTAAGGAAGTGAGCGTTAGACCCTTTCCTGGCTAACTCTAAATACCAGCGGGCGGTAAAAAGCAGCGTTAGGACCTCTTAACGCTGCTTTTGATGGCTAACGCCAAACTCTAAATCTAGCCGTTTGTTTTCTTTTTTCAAGGCTTTTGTTAAAAGTCTGATAGTATTTATTCTTACCTTTATGTTTCTCTATTTTAAAGTTGCAGGTTTGTTCCTTGGTCTATCCCATGCCCCTTTTTAATCACCGGCCTTTAATTATCCATGGAGAATTTAGGAGACACACCCTGATTAATTGTCTCATGTTGGTACTTGATAAAAAAAAATGTTTTTGAGTATGAAGTCATTTTAGTTTTTTAGTTTGTTATTTACATTTATGGATTAGAATATATAAGTTGCACTTATCTCTTTTTTGCTTTCAGTTTTTAATAGTCAGACTTTGTTTATACTAAAAGTGCCTGCTTCTAGCAGGGAGTCCAGACTATATTCTACTCTGGCTGGGCTTTAAATGTTCAGCCTCCTGATGTATTTTCTGTCTATTTTTACCTTGGCAATGATTTAACTGTTTAGCCTGCTATGCATTTACTGACTATTTTTTCTAAAGTTAACAATCTTTTTACCTTCTCTGGCAGATTTTCAGAAAACAAAACACTTTTTTTATGACAAACTACTGTATGTACTAGTAATTTTAACATTTTTGCTGAAATGATGGTTTCCACAGATCTGGTAAGAAGCTTAAGTCTCCACTATTTTTAATCTGATTATGTCTCAGAAATTAACTTAATTCTTGCTTTTTTGAAAAACATAAATGGTTATACTTGACATAAATATGGTTTAAGTGTTTGTAACACCACTTACAAAAATGTTTATTGCACAAAATTAGTGGTTTTTTAATATATTTTGTTATTTAATTGAAAAAATAAATAAAACTACTTTTCTTTACAGGCAAGAAAAATCAGAATTTAGATTCTCTCTACATAATTACTTCATGAGTACATTCTGAAAATAGCAGCCTGGTTTGTGGTCTGATCCAGAGTACACAATTTTTGTGTAATCCTATTTTAATTTTTGGTACAGGGCATTCTTTTCTAGTCATGCTATTTACAAACCTGTCACTTTCAATAACTGGATGCGTTTCAATTGCAACATTAAACTTGCCTGTATAGGGCAAGGGTCTATTGCAAGAGGGGTGGTTTTCCTTTTCAGCTCTTCATGTTTTTTGAACCCTATTCATCTGCTCACTTGCCTCTGCTTGCAAGCAACTTTCCAACTTGGAGACATTTTTAAGTAGATTTTCATTTTTGCTCTGGTACATTTGCACTCCCTAAGAATCTTTGAAATTTAACGCTAAGGGGCCTATTTATCAAGCCGTCAACCGCAAATACGCTGGAATTCCACAGCGTAATTGTGGCGAGCCTGATTCCCCTTATTTATCAAACCCTACAGACCGGCAAAAGTAGAATTTTGTGACGTAACATATGATCCGCCAGTCTCAGTCCGACACAGATCGATGCTTACATCTCTACAGATGTTCCAAATGCAAATTCGGCACTATCTGACTACTTTTGAAAGTTAACAAATTTCTACCAGGTACGCTCAGCCCTATTCCGACCCTGCATACCTGTTTTTCAATCCGCCGCCCTGGAGGTGGTGGATGCCATAGGAATCAATGGGAGTCTGAAAGCAGCAAACGCTCATGTTCGCTGCAGCCTGATATCCCATTGATGCCTATGGGGGAATAAAGTTATGTTTACACCTAACACCCTAACATATACCCCGAGTCTAAACACCCCTAATCTGCCGCCCAACACCGCTGGCACCTACATTATACTTATTAACCCCTAAGCTGCCAACCACTAACACCGCCGCAACCTATATTATGTTATTAACCACTAATCTGCCCCAACCTACACCGCCCCACCTACATTATGTTATTAACCCCTAATCTGCCATCCCCAACGTCACCGCAAATATATTACATTTATTAACCCCTAAACCTAAGTCTAACCCTAACACCCCCTAACTTAAATCTAATTTAAATAAATATAAATAAAATTACTATCATTAACTACATTATTCCTATTTAAAACTAAATACTTACCTATAAAATAAACTCTAAGTTAGCTACAATATAACTAATAGTTACATTGTAGCCATCTTAGGGTTTATTTTTATTTTACAGGCAAGTTTGTATTTATTTTAACTAGGTAGAATAGTTACTAAATAGTTATTAACTATTTACTAACTGCCTAGCTAAAATAAAAACAAAAGTACCTGTAAAATAAAACCTAACCTAAGTTACAATAACACCTAACACTACACTACAATTAAATACAATTAAATAAATTACATACAATTAACTAAATTATATATACAATTATCTAAAGTACAAAAACCCCCGCTAAATTACAGAAAGCAATAATCAAATTACAGAAATTTAAACTAATTACACCTAATCTAATAGCCCTATCAAAATAAAAAAGCCCCCCAAAATAAAAAACCCTAGCCTAAACTTAACTACCAATAGCCCTTAAAAGGGCCTTTTGCGGGGCATTGCCCCAAAGTAATCAGCTCTTTTACCTGTAAAAAAAAATACAAACAACCCCCCAACAGTAAAAACCCACCACCCACACAAACAACCCCCCCAAAAAAATCCTAAATAAAAAAAACTAAGCTCCTCATTGCCCTGAAAAGGGCATTTGGATGGGCATTGCCCTTAAAAGGGCAGTAAGCTCTTTTTGCGGCCCAAAGCCCTAACCTAAAATTAAAACCCACCCAATACACCGTTAAAAAAACCTAACACTAACCCCCCGAAGATCGACTTACCAGGAGACGTCTTCATCCAAGACGGGCAGAAGTGGTCCTCCAGATGGGCAGAAGTCTTCATCCAAGCCGGGAAGAAGTGGTCCTCCAGATGGGCAGAAGTCTTCATCCAGACGGCATCTTCTATCTTCATCCATCCGGTGCGGAGCGGGTCCATCTTCAAGACATCCGACGCCTGTGTTCCTTGTTCGGAGAAAAATTGCCTGGTATTTTGGCGCTGGACTGACCGTAATAGGCGGGATCAGACTGATATACTACAGGAAAGTTCCACTCTGTGAAAAGCATTACTGGGCTAAAAAGTTGCACCCAGGTGGTAAATCACCATAGAACAGGCTAACAATGGTATTGAGCCAGTTGTTCATTCCTGTGAGTGCACTCCTCTCTGTATGTATTTAGTCTCCCTATTGGAAAAAGGGGCAACCAGAGAAAAAGGGGCAACCAGACGTGGACTCCTTGCTCAGTGTGCTTAGAGGAATATGGCTACACCTCACTGATGAAGGCCGAAACGATCGTCTGGGGTTGCTGTGTTCCTTGCTCGGAGAGGAATTGCCTGATATTTCGGCGCTGGACTGACCGTAATAGGCGGGATCAGACTGATATACTACAGGAAAGTTCCACTCTGTGAAAAGCATTACTGGGCTAAAAAGTTGCACCCAGGTGGTAAATCGCCATAGAACAGGCTAACAATGGTATTGAGCCATTTGTTCATTCCTGTGAGTGCACTTCTCTCTGTATGTATTTAGTCTCCCTATGGGAAAAAGGGGCAACCAGACGTGGACTCCTTGCTCAGTGTGCTTAGAGGAATATGGCTACACCTCAATGATGATGGCCGAAACGATCGTCTGGGCTTGCTGTGTTCCTAGCTCGGAGAGGTATTGCCTGGTATTTTGGCGCTGGACTGACCGTAATAGGCGGGATCAGACTGATATACTACAGGAAAGTTCCACTCTGTGAAAAGCATTACTGGGCTAAAAAGTTGCACCCAGGTGGTAAATCGCCATAGAGCAGGCTAACAATGGTATTGAGCCAGTTGTTCGTTCCTGTGAGTGCACTTCTCTCTGTATGTATTTAGTCTCCCTATGGGAAAAAGGGGCAACCAGACGTGGATTCCTTGCTCAGTGTGCTTAGAGGAATATGGCTACACCTCACTGACGAGGCCCAATGAAGGCCGAAACGATCGTCTGGGGTTGCTGTGTTCCTTGTTCGGAGAGGAATTGGCTGGTATTTCGGCGCTGGACTGACCGTAATAGGCGGGATCAGACTGATATACTACAGGAAAGTTCCACTCTGTGAAAAGCATTACTGGGCTAAAAAGTTGCACCCAGGTGGTAAATCGCAATAGGACAGGCTAACAATGGTATTGAGCCACTTGTTCATTCCTGTGAGTGCACTTCTCTCTGTATGTATTTAGTCTCCATATGGGAAAAAGGGGCAACCAGACGTGGACTCCTTACTCAGTGTGCTTAGAGGAATATGGCTATACCTCACTGACGAGGCCCAATGAAGGCCGAAAGGATCGTCTGGGGTTGCTGTGTTCCTTGTTCGGAGAGGAATTGCCTGGTATTTCAGCACTGGACTGACCATAATAGGCGGGATCAGACTGATATACTACAGGAAAGTTCCACTCTGTGAAAAGCATTACTGGGCTAAAAAGTTGCACCCAGGTGGTAAATCGCCATAGAACAGGTTGACAATGGTATTGAGCCAGTTGTTCGTTCCTGTGAGTGCACTTCTCTTTGTATGTTAATAAGTATAATATTGGTGGTGGTGGGCTCCGGGAGCAGCTGTTTAGGGGTTAAATAACTTTATTTAGTTGCAGCGGGGTCCTGGAGCGTCGGGGTAGTGGTAAAACTGTTTAGTATAGTGTGGGTGTTTAGTGACAGTATACCAATAAAGCTAGGAAAAAGCCGAAGAGCAGCGAGATCGATGAATGTTCGTTAACAACAGTCCGCTGCTCATCGCCCCATACTTGGTGCACGGCTTTTTGACAGCTTTTTTGGT
The DNA here is from genome assembly GCF_027579735.1 of Bombina bombina. NCBI lineage: Eukaryota > Metazoa > Chordata > Amphibia > Anura > Bombinatoridae > Bombina > Bombina bombina. The sequence continues at coordinate 913,760,996 of NC_069501.1, forward strand.
AACTTTGGAGAACGTATTCAGGTCCACAGCAGCGATGTTAGGCGATGTTAGGCTATCTTAGGCGAGCGTATTGGTGCCGGCGAATGCAAGTAAGTTGACGGGTTGATAAATAGGGGCCTAAATCTCAGTACATAAGAAGTTTTTGAATAGCTGGGGGTTATATTTTCCAGTATTATGATCTGTTATTTCTAGAAACAGCTGGCTTTTCTTTCACTGCATTTTCCCTTTTCAGTTGTAATAAAGAAGCTCTTCTTTTGTGAATTCAGAATTTATAATTTGTTAGAAGGGAATCCTGAAGGAGAACTTTATTATATATTTTTGCGGGCTTAATGCAAGTTTATGATAGCGATTCATATTTCAGGTTTTATGTTTTCAGCACAGACTTTTTTGCAGGGAATATGTCTTTCCAACAGATTGCTAAATTTACAATTTAGTTTTTGTAAGGATTGTGGACAAATAGAATCTTATATATATGAATATTTGGCACCTAGTTTTATTGTCAATTTCACAATATATCTATTTTTTCCAGATGTCAAGCCCTAGAATTGGATACTCTGTTTTTGGAGTTCACCCTGATATATGTGTTTTCTCTATTTTTCCTGATTCCTTATCTACTAGAGAATTTTTAAGGAAAAGATAACATTATTGTATCCTTCTCTTTTGTCATGCAGACTTTAGTTCCTTCTGGAGCACTGATTTTGGGCCTATTCTCTGGCTTCCCTAAGTGGGCCTCATTTTTTGGGGCACAGGTGAAATATCAGCTGATTATTTACCATGCCTGTTTTAATTCTGTTGGGGAGGCCTGAAGGCAAATTTGGGGACAAGTGCCTAATTCTAAGGTCAAAAAACTCCCATAGATACAGTATCTTCATATTTAGAGTTTTTATATTTAAGACTTGGCTTCTGAAAGTGTCTGTTACCTGCAGTTTAATTTTATGCTTTAATGTTTTGTTTGCACTCTTGTAAACTTACAACTTTTTTTTATTTTTTTATTCTTGATCTCTTTTTCCTTTTGGATGGTCCCATATAATGCTTTCATAGTCGATATTCTGCTTTCTGTTGGCATTCTGCAAATAAGACTATATCTAAGTTAATTAAAAAGTTTTGGTCTTTTTGTTAGATGTTTGTGCTCCAACACCTAAGGCTATGCAATCTTTTTATGTCTTGGTTCATACCGAATTTACTTACGCCTAGATTTAGAGTTCTGCGTTAGCCGTCAAAACCAGCGTTAGGGGGTCCTAACGCTGGTTTTGGCCACCCGCTGGTATTTAGAGTCAGTCAGGAAAGGGTCTAACGCTCACATTCCAGCCGCGACTTTCCATAGCGCAGATCCCCCTACGCCAATTGCGTAGCCTATCTTTTCAATGGGATCTTTCTAACACTGGTATTTAGAGTCTTGGCTGAAGTGAGCGTTAGAAATCTAATGACAAAACTCCAGCCGCAGAGAAAAGCCAGGAGTTAAGAGCTTTCTGGGCTAACGCAGGTTCATAAAGCTCTTAACTACTGTGCTCTAAAGTATACTAACACCCATAAACTACCTATGTACCCCTAAACTGAGGCCCCCCCACATCGCTGCCACTCTAATAATTATCCCTATGTACCCCTAATCTGCTGCCCCTAACACCGCCGACCCCTACATAATATTTATTAACCCCTAATCTGCCCCCCCCAACGTCGCTGCTACCTTACCTACAATTATTAACCTCTAATCTGCCGACCGGACCTCACCGCTACTCTAATAAATGTATTAACCCCTAAAGCTAAGTCTAAACCTAACACTAACACCCCCTAAATTAAATATAATTTTAATCTAACAAAATAAAATAAATCTTATTAAATAAATTATTCCTATTTAAAGCTAAATACTTACCTGTAAAATAAACCCCAATATAGCTACAATATAAATTATAATTATATTGTAGCTATTTTAGGATTTATATTTATTTTACAGGCAACTTTGTATTTATTTTAACCAGGTACAATAGCTATTAAATAGTTAATAACTATTTAATAGTTACTTAGTTAAAATAATTACAAGATTACCTGTGAAATAAATCCTAACTTAAGTTACAATCAAACCTAACACTACACTATCAATAAATTAAATACATACAAATACCTACAAATAAATACAATTAAATAAACTAACTAAAGTACAAAAATAAAAAAAAGAACTAAATTACAAAAAATAAAAAAATAATTTATAAACATTATAAAAATATTACAACAATTTTAAGCTAATTAAACCTACTCTAAGCCCCCTAATAAAATAACAAATCCCTCCAAAATAAAAAAAATCTCTACCCTATTTTAAAATAAAAATTGAAAAGCTATTTTACCTTACCAGCCCTTAAAAGGGCCTTTTGTGGGGCATGCCCCAAAGAATTCTGCTCTTTTGCCTGTAAAAAAAAATACAATACCCCCCCAACATTACAACCCACCACCCACATACCCCTAATCTAACCCAAACCCCCCTTAAATAAACCTAACACTAAGCCCCTGAAGATCTTCTTACCTTGACTTCACCATGCCGGGTATCACCGATCCGTCCAGAAGAGGGTCCGAAGTCTTCCTCCTATCTGGGGCTGAAGAGGTCCATCATCCGGCTGAAGTCTTTATCCAAGCGGGGGCTGAAGAGGTCCATCATCCGGCTGAAGTCTTCATCCAAGCGGGGCTGAAGAGGTTCATCATCCGGCTGAAGTCTTCTATCAAGCGGCATCTTCAATCTTCTTTCTTCCGGCTCCATCTTCATCCCGCCGACGTGGAACATCCATCCTGGCCGACGACGGAACAGCCAATAGAATGCAAGCTCAATCTGATTGGCTGATTGGATCAGCCAATCGGATTGAACTTGAATCTGATCTGATTCCATCAGCCAATCAGAATTTTCCAACCTTAATTCCGATTGGCTGATAGAATCCTAGTTTAGGGGTTAATAATTGTAGGTAGGTAGCGGCGACATTGGGGGGGGCAGATTAGGGGGTAATAAATATAATATAGGGGTTGGCGGGGGTTAGGGGCAGCAGATTAGGGGTTCATAGGGATAACGTAGGTTGCGGTGGTGTACGGAGCGGCAGATTAGGGGTTAATAGTATAATGCAGGGGTCAGCGATAGCGGGGGCGGCAGATTAGGGGTTAATAAGTGTAAGGTTAGGGGTGTTAGGGTGTTAGGTGCAGACTTAGGAAGTTTTTCCCCATAGGAAACAATGGGGCTGCGTTAGGAGCTGAACGCTGCTTTTTTGCAGGTGTTAGGTTTTTTTTCAGCTCAAACGGCCCCATTGTTTCCTATGGGGGAATCATGCACGAGCACATTTTTTAAGCTGGCCGCGTCCGTAAGCACCGCTGATATTGAGAGTTGCAGTGGAGGTAAATTATGCTCTACGCTCCCTTTTTGGAGCCTAACACAGCCCTTCTGTGAACTCTAAATACCAGAGTTGTTTAAAAGGTGCGGGGGAAAAAAAAGCACGCGTAGCTAACGCACCTCTTTGGCCGCAGAACTCTAAATCTAGGCGTTAGAGTTTTACAATTTGATCTTGGGTTCTTACTTTTTGATCCTTCTTAGTTTTGTTTCTACCTAGTCTCATAGAAATCATTTTACCAGAGACTATTTCAATTTTAGTTACTTTATGTGGTACTCTCATACCTTATTTTTTTATCATGATGGAATAATCTTGAGAACTGTTGTCTCTGACATTCTTTTCTCCTTCCTTCAGTCCTGATAAGCAAGGGTATAAAATTAACTAATTTTTAACCTCTTGGTTGTGATCTGTTTTAAGTTTTCTGCTAGAGGACTCAATTCCTTTTGTAGCTGTTTTTTTCTCTTTGTTTTGTTATAAGGTTCTCATTTTGGTTAGACTTTTGTAAGGTTTACCATCTTTATTTGGTTTGTTCAAGTTATTTTGTGTTCAAACAAGTAATAGAATGAGCAAGTTCCATAGGGCTCATCATATTCTCGTTAGGTTCCTTCTGCACCTACCATCTTTGGTTTGGTTGTACAGATGTTCTATATGGCTTACATAAAATAGGGAACTTTGTCTCTATTTTTCAAACTTGTTGTTTGCTTCTGCTAGGTTTGGTTGGAAGATTTTGTCTTCAGTTTAATCTTTATGGATTTTTTGGCATCAATATTTTTATATCTTTCCACCCTTTCTTTTATTTTGCTTTGTATTCTCTCACTGGTAGGTATTACCAGGGGGCCAAGATAACTGGAAATTTAACAACCAAATATAAGTAATTTCTATATCTTGGCCAATACCCTGGGTAATACTTACCAGGCTCCTTCCCTTGCTTGGTTCACCTGTTATTGGCTGGATATTTCTAGGAGGAGGAAGGGGTGGTGTCCTATTACAATCTTTTTTGGTAAATGAGGGGAGTGGATTATTCTGTCTATGCCCCTCTGGAGAGGGGGTCTCACTAGTAAGTATAACCCAGGGTATGGGCCAAGATATAGACATTACTTATATTTAGTTGTTAGATTTCCAGTTTTCATGCCACTTAATCTAGCCCATAGTTGTTTGCAAGTCCTGAAAATAACATGCATTTCACAAGTTGGAGTTACACTCGATCACCAGAGTGCAATCGCATTTTATGCTTGTCTGGTTAGCGTGCCTGAAATTGTTGCATTACAAAAATGTGCATAAAACACAATTTAAATACAGTCAAAAATACAGTTACAGTCATATAAACACTATCTGATAAAATTATTCCTATAAATATTTTAAAAAAATATTATGAGGGTTAAAAGGTATATGGTATATTACAAGATGTTTGACTGCAAAGGGCTATATTGTATATATACATACATATACAAGTATAAATATGTATGTATGTATATATGTGTGTTTATATGAATTTAAGTATTTATGGGCTAGATTATGAGTGGAGTGCTAATTTGTGCTCCTGCTCGCACATTAACTTTGCTAAACAGAGGCTTTTTGCGCATCGGGTTGTGCTCGTATTACTATTTGAAAGTAAAGAGTTCCACTTACGTGCAAAAAGCCTCATCTAGTGAAGTTGTGATCATGTTAACGTACTCAACCCTAAGGCTTCAAAGCAGCATAAAAAAACTTAAAAAAACTAACACACATACTCGCTCGCTAATCTGCATCACAATAAGCCCCCTACACTAATAAACTTAAACCTCAACAACCCCATACTCAAATAACCCCACTATACTATTAACCCCCTAAATCACCATGTAGCCCACTGCAATTAACTCCCTACAATATTAACCCCCTAAACTGCCACATAGCCCACCGCAATTAACTCCCTACACTATTACCCCTTAACCGCTACATAGCCCACCTCAATTAACTCCCTACACTATTAGTCCCTAAACCGCTACATAGCCCACCGCAATTAACTGCCTACACTATTAACCCCTAAACCTCACCTAGCCCACTGCAAAGTACCCACTAACCTTCCAACAACCCTAACTTAACACCCCCTAAGTTACAAAAAAAAATCCTACCATTACATACAAATACAACAAAAACTACCATTACATAAAAATAAAAAACCTAACATTACAGAAAATAATAAAATAACATTACCAAAAAAAACAACAGTTATGCCTATTCTAAAACTAAAGCCCGCCTTAAAAAAACACCCCAAAATAGTTACTATAGCAATAGTCCTTAGAATGGCTTTTTGTAGGGCATTGCCCTAAAGCACTTAGCTGTTTTTTTTATTTAAAAAAAACAAAAAACATACAATCCCTTTCTGCACTAAAAGTAACCCCCACACCCTAAAATAAAGATAATTTTTATTAAAAAAACTACTCTAAAGAGATTGAAGCTATGTAAAATCTTAAAAAAAAAAATCCTAAACAAAAAAAAAAATCCTAAACTAAAAAAAAAATCCTAAACTAAAAAAAAAAAACACTGTTCTAAAAAAATATTGCTCTGAAAAGAGAATTTGGTTGAGCATTGGTCTGAAAAGGGCATTTAGTAGGGCAATCTCTTTTGCTGCCAAAAAAATAAAATAAAGAACCTAACCTATAAAAAAAACAATCCTAAAAAGAAAGTTTGTCCTGAAAAAGGACATTTGGTTGGGCATTGCCTGATAATGATATTTGGTAGGACAGTGCCCTAAAGTGATTACAGATCTTTTGCCCATTAAAAAACAAACAAACCCTATTCTAAAAAAACCCAAAAACATTAATCTAAAAAAGAACATATTCTAAATAGAACTTACCCTGAAAAGGACTTCAGTTATTTCAGCTCTCTTGCACCTTAAGTGAAACAAAAAAAACTCCTATTGCTAAACCCCAAAACTTGTACTCCCCAAACTTGAATCCGGCTCCTAGGTGATTGCCTCTGGGGGTGCTCCTCTTTTTGCTTCGTCCATGGTAGTGCTCCACAGGGTCAGTCATCTTCCATCTTCTATCTCCCATCCAATGGCTCTTCTTATTATTCCCTTCTTATCTTCATCAGTGCAATTAAAGGGTCAGTAAACACTGAAATTGTAATATTAAATGCTTAATTATGCATAGTAAAACAACTTTTCAGTATACTTCTGTTATTTATTACAATCATCACAAGCCTATCTTTGATATATATATATATATATATAAAACACAGTCGCCTAGATTTAGAGTTTTGCGGCCAAAGGGGTGCGTTAGCTACGCGTGCTTTTTTTCTGGCCTCACCTTTAAAATACCGCTGGTATTTAGAGTTCACAGAATGGCTGGGTTTTCAGTGCATTAGGCTCCAAAAAGGGAGCATAGAGCATAATTTAATGCCACTGCAACTCTAGATACCAGCAGTGCTTACGGAAGCGGCCAGCTTAAAAAACGTGCTCGTGCACGATTCCCCCATAGAAAACAATGGGGCCATTTGAGCTGAAAAAAACCTAACACCTGCAAAAAAGCCGCGTTCAGCTCCTAACGCAGCCCCATTGTTTTCTATGGGGAAACACTTCCTACGTCTGCACCTAACACTCTAACATGAACCCCGAGTCTAAACACCCCTAACCTTACACTTATTAACCCCTAATCTGCCGCCCCCGCTATCGCTGACCCCTGCATATTATTATTAACCCCTAATCTGCCGCTCCGTAAACCGCCTCTACTTACATTATCCCTATGTACCCCTAATCTGCTGTCCCTAACACCGCCGACCCCTATATTATATTTATTAACCCCTAATCTGCCCCCCACAACGTCGTCTCCACCTGCCTACACTTATTAACCCCTAATCTGTCGACCGGACCGCGCCGCTATTATAATAAAGTTATTAACCCCTAATCCGCCTCACTCCCGCCTCAATAACCCTATAATAAATAGTATTAACCCCTAATCTGCCCTCCCTAACATCGCCGACACCTAACTTCAAACATTAACCCCTAATCTGTCGACCGGACCACGCCGCTATTATAATAAAGTTATTAACCCCTAATCCGCCTCACTCATGCCTCAATAACCCTATAATAAATAGTATTAACCCCTAATCTGCCCTCCCTAACATCACCAACACCTAACTTAAATTATTAACCCCTAATCTGCCGACCGAATCTCGCTGCTACTGTAAAAAATGGATTAACCCCTAAAGCTAAGTCTAACCCTAACACTAACACCCCCCTAAATTAAATATAATTTAAATCTAACGAAATAAATTAACTCTTATTAAATAAATTATTCCTATTTAAAGCTAAATACTTACCTGTAAAATAAACCCTAATATAGCTACAATATAAATTATAATTATATTATAGCTATTTTAGGATTTATATTTATTTTACAGGTAACTTTGTATTTATTTTAACCAGGTACAATAGCTATTAAATAGTTAAGAACTATTTAATAGCTAAAATAGTTAAAATAATTACAAAATTACCTGTAAAATAAATCCTAACCTAAGTTACAATTAAACCTAACACCACACTATCAATGAATTAATTAAATAAAATACCTACAATTATCTACAATTAAACCTAACACTACACTATCAATAAATTAATTAAATAAAATACCTACAATTATCTACAATTAAACCTAACAATACACTATCAATAAATTAATTAAATACAATACCTACAAATAAATACAATGAAATAAACTAACTAAAGTACAAAAAATAAAAAAGAACTAAGTTACAAAAAATAAAAAAATATTTACAAACATTAGAAAAATATTACAACAATTTTAAACTAATTACACCTACTCTAAGCCCCCTAATAAAATAACAAAGACCCCCAAAATAAAAAAATGCCCTACCCTATTCTAAATTAAAAAAGTTCAAAGCTCTTTTACCTTACCAGCCCTGAACAGGGCCCTTTGCGGGGCATACCCCAAAGAATTCAGCTCTTTTGCCTGTAAAAAACACACATACAATACCCCCCCCCAACATTACAACCCACCACCCACATACCCCTAATCTAACCCAAGCCCCCCTTAAATAAACCTAACACTAAGCCCCTGAAGATCTTCCTACCTTATCTTCACCCTGCCAGGTTCACCGATCTGTCCTCGGAAGTCTTGATCCAAGCCTCAGAAGTGTTGATCCAAGCCCAAGCGGGGGGCTGAAGAGTGACGTCCATTCTCGGGCTGAAGTTTGGATCCAAGCGGCAACTGAAGAAATCCTTCATCGGGCTGAAGTCGGAAGTCCATCATCGGGATGAAGTCTTCTATAAAGCTGCATCTTCAATCTTCTTTCTTCCGGAGCGGAGCCATCTTGTTCCCAGCCGACGCGGATCCATCCTCTTCTAACGACGCCTACTAGCCGAATGACGGTTCCTTTAAATTACGTCATCCAAGATGGCATCCGTCGAATTCCGATTGGCTGATAGGATTCTATCAGCCAATCGGAATTAAGGTAGGAAAAAAGAAGATTGAAGATGCTGCTTGATAGAAGACTTCATCCCGATGATGGACTTCCGACTACAGCCCGATGATGGATTTCTTCAGTCGCCGCTTGGATCCAGACTTCAGCCCGAGGATGGAAGTCACTCTTCAGCCCCCCGCTTGGGCTTGGATCAACACTTCCGAGGCTTGGATCAAGACTTCCGAGGACAGATCGGTGAACCTGGCAGGGTGAAGTTAAGGTAGGAAGATCTTCAGGGGCTTAGTGTTAGGTTTATTTAAGGGGGGTTTGGGTTAGATTAGGGGTATGTGGGTGGTGGGTTGTAATGTTGGGGGGGGGTATTGTAAGTGTTTTTTTTACAGGTAAAAGAGCTGAATTCTTTGGGGCATGCCCCGCAAAGGGCCCTGTTCAGGGCTGGTAAGGTAAAAGAGCTTTGAACTTTTTTAATTTAGAATAGGGTAGGGCATTTTTTTATTTTTGGGGGCTTTGTTATTTTATTAGGGGGCTTAGAGTAGGTGTAATTAGTTTAAAATTGTTGTAATATTTTTCTAATGTTTGTAAATATTTTTTTATTTTTTGCAACTTAGTTCTTTTTTATTTTTTGTACTTTAGTTAGTTTATTTCATTGTATTTATTTGTAGGAATTGTATTTAATTTATTTATTGATAGTGTAGTGTTAGGTTTAATTGTAGGTAATTGTAGGTATTTTATTTAATTAATTTATTGATAGTGTAGTGTTAGGTTTAATTGTAACTTAGGTTAGGATTTATTTTACAGGTAATTTTGTAATTATTTTAACTATTTTAGCTATTAAATAGTTCTTAACTATTTAATAGCTATTGTACCTGGTTAAAATAAATACAAAGTTACCTGTAAAATAAGTATAAATTCTAAAATAGATATAATATAATTATAATTTATATTGTAGCTATATTAGGGGTTTTTTTTACAGGTAAGTATTTAGCTTTAAATAGGAATAATTTATTTAATAAGAGTTAATTTATTTCGTTAGATTTAAATTATATTTAACTTAGGGGGGTGTTAGTGTTAGGGTTAGACTTAGCTTTAGGGGTTAATCCATTTATTACAGTAGCGGTGAGATTCAGTTGGCAGATTAGGCGTTAATAATTGAAGTTAGGTGTCGGCGATGTTAGGGATTGCAGATTAGGGGTTAATACTATTTATTATAGGGTTATTGAGGCGGGAGTGAGGCGGATTAGGGGTTAATAACTTTATTATAGTAGCGGTGCCGTCCGCTCGGCAGATTAGGGGTTAATAAGTGTAGGCAGGTGGAGGCGATGTTGAGGGGGGCAGATTAGGGGTTAATAAATATAATATAGGGGTCAGCAGTGTTAGGGGCAGCAGATTAGGGGTACATAGCTATCATGTAGGTGGCGGTGGTGTACGGAGCGGCAGATTAGGGGTTAATAATAATATGCAGGGGTCAGCGATAGCGGGGGCGGCAGATTAGGGGTTAATAAATATATTATAGGGGTCGGCGGTGTTAGGGGAAGCAGATTAGGGGTACATAGGGATAACGTAGTTGGCGGCAGTGTACGGAGCGGAAGATTAGGGGTTAAAAAATTTAAATATAGTGGCGTCGATGTGGGGGGACCTCGGTTTAGGGGTACATAGGTAGTTTATGGGTGTTAGTGTACTTTAGAGCACAGTAGTTAAGAGCTTTATAAACCGGCGTTAGCCCAGAAAGCTCTTAACTACTGACTTTTTTCTGCGGCTGGAGTTTTGTCGTTAGATTTCTAACGCTCACTTCAGACACAACTCTAAATACCGGCGTTAGAAAGATCCCATTGAAACGATAAGATACGTAATTGACGTAAGGGGATCTGCGGTATGGAAAATTCGCGGCTGCAAAGTGAGCGTTAGACCCTTTCCTGACTGACTCCAAATACCGGCGGTAGCCTAAAACCAGCGTTAGGAGCCTCTAACGCTGGTTTTCACGGCTACCGCCCAACTCTAAATCTAGGCCAGTGAAAATACAGCCTTAAGGATAAAATGACTCAAAATTTGGAAATACCAGAAATGTCCTATAAATGCAGGTCGTTCCTTACTTAGTCCCAAAATACCCAGTCACGAATAGAGGGAGGAAAGTGGAAAATGTTTATTCTTACTTCCCTTATATAAAATGCTAAGTTTAAGGGCAGAGATCGTTCTATTATTATTAAAAAAAAATTTAAGCCCTTTTCATTGTTATTAATAAAAATCCCTTCACTAGTTCTATCCATTGTTAAATTGGAGAAAATATTATATATATATATATATATATATATATATATATATATATATATATATATATATATATTGTGTGTATCACCCCATCATTCTCCTTTTAGTTCAACAGTTAAAAATGTATATATGTATACAAATGCATGCATTGCAATAAAATTACATTTCATTTTCAACCTATTGCAAACCATATATAACTATTAGTTATAGGCTGACCATATTTCCTTGAGACAAAAACGGGACATTGAGCGGTCAAAAACGGGACGGGGTTAATATTCTTTATTTACATGAAAAAAAGTAAGATTTTAACAAAAGTTAACTTTTATGACATGAATTTAAACTATTGAGCCAACAATTATCCTTCAGTGACAGAAGAACTCTGAACTAGACGTAGAGCTGGAGGGGGACTGTATTTCATCATGATTGTACCATGAATATTTGTCTGATGAAACAAATTTACACAGCAAATTTCGGTCTTTTAACACCATATAATAAAACTTCTCACACTCCATGGGCTGATGTATCATGTATATGAAATTATTTTTACTTTAAAATTGATGCACACAGAAAATTGGCAAATCTATATAAAAATAAAGCACAAATGTTCTGACTTATAAAGACACCCTATAAAATGCTTTTTATTATAACTGTTGTTAAGGGAAATAAAATTACTTATCCAATAACCATTCTAAAGACGAAGGTTCCCTCTATTAGATCACATCCATCATGCCCCCCCCCCACACACAATATTCATTAATATTCTATATTATAAAAGGCCAAGTGTGTTTGTCCGATGCTGTCATGCGCAGTAGAGACAAACACACTTGGCCTTGAGATAGGGAGCGCGAGGTACACAAACAGCTGTGAGGTCTGGGGAGCACGAGGTAAGCTACTCAACAGCTGTGAGGTCTGCTGCGTGAGAAGTGGCCACGCGCTCCCAGACCTCACAGCTGTTTGTGGCCAACGGGAGCGTTGCGATGGGGGCGTGGCCGGGCGTCGCGAGGGGCGTGGCCGACGGGTGTCGCCGCGATGGGGCGTGGCCGGGCGGGGTCCCACGATGTGAAGACAGAGCCAGAGAGGGAGCAGGAGGGGGGGGGGAGAAGGGCCAAAGAGGGGGGGAGAGCACAAGAGAAGGGGGGAGAGCACAAGAGAAGGGGGGGGAGAGCCAAAGAGAAGGGGGGGGGGGGGGAGAGCCAAAGAGAAGGGGGGGGGAGAGCCAAAGAGAAGTGGGGGAGAGCCAAAGAGAAGGGGGGGGAGAGCCAAAGAGAAGGGGGGGAGAGCCAAAGAGAAGGGGGGGGAGCCAAAGAGAAGGGGGGGAGAGCCAAAGAGAAGGGGGGGGAGAGCCAAAGAGAAGGGGGGGAGAGCCAAAGAGAAGGGGGGGGAGAGCCAAAGAGAAGGGGGGGGAGAGCCAAAGAGAAGGGGGGGAGAGCCAAAGAGAAGGGGGGGAGAGCCAAAGAGAAGGGGGGGAGAGCCAAAGAGAAGGGGGGGGAGAGCCAAAGAGAAGGGGGGAGAGCCAAAGAGGGGGGAGAGAGAGAGCCAAAGAGGAAAAAGAGCCAAAAAGGAGAGAGAGCCAAAGAGGGGGGAAAGAGAGAGCCAAAGAGGGGGGGAGAGAGCCAAAGAGGGCGGGGGAGAGCCAAAGAGCGGGGGGGAGAGAGCCAAAGAGGGGGGGAGAGAGCCAAAGGGGGGGGGGAGAGAGCCAAAGGGGGGGGAGAGAGATAAAGGGGGGGAGAGCCAAAGAGGGGGGAGAGAGAGAACCAAAGAGGAAAGAGAGCCAAAGAGTAGAGCAAAAGAGGGGAGAGAGACAAAGAGGGGGGAGAGAGAGCCAAAGAGGGGGGGGCAGAGCCAAAGAAGGGGGGTGGGAGCCAAAGAGGGGGGGGAGAGCCAAAGAGGGGGGGGGGGGAGAGCCAAAGGGGGGGGGGAGAGAGCCAAAGGGGGGGGAGCCAAAGGCGGGGGAGAGAGCCAAAGGGGGGGGGGAGGGGGGGGAGAGAGCCAAAGGGGGGGGGGAGCCAAAGGGGGGGAGAGAGCCAAAGGGGAGAGAGAGAGCCAAAGAGGAGAGAGAGCAAAAGAGGGGAGAGAGCCAAAGAGGGGGGGGAGAGAGCCAAAGAGGGGGGGGGGGAGAGCCAAAGAGCGGGGAGGAGAGCCAAAGAGGGGGGGAGAGCCAAAGAGGCTGGAGAGAACAAAAGAGGGGGGAGAGAACCAAAGAGGGGGGAGAGAGAGCAAAAGAAAGGAGGGAGAGAGCCAAAGAGGGGAGAGAGAGAGCAAAAGAGGGGAGAGAGAGAGCAAAAGAGGGGAGAGAGAAAGCAAAGGAGAGGGGGGAGAGAAAGCAAAAGAGAGGGGGGAAGAGAGAGCAAAAGAGAGGGGGGAGAGTGCAAGGGGTGGAACCGCTGTACTGCAAAAAATGGCCCGTGTACACGGGCTTTAGTACTAGTTAATATATATTATGGAACTTGTCTCAGACTCATTGTCACTTTTAAACAGATGGATACCCAAGCCAAATTTGTTGTTTAAACAAAGAAAATCAAAGAGAACATGCTTATATAATAAGAAGAGCTGATTCTGAAGCTTGTGAACAAAAGTATTACAATTTAATTTATCATACAAACAACAAACATGCTTTAAAAAAGTGAGATTATCCTATGTTGTCAAGGCAAATTCCCCCATATTAACTGATTTTAAAGGGTAAAAGCCTCTGAACTTGCGTTTGGTTTGAATATCTGGATAGTAGTTGTAGATTTTTTTTAGCTGAGTTGCCAAAATCATTGTTACACATGTAAATGGTGGAAGAACTGATATAAATGTGGAACTACATAGTTACTTGATAATAACCGTTATTTTATAGCGTCTGTACTACAACCAGCACTGCAGCAGCATAATAATAATAAGCATATGATATAATAAATGACAATTAATTTAATTTAATTGATTGCCAGGCACAGACACTGGTCTTATCTTGGCTGTGCACAATTATTGCTGAAGTTCAGAACATAGACTGTAGACAGTTGAATCGATCTACTTCCAGACCAGACCATAACACTAGTTTGTATGTTCACTTCACACGTCTGTGACACAAACAAGAAGAAGATGGCAACAAGAATTATCTCTCTGGTGTCTGGTGATGGTCAGGTCAGCCTATAATTCAGATGATGGTGAGGCAGTGGCTAAAGGCAGATGATTGATCATCACATCAGATCCAGATGACTGAATCTCAGATATTTTTAGTCCGACTCCTGCCAACCCCTGTGCTGAGCCTGTCCTGAGTGTAAGTTACTAGTAAAGTATTGGCACTACTGCAGCTTAGCTAGCTAGTAATCTAACTTCCCTCATGCTGACCAGTGACCAGTCTCCCTCCTAGGCTCAGTCTGACAGCTCACGAGTGGTGTGTGTGCAATAAAAAATTACACTTGCGCTGCCCGCACGGTCTGATGACCCTCAAAACGGGACAAAATTACTATTAATAAAGAAACGACGGTACAGGGGAAAAAACATAAAATAACGGTACTGTCCCTTTCAAAACGGGACATATGGTCAGCCTAATTAGTTAGTATGTGCCTATCTCCTACATTATTTTAAAATCAATAAACAAAATGTATGTAATCTTTTAACAATGGATAGGACTAGTGAAGGGATTTTTTATTAATAACAATGAAAAGGGCTTAGATCGTTTTTAATAATAATAGAATTATCTCTGCCCTTAAACTTAGCATTCTACATAAGGGAAATAAGAGTTTTTTTCCCAAAACAAAGATAGAGTTTGGCAATATGACTAATCAGTAGTCAATGACATTACTAGCATACAAATAGGAGGCTTAGGGGAGGGATCCCTACCTCTGATGAAGTGACCAATCACGTTGTGAAATGCATCAGGCCACTACCCCTCACTAGCCTAAGCTAAGAGACAGGTGCAACGGCACACATTTTACTACCTCCAGTCTTCTGGAGTTATTTTATGTGTTTTTAATATTGCAGTTATCATATGGATGACTGCTCATTTATGTATTTGTAAAAACATAATTTATGCTTACCTGATAAATTTATTTCTCTTGTAGTGTATCCAGTCCACGGATCATCCATTACTTGTGGGATATTCTCCTTCCCAACAGGAAGTTGCAAGAGGATCACCCACAGCAGAGCTGCTATATAGCTCCTCCCCTCACTGCCATATCCAGTCATTCGACCGAAACAAGCCGAGAAAGGAGAAACCATACGGTGCAGTGGTGACTGTAGTTTAATTAAAATTTAGACCTGCCTTAAAAGGACAGGGTGGGCCGTGGACTGGATACACTACAAGAGAAATAAATTTATCAGGTAAGCATAAATTATGTTTTCTCTTGTTAAGTGTATCCAGTCCACGGATCATCCATTACTTGTGAGATACCAATACCAAAGCTAAAGTACACGGATGATGGGAGGGACAAGGCAGGAACTTAAACGGAAGGAACCACTGCCTGTAGAACCTTTCTCCCAAAAACAGCCTCCGAAGAAGCAAAAGTATCAAATTTGTAAAATTTTGAAAAGGTATGAAGCGAAGACCAAGTCGCAGCTTTGCAAATCTGTTCAACAGAAGCCTCATTTTTAAAGGGCCAGGTGGAAGCCACAGCTCTAGTAGAATGAGCTGTAATCCTTTCAGGGGGCTGCTGTCCAGCAGTCTCATAGGCTAAACGGATTATACTCCGAAGCCAAAAAGAAAGAGAGGTTGCCGAAGCCTTTTGACCTCTCCTCTGTCCAGAGTAAACAACAAACAGGTTAGATGTTTGACAAAAATCTTTAGTAGCTTGTAAGCAAAACTTCAAGGCATGGACTACGTCTAGATTAAGCAAAAGACGTTCCTTCTTTGAAGAAGGATTAGAACACAATGATGGAACAACAATCTCTTGGTTGATATTCTTGTTAGAAACCACCTTTTTTGTACGCAGAACTACTTTATCTGAATGAAAGATCAGATAAGGAGAATCACAATGTAAGGCAGATAACTCAGAGACTCTTTGAGCTGAGGAAATAGCCATCAGAAACAGAACTTTCCATGATAAAAGTTTAATATCAACAGAATGAAGGGGTTCAAACGGAACCCCTTGAAGAACTTTAAGAACCAAGTTTAAGCTCCATAGAGGAGCAACAGGTTTAAACACAGGGAGTGTGTAAAATTATAGACAGAGCAGAAATCTGTCCCTTTAAAGAACTAGCTGATAATCCTTTGTCCAAACCCTCTTGGAGGAAGGACAATATCCTAGGAATCCTAACCCTACTCCATGAGTAATTCTTGGATTCACACCAATGAAGATATTTAAGCCATATCTTGTGGTAAATTTTCCTGGTGACAGTCTGCATACCAGGTCCTGCGTGGCCATGCAGGCGCTATCAAGATCACTGATGCTCTCTCCTGTTTGATTTTGGCAATCAGTCAAGGGAGCAGAGGAAACAGTGGAAACACATAAGCCAGGTTGAAGAACCAAGGCGCTGCTAGAGCATCTATCAGTACCGCTTCTGGGTCCCTGGACCTGGATCCGTAACAAGGAAGCTTGGCATTCTGGCGAGACACCATGAGATCCAGTTCTGGTTTGCCCCAACGGTGAACCAATTGAGCAAACACCTCCGGATGGAGTTCCCACTCCTCCGGATGAAAAGTCTGACGACTTAGAAAATCCGCCTCCCAGTTTTCTACGCCCGGGATATGGATCACTGACAGGTGGCAAGAGTGAGTCTCTGCCCAGCGAATTATCTTGGAGACTTCTGACATCGCTAGGGAACTCCTGGTTCCCCCTTGATGGTTGATGTAAGCCACAGTCGTGATGTTGTCCGACTGAAATCTGATGAACCTCAGTGTTGCTAACTGAGGCCAAGCTAGAAGAGCATTGAATATTGCTCTTAACTCCAGAATATTTATTGGGAGGAGTTTCTCCTCCTGAGTCCATGAACCCTGATCCTTCAGGGAGTTCCAGACTGCACCCCAACCTAGAAGGCTGGCGTCTGTTGTTACAATGGTCCAATCTGGTCTGTGAAAGGTCATACCTTTGGACAGATGGACCCGAGATAACCACCAGAGAAGAGAATCTCTGGTTTCCTGATCCAGATTTAGTAGAGGGGACAAATCTGTGTAATCCCCATTCCACTGACTGAGCATGCATAATTGCAGCGGTCTGAGATGCAGGCGCGCAAATGGCACTATGTCCATCGCCGCTACCATTAAGCCGATTGCTTCCATGCACTGAGCCACCGTGGGGCGCGGAATGGAGTGAAGAACACGGCAAGCATTTAGAAGATTTGATAACCTGGACTCCGTCAGGTAAATTTTCATTTCTATAGAATCTATTAGAGTCCCTAGGAAGGAAACCCTTGTGAGAGGAGATAGAGAACTCTTTTCTTCGTTCACTTTCCACCCATGCAACCTCAGAAATGCCAGAACTATCTCTGTATGGGACTTGGCAATTTGAAAGCTTGATGCCTGTATCAGGATGTCTTCTAGATAAGGAGCCACCGCTATGCCTCGCGGTCTTTGAACTGCGAGAAGTGAGCCCAGAACCTTTGTAAAAATTCTTGGGGCTGTAGCCAACCCGAATGGAAGAGCTACAAATTGGTAATGCCTGTCTAGAAAGGCAAACCCCAGGAACCGATGATGATTCTTGTGAATCGGAATGTGAAGGTAGGCATCCTTTAAGTCCACTGTGGTCATGTACTGACCCTCTTGGATCATGGGTAAAATGGTTCGAATAGTTTCCATCTTGAATGATGGAACTCTGAGGAATTTGTTTAAGATCTTTAGATCCAAAATTGGTCTGAAGGTTCCCTCTTTTTTGGGAACCACAAACAGATTTGAATAAAACCCCTGTCCTTGTTCCGTCCGCGGAACTGGATGGATCACTCCCATTACAAGGAGGTCTTGCACGCAGCGTAGGAATGCCTATTTCTTTATCTGGTTTGCAGATAATCTTGAAAGGTGAAATCTCCCTTGTGGAGGAGAAGCTTTGAAGTCCAGAAGATATCCCTGAGATATGATCTCCAACGCCCAGGGATCCTGAACATCTCTTGCCCACGCCTGGGCGAAGAGAGAGAGTCTGCCCCCTACTAGATCCGTTGCCAGATAGGGGGCCGTTCCTTCATGGAGGCAGCAGCAGGCTTTCTGGCCTGCTTGCCCTTGTTCCAGGACTTGGATTGAGCAAAAGTTCCCTCTTGTTTGGAAGCAGAGGAAGTTGATGTTGCACCTGCCTTGAAATTTCGAAAGGCACGAAAATTAGACTGTTTGGCCCTTGATTTGGCCCTGTCCTGAGGAAGGGTATGACCCTTACCTCCAGTAATGTCAGCAATAATTTCTTTCAAACCAGGCCCGAATAAGGTCTGCCCCTTGAAAGGAATGTTGAGTAATTTAGACTTTGAAGTCACATCAGCTGACCAGGATTTAAGCCATAGCGCCCTACGTGCCTGGATGGCGAATCCGGAATTCTTAGCCGTTAGTTTAGTCAAATGAACAATGGCATCAGAAACAAAGGAGTTAGCTAGCTTAAGCTTAGGCTAAGCTTGTCAATAATTTCAGTCAATGGAGCTGTATGGATGGCCTCTTCCAGGGCCTCAAGCCAGAACGCCGCCGCAGCAGTGACAGGCGCAATGCATGCAAGGGGCTGTAAAATAAAACCTTGTTGAATAAACATTTTCTTAAGGTAACCCTCTAATTTCTTATCAATTGGATCTGAAAAAGCACAACTGTCCTCAACCGGGACAGTGGTACGCTTTGCTAAAATAGAAACTGCTCCCTCCACCTTAGGGACTGTCTGCCATAAGTCCCGTGTAGTGGCATCTATTGGAAACATTTTTCTAAATATAGGAGGTTGGGAAAAAGGCACACCGGGTCTATCCCACTCCTTACTAATAATTTCTGTAAGCCTTTTATGTATTGAAAAAACATCAGTACTCATCGGCACTGCATAGTATTTATCCAGTCTACACAATTTCTCTGGCACTGCAATTGTGTCACAGTCATTCAGAGCAGCTAATACCTCCCCAAGCAATACACAGAGGTTCTCAAGCTTAAATTTAAAATTAGAAATCTCTGAATCAGGTCTCCCCGAGTCAGAGATGTCACCCACAGACTGAAGCACTCCGTCCTCAGGTTCTGCATATTGTGACGCAGTATCAGACATGGCTCTTACAGCATCTACGCGCTCTGTATCTCGTCTAACCCCAGAGCTATCGCGTTTGCCTCTCAATTCAGGCAATCTGGCTAATACCTGTGACAGGGTATTATTCATGATTGCAGCCATGTCCTGCAAAGTAATTGCTATGGGCGTCCCTGATGTACTTGGTGCCATATTAGCGTGCGTCCCTTTAGCGGGAGGCGAAGGGTCCAACACATGGGGAGAGTTAGTCGGCATAACTTCACCCTCGACAGACCCCTCTGGTGACAATTCTTTTATAGATAAAGACTGATCTTTACTGTTTAAGGTGAAATCAATACATTTAGTACACATTCTCCTATGGGGCTCCACCATGGCTTTTAAACATAATGAACAAGTAGTTTCCTCTGTGTCAGACATGTTTGTACAGACTAGCAATGAGACTAGCAAGCTTGGAAAACACTTTAAACCAAGTTAACAAGCAATATAAAAAACTTTACTGCGCCTTTAAGAAAAACAAATTTTGACAAAATTTGAAATAACAGTGAAAAAAGGCAGTTACACTAACGAAATTTTTACAGTGTATGTAACAGGTTAGCAGAGCATTGCACCCACTTGCAAATGGATGATTAACCCCTTAATACCAAAAATGTAATAATAAATGACAAAAACGTTTTTAAAACTAGTCACAACAACTGCCACAGGTCTACTGTGGTTGTTACCCTCCTCAAACACGACGTTTGAAGCCTTTTGAGCCCTTCAGAGATGTCCTGTATCATGCAGAAGGAAGCTGAGCGTCTCTGTCTGTAATTTTAGCTGCGCAGAAAAGCGCTAAATAGGCCCTTCCCACTCATATTACAACAGTGGAAAGCCTTAGGAAACTGTTTCTAGGCAAAAATCAAGCCAGCCATGTGGAAAAAAACTAGGCCCCAATAAGTTTTATCACCAAACATATATAAAAATGATTAACATGCCAGCAAACGTTTTATATTACACTTTTATAAGAGTATGTATCTCTGTTAATAAGCCTGATACCAGTCGCTATTAAATCACTGCATTTAGGCTTAACTTACATTAATCCGGTATCAGCAGCATTTTCTAGCAAATTCCATCCCTAGAAAAATGTTAACTGCACATACCTTATTGCAGGAAAACCTGCACGCCATTCCCCCTCTGAAGTTACCTCACTCCTCAGAATATGTGAGAACGGCAGTGGATCTTAATTACTTCTGCTAAGATCATAGAAATCGCAGGCAGATTCTTCTTCTAAATACTTCCTGAGATAAAATACTACGCTCCGGTACCTTTTAAAAATAACAAACTTTTGATTGAAGAAAGTAACTAACTATAAAACACCACTCTCCTCTTACTACCTCCATCTTTGTTGAGAGTTGCAAGAGAATGACTGGATATGGCAGTGAGGGGAGGAGCTATATAGCAGCTCTGCTGTAGGTGATCCTCTTGCAACTTCCTGTTGGGAAGGAGAATATCCCACAAGTAATGGATGATCCGTGGACTGGATACACTTAACAAGAGAAAATTTGTGTTTATGTAAACAAAGCTTTTAACGAGTTAGCTACTTAATATCCCTCCTTCCCCTTCATACAACAAATGGAGAGGCCATAGAAATCATTTCTGCGCAAGGTAATAACCTCCCTTCCAAAATGGTTCATCTTCTGTTGGGAAGGAGAGGATTACATTGGAAAAGGAAAAACGTTTTTGGGGTTCGAGAGAAATGGAGCTGCAATCCAAAGTGGCTATATGCCACACAGTGTCTTATCCACACCACATAGGAGTTGAGGGTTTATCTGCTGGAGCATGCTAGAAACTGTGAACTCAGTTGAAATGCAATGAATGTTTCTAAACACTGATAAGTGGAGTGGAGTTGGCTTCTCCAGGCTATTGTTTAATTAATTAGCCCTTTTAGGATAGGCACAGATCTTAACTTGTTGTATGTCCCTTCAAATCAAACAAATAACAGTGCATAATTTATTATTCAGTGTATATATGTTGTTATACTGTCTGTAAATCTCCATGCAACTAGAACTGCATAGCTAAAATTCTAGGGGTTTACAAATAACTATATATACATATTTGAATATTTGTATTGATGACATGTGCAAGAGTTCACAGTGTGTGTATATATGTACACTGTATGTTGCTGTTCCGTAAGGGTTTTTGGGGCTCAGCACCAGCAAAAAGACCACACTATTAGGGCCTCCCTCCCTCCTGCAGGCCTCCTGTTATAGCGTGGTCTGTACTATCAAAAACACAAACCCCATTAAAAGACCAGCGATGTTCAAGGCATATGGCTGGTCATTAAGGGGTTAATGGTCTTTTAAGCTTACATTTTAACATAAAATATGAGCAGACTTGATTATTCTGCACATCTAGTGTTGTAGTCTACATATGTTTGTTTGTGCATTTTTTTTTTTATTGCTGTATCATCAGTTTTCCCATATGTGTTTAACATAAACTCTGTGCCTATTAATAACACTCTTTCTGTTTGGTTCCTGTATGTTTATAGTCACTTTTATGGTTATGCTTCTGTTGAGGTTTCTGGTTATGTCTATGGCTTCTCATTTTTAGATGCATTTATTGTATCTCATTTTGGATAGTGACATCTGAACTGTTTATGACTTTGCACTTGCTGGCTATTTTTCAGGACTCTTATTCTTTGTTGTACTTCTTGGCTTTTTGACCTTGAACCTTCCTGACCTATCTTTGGTTTCTGATTCTGTCTATTTGCATGTGCTGTTTCTGACCTGGACTGTCGGACTACTATTCTTGAATATCCCTACTAATAAGTCATAACCTGGAACCTGTCCACTGTGTTTAAATAACATCTGATAATATATATTTTCCATTTTCAGCTCTTGGGTCTATATATATATCATTGTAGTTTTACTGTGAATTAAAAATTCTACTAAATCAGAAAAGCAAACTATAAATGCCCATGTCCAGTCCAAACATTGACCTTTAAATAGTAGGTATATAAATAGTTTAGTGGGGTCTAATTAGACTGAAGTCATTTACTTTGTATGCTCATTAATGTATAGCTCTAAAAAAGAAACATCTAAGTTCTGTTCTTAGTTTAGTTTACAGTAAAAATATTTGGCTTACGAATGATAAACCAAAAGTTTATCTGACAATCCTGTGCCAAGTCTCAGCTCCAAGGCTTTAAAAGGCTGTAACAAGAAGATCTTCACAGGAGGCTCATGTCGTAAAAAAAAAACTTTATTTGAAAACCCTTTAAAAACATAATAGTAAGACAAACATCAGGATGTTGAAAGTACAGAATCTGGGATGATAAATTGGCACAAATTTGCCAAATTTACTTTGGGATTATTAATTACAAGGATGGGTCAGCCCCCACTGTTTTTATTGACTGAGGCTTACACAGCATCACCATTTTCTGCAGAAACAAATGGTTTCTACTAATGAAGTGTAATGATCAGCGTCCCAGTGAGCTCTACTTCATTAAGTCTGCCCCCAAATGGTGAGCTAAACTCTCTAAATCTATTTTGAGTGAGATTAGAAATGATAAAACTGCATTTAGAACTGTAATTTTTCTAGCAAAATCCTCAGAATTTTGATATTGCAGAGCAGTCTGGCAATACTATGTCCTGTTCATTGACTACCATGTGATATCAAATAAGAGGGTGTTCTAAGCAAACATTTAAGTCTTTAACACTTCACTTCATCCAAAGAACAATTTGCAGAGTTAAATTCCAAAAACTAAATTATAAATATATATTGCAAAGTTGTTTTTTTACACAGCATTTCATGGGCAATTTAACGGCTAGATTTGGAGTTTTGTCGGTAACGACCCGAAAAACTAACGCCGGCTTTTTTCTGGCCGCACCATAAAAATAACTCTGGTATTGAGAGTCCACATAAAGGCTGCGTTAGGCTCCAAAAAAGGAGCGTAGAGCATTTTTAACGCAGCTTCAACTCTCGATACCAGAGTTGCTTACGCAAGCCGCCAGCCTCAAAAACGTGCTTGTGCACGATTCTCCCATAGGAAACAATGGGGCTGTTTGAGCTGAAAAAAAACCTAACACCTGCAAAAAAGCCGCGTTCAGCTCCTAACGCAGCCCCATTGTTTGCTATGGGGAAACACTTCCTACGTCTGCACCTAACACTCTAACATGTACCCCGAGTCTAAACACCCCTAACCTTACACTTATTAACCCCTAATCTGCCGCCCCCGCTATCGCTGACCCCTGTATATTATTTTTAACCCCTAATCTGCCGCTCCGTAAACCGCCGCTACTTACATTATCCCTATGTACCCCTAATCTGCTGCCCTAACATCGCCGACCCCTATATTATATTTATTAACCCCTAATCTGCCCCCCCACAACGTCGCCTCCACCTGCCTACACTTATTAACCCCTAATCTGCCGACCGGACCTGAGCGCTACTATAATAAAGTTATTAACCCCTAATCCGCCTCACTAACCCTATAATAAATAGTATTAACCCCTAATCTGCCCTCCCTAACATCGCCGAAACCTAACTTCAATTATTAACCCCTAATCTGCCGACCGGAGCTCACCGCTATTCTAATAAATGTATTAACCCCTAAAGCTAAGTCTAAGCCTAACACTAACACCCCCCTAAGTTAAATATAATTTACATCTAACGAAATTAATTAACTCTTATTAAATAAATTATTCCTATTTAAAGATAAATACTTACCTGTAAAATAAATCCTAATATAGCTACAATATAAATTATAATTATATTATAGCTATTTTAGGATTTATATTTATTTTACAGGTAACTTTGTATTTATTTTAACCAGGTACAATTGCTATTAAATAGTTAAGAACTATTTAATAGCTAAAATAGTTAAAATAATTACAAATTTACCTGTAAAATAAATCCTAACCTAAGTTACAATTAAACATAACACTACACTATCAATAAATTAATTAAATAAACTACCTACAATTACCTACAATTAACCTAACACTACACTATCAATAAATTAATTAAATACAATTCCTACAAATAAATACAATTAAATAAACTAGCTAAAGTACAAAAAATAAAAAAGAACTAAGTTACAAAAAATGAAAAAAATATTTACAAACATAAGAAAAATATTACAACAATTTTAAACTAATTACACCTACTCTAAGCCCCCTAATAAAATAACAAAGACCCCCAAAATAACAAAATGCCCTACCCTATTCTAAATTACTACATTTCAAAGCTCTTTTACCTTACCAGCCCTGAACAGGGCCCTTTGCGGGGCATGCCCCAAGAAATTCAGCTCTTTTGCCTGTAAAAAAAACCATACAATACCCCCCCCCAACATTACAACCCACCACCCTAATCTAACCCAAACCCCCCTTAAATAAACCTAACACTAAGCCCCTGAAGATCTTCCTACCTTGTCTTCACCCTACCAGGTTCACCGATCCGTCCTGAAGAGCTCCTCCGATGTCCTAATCCAAGCCCAAGCGGGGGGCTGAAGAGGTCCATGATCCGGCTGAAGTCTTCATCCAAGCGGGAGCTGAAGAGGTCCATGATCCGGATGAAGTCTTCTATCAACGGCATCTTCAATCTTCTTTCTTCCGGATCCATCTTGCAGACCTCCGACGCGGAACATCCTCTTCTCCCGACACCTACTAGCCGAATGACGGTTCCTTTAAGGGATGTCATCCAAGATGGGTTCCCTCGAATTCCGATTGGCTGATAGGATTCTATCAGCCAATCAGAATTAAGGTAGGAATATTCTGATTGGCTGATGGAATCAGCCAATCAGAATCAAGTTCAATCCGATTGGCTGATTCGATCAGCCAATCAGATTGAGCTTGCATTCTATTGGCTGTTCCGATCAGCCAATAGAATGCAAGCTCAATCTGATTGGCTGATCGGATCAGCCAATCGGATTGATCTTGATTCTGATTGGCTGATTCCATCAGCCAATCAGAATATTCCTACCTTAATTCCGATTGGCTGATAGAATCCTATCAGCCAATCGGAAGTCGAGGGACGCCATCTTGGATGACGACCCTTAAAGGAACCGTCATTCGGCTAGTAGGCGTCGGGAGAAGAGGATGTTCTGCGTCGGAGGTCTGCAAGATGGATCCGGAAGAAAGAAGATTGAAGATGCCGTTAATAGAAGACTTCATCCGGATCATGGACCTCTTCAGCTCCCGCTTGGATGAAGACTTCAGCCGGATCATGGACCTCTTCAGACCCCCGCTTGGGCTTGGATTAGGACATTGGAGGAGCTCTTCAGGACGGATCGGTGAACCTGGTAGGGTGAAGACAAGGTAGGAAGATCTTCAGGGGCTTAGTGTTAGGTTTATTTAAGGGGGGTTTGGGTTAGATTAGGGGTATGTGGGTGGTGGGTTGTAATGTTGGGGGGGGGTTTGTATGTTTTTTTTTACAGGCAAAAGAGCTGAATTTCTTGGGGCATGCCCCGCAAAGGGCCCTGTTTAGGGCTGGTAAGGTAAAAGAGCTTTGAAATGTAGTAATTTAGAATAGGGTAGGGCATTTTGCTATTTTGGGGGTCTTTGTTATTTTATTAGGGGGCTTAGAGTAGGTGTAATTAGTTTAAAATTGTTGTAATATTTTTCTTATGTTTGTGAATATTTTTTTTATTTTTTGTACTTTAGCTAGTTTATTTAATTGTATTTATTTGTAGGAATTGTATTTAATTAATTTATTGATAGTGTAGTGTTAGGTTAATTGTAGGTAATTGTAGGTATTTTATTTAATTAATTTAATGATAGTGTAGTGTTAGGTTTAATTGTAACTTAGGTTAGGATTTATTTTACAGGTAATTTTGTTATTATTTTAACTAGGTAACTATTAAATAGTTCTTAACTATTTAATAGCTATTGTACCTGGTTAAAATAATTACAAAGTTGCCTGTAAAATAAATATTAATCCTAAAATAGCTACAATATAATTATAATTTATATTGTAGCTATATTAGGGTTTATTTTACAGGTAAGTATTTAGCTTTAAATAGGAATAATTTATTTAATAAGAGTTAATTAATTTCGTTAGATTTAAATTATATTTAACTTAGGGGGGTGTTAGTGTTAGGGTTAGACTTAGCTTTAGGGGTTAATACATTTATTAGAATAGCGGTGAGCTCCGGTCGGCAGATTAGGGGTTAATAATTGAAGTTAGGTGTCGGCGATGTTAGGAAGGGCAGATTAGGGGTTAATACTATTTATTATAGGGTTAGTGAGGCAGATTAGGGGTTAATAACTTTATTATAGTAGCGCTCAGGTCCGCTCGGCAGATTAGGGGTTAATAAGTGTAGGCAGGTGGAGGCGACATTGAGGGGGCAGATTAGGGGTTAATAAATATAATATAGGGGTCGGCGGTGTTAGGGGCAGCAGATTAGGGGTACATAGCTATAATGTAGGTGGCGGCGCTTTGCGGTCGGCAGATTAGGGGTTAAATATTGTAGGTAGCTGGCGGCAACGTTGTGGGGGGCAGATTAGGGGTTAATAAATATAATACAGGGGTCGGCGGTGTTAGGGGCAGCAGATTAGGGGTACATAAGTATAACGTAGGTGGCGGTCGGCAGATTAGGGGTTAAAAAAAATTATTCGAGTGTCGGCGATGTGGGGGGACCTCGGTTTAGGGGTACATAGGTAGTTTATGGGTGTTAGTGTACTGTAGAGCACAGTGGTTAAGAGCTTTATAAACCGGCGTTAGCCCAGAAAGCTCTTAACTACTGACTTTTTTCCTGCGGCTGGAGTTTTGTCGTTAGATGTCTAACGCTCACTTCAGAAACGACTCTAAATACCGGAGTTAGAAAGATCCCATTGAAAAGATAGGATACGCAATTGACGTAAGGGGATCTGCGGTATGGAAAAGTCGCGGATGAAAAGTGAGCGTTAGACCCTATTTTGAGTGACTCCAAATACCGGCGGTAGCCTAAAACCAGCGTTAGGAGCCTCTAATGCTGGTTTTCACGGCTAACGCCAAACTCCAAATCTAGGTCTAAGTTTGTGTTTATTGACCCTCGGAGTACTTACATATCTGTACTTTGTATTTTGAAAAGCTTTAATTTTAAAACAATATAAATTACATTTGTTTATATCCATATACTTTCATATTTAAACTATAATCCTTATTGCTGAAATCCATATTTTGAATAGAATGTTTAAAATCATATAGATGTGTTCTCTAAAATATTACATCTATATCTTAGATCATCTCATATAGGTGAGTTCTGCAAATGCAGATTGGGAATTATAAAGATGATGAAATTGTAGTGCTACTGATACCAACCTTGTTGATCCAAAGTCAGAAATAATGATTCTTCCAAACTTTCATAAAAACAAAAATACAAAATTATTTCAAGCAAACACTAAGGTTCAGATTTTACAAGCAAAATAGATGTGTACAATCTTTTTATTTGTACACTTTCTGAGACACCAGCTCTGAGCATGTGCAAGATTCACAGAATATAAATGTATGTATTTTGTGATTGGCTGATGGCTATCACATGATTCAGTGGAAAGAAAAATAGAATTAACTTTAAAAATTGTCAGAAAGAAATCTACTTGATTGAAATTAAAACTATGTGCATTTGCATTGGGTTTTTACTATGCATTTACTGATTATACTATTCTACTGTGTTTGCTCACACATCTCTATAGTTTTGAAGCACAGCGGGTTAATGGCAATCTCACCTATTAGCATCAGTACACACTATAAATAGGAGCCAATCAATATACAGGCCCTTCATTTATCCCACAGATTTGGTTTTTGGATTACAAAATTGGGAGATTAATGAAGCATGTGATGTTCTCAGGTGGTAAAGAGTTTGAGGTTTAGGGGTGTTTTAGGATTTTGATTACTGAAAAGTGGACTGACAATACAGGCCAAGCCTCAGAAATGTGAAACCATGTAAAACCATACCTACTTATCACTGCTTGAAATAATAATAAAGACAAAGACAACAGAGAGCTTAAGACCATGTAAAATGGTCGCATTTATTTAACCTTCAATAAATAACTTAACTTCAACAGAAGTCGTAACTGAACTTTTAACCTGTGGCGGCATTCGAGGCCTAATAATAATATAACAGCTCCATATGACTAGAGGTCGAGGCCCAGATGTTATGGAATTGGAAAAATCGCCAAGGGGGGCCGCAAAACGTGGCTCCAGCCCATTCCTTCTAGGAGGCGCTGACGTCCTAAGGAATCTTCAGCCAGCAGACCCGCGGGGCAGGGGCCCCCAGGTCACGACCTAAGGACATCTCCCCCGCCCATTAGCCCGACTGTCACCCCTACAGACTCTGCCCTCAGGTGTTTAAGGCCACGACCTCCCGCCGCTAGGAGATAAAACTTGCCTCTGCTTCAATCTATAAGGCACTGGTAGGAAAAAAGCCTTGCAGCAATAACCTCCAGGAAGCAGCTAAAATTACCGCTAAGGTCTTACGTCGATTAGGCCAACTAGCCCTATCTCTGCCTTAAGCCTGCTAAAGAGCCAGCAACCAAAACGGAAGCCATTTGCCTTAATAACGCCACTACTTATTATGATGTAACCAATAAACACAGGGATTGGGAGGGAGGGAAACTTTCTCCTTGAAAATCCCAGGAAGAAGAGGCAGGAATATTCCAGAACCTTCCTTATAACCTGGTAAGACTGGGACCTCCCCTAACTTTGCAACATTGTTGCTACGTACACCACACTGGGATTTTCACTACCCTGTCATGCCCAGTCCCTTAACTCCATTACAGGAGACTCTGCTACCTTACATTCCCCTTATGTATTAAAAAAAAACAATTTTGTGATTAATCTCTTTATCTGCAAATGGATAAAATATGATATCTTTAACTCCTTTCTTGCCAAAAAGTTATTGCTACATGTTATATTTTTGATTTCTTAAAATGATGACGATGTTGTTATCAAAATTTGTAGTATTTCCATTTCAAAACTCTCAAGGGATTACACAACTTGAAAAACTTCTATGGAACAATAAGTAAAATAAATATCAACAGAAGAAAAGGTACAATATAAGCATATAAAATACATTTTTATTGTGCATTTCATATATTTTTATGTTTTGTAAGTACTTAAAGGGACATGAAACGCACATTTTTTTCTTTCATTATTCAGACAGTGAATACCATTTTAAAAAAATGTCCAATTTACTTCTTTTACCCATTTGCTTTTTTCTCATGCTATTCTTTGTTAAAGAGATACTTAAGTAGGTAGCATGAACATGCCTGAAGCACTACATAACAGGAAATAGTGTTACCATCTAGTGCTCTTGCTAATGTATAACATTTTTGCATAACTGGCCCCATACAGTGCTGAAGACACATGCACACTCCTAAGCTTGAATCCATGCTTTTCAACAAAGGAAAAATACATTTTGAATTTGGGTTTTTGTCCCTTTAAGTTTGAGCTTAAATCTATGTGTATCCTTTAAGGAAATTTATGATCAAAGAGTGATGTTGTTCTTAAAAAGCTAAAAAATCCAACATAAGACGTATTATACCAAAGTCATTCAAGCCTGCAAGTGAATGGAAAAATGCTTATAGCGTTATGCAATTGCATTATTATATTACAGAATATAATAAACTATAGACTGGAAGGGCTGTCAGTCTGGGGAAAGGAACCTTGACACCAGCATCTTGTAGTAAATGATCCCTTATACGTTTCGCTACATTCTACATCTTTGAGACCTTGAAGCGATAAAAAAGCTTTCTCTTCTAACTAAGGAACATTTGTACTTTACTATTCTAAATGTGTTTGGTGAATTCAGAATGTACTTTTCTCTGTCTATGATGTTTATAAGGTGATATCTAAAACATTTAAAAAAAATATATATTAACAAATAATATTTATATTAGAAAATAGAATTCTAAAATAAATGTTAGCCTTTCTGTATCATTCTGTCAATTTCTTTGTTCCTAGCTATCGGTTCTGTTGTAAATAGCTAATTGAAAAAATCTATTGTTAGGATGGATATAATATAACTTCACTAGATTATCTATGAAAAGATAGCATGCTGTTTTAGTATCAGGAGCTAATTATTTATATATGTGTTTTGTTAGGGTGTCAATATGTGGAATATCAAATAAAGATTTTTGATAATGCATGTTTAGGATAAAAGTGCATCTAATACCTTTATTATTCAAATTGTATCTTCTCTCCGAATTGCATTAGATTTGCTGCCCTTTTATATAACCTTAATTACTTGGAAGTAGAGAGCTTTACGTAAAAGAATAACATTTCACTTAACATCCAAAGTAATCTATTGTAAAGCCAGCTAAGCCATTCCCCAAATACAGAGAAACGTTATTACATGCTCAGCAAGCTGTCAAGGGGCCATGAGTCAGTAGTTTACATTTAACAAAAGTAACAAGGTTTTTCAGAATTTCTTCCAACAAAGCCAGTGAGCTTACATTAGGATTAAGCTTGCTTTGATTATAACAACCAGAATACTTCCTGCACTTTTAATCAGGAATCTCCTTTTGCATGATGTATACAAATGATTTGACACTCTTGCTCTAAAATAAATACATTCTCAGCTTTTTCACTGAAAAGAATAAATCAATTTAAATACTCTGCAGTATATTAAACTATCTGAAACTTTTAAGATGTGCAGCTTGTTAAAAACAACTAATTCCCCAGGGTATATGGGTATATTTTTATTAACATTAGATTCAAAATAGTTCTCGGTTTGACAATCCAAAATGTATCTCCCCATCTAAAATGAAGGGAATGAAGGGAAAAAAACTGCAAAAGGAAGGAAGCAATGTAAGGGGCCGATTTATCATGTTGCGATTGCAGCAGTTTCCGCACGAGCCTTCAGGAAAGAAACTGCAAAAGGAAACTGCTGCATTTGCAGCATGATAAATCGGCCCATTAGAGTGCTTCCTTCCTTTGCAGTTTTTCCCTTCATTCATTTGGATTAAGTCGTAAGACTGTTGCTCCTTAACTCGTCCACCACCTTTGAGGTGGAGGACAGCAATCATCCCAATCGGATATGATCGGGATGATTGACACCCCCTGCTAGCGGCTGATTGGCTGTGAATGTGCAGGGGGCGGCATTGCATAAGCATTTCACTATAAATGCTTGTGCAATGCTAAATGATGACAGCGTATGCTGTCGGCATTTATCAATGTCGGGCGGATATGATCGCTACAGCCTGCACCCCCTGCACCTTTGTGGTCAATCAGTCGCTAGCAGGCGGTGTCAATCAATCCGATCATATCCGGATGAGTTAAAGAGCAGTGGTCTGATTATGCTAAATGGTGCTGATATAACTAGTTTATATATATAGTTTATATATATAAAGGCCTCCACAGTCAAATACTTTAAAACATTTTAAAACAATTTTAATGTTTTAATATTTTTTAATAGAAGTACTTGATCTTCACTGAAAAAAAGGTCTTTTATATATATATTTCTATATATTTAAAAATATAAAAACGTTTATAAGAAATATGTTTTTATGTTTTTAAATATGTATATAGGTTTTTAAAATAGTAAGTCTAATCAATTTCTATATTAACTTTAGACTCCCATCACTAATTATGTCTTCTATCTTTCGTCCTATTTTTTGTCCTATTTTCTGTTATGTTTGCTAGTACAAGTGATAACAATCAAATAATAAACACCTCAACCTAATTTATGTCAGATACTGCATGTAATACTAATAATAATATGGCAATTACTACAACAAAAGATTACTAATATTTCAAGAGTATTCTATAAAACTTAGGCCTAGATTTAGAGTTCGGCGGTAAAAGGGCTGTTAACGCTCCGCGGGTTTTTTTCTGGCAGCACCATAAATTTAACTCTGGTATCGAGAGTTCAAACAAATGCTGCGTTAGGCTCCAAAAAAGGAGCGTAGAGCATTTTTACCGCAAATGCAACTCTCGATACCAGAGTTGCTTACGGACGCGGCCGGCATCAAAAACGTGCTCGTGCACGATTCCCCCATAGGAAACAATGGGGCTGTTTGAGCTGAAAAAAAACCTAACACCTGCAAAAAAGCAGCGTTCAGCTCCTAACGCAGCCCCATTGTTTCCTATGGGGAAACACCTCCTAAGTCTGCACCTAACACCCTAACATGTACCCCGAGTCTAAACACCCCTAACCTTACACTTATTAACTCCTAATCTGCCGCCCCCCGCTATCGCTGACCCCTGCATTACACTTTTAACCCCTAATCTGCCGCTCCGTAAACCGCCGCCACCTACGTTATCCCTATGTACCCCTAATCTGCTGCCCTAACATCGCCGACCCCTATGTTATATTTATTAACCCCTAATCTGCCCCCCACAACGTCGCCGACACCTGCCTACACTTATTAACCCCTAATCTGCCGAGCGGACCTGAGCGCTACTATAATAAAGTTATTAACCCCTAATCCGCCTCACTAACCCTATCATAAATAGTATTAACCCCTAATCTGCCCTCCCTAACATCGCCGACACCTACCTTCAATTATTAACCCCTAATCTGCCGACCGGAGCTCACCGCTATTCTAATAAATGTATTAACCCCTAAAGCTAAGTCTAACCCTAACACTAACACCCCCCTAAGTTAAATATAATTTTTATCTAACGAAATAAATTAACTCTTATTAAATAAATGATTCCTATTTAAAGCTAAATACTTACCTGTAAAATAAATCCTAATATAGCTACAATATAAATTATAATTATATTATAGCTATTTTAGGATTAATATTTATTTTACAGGCAACTTTGTAATTATTTTAACCAGGTACAATAGCTATTAAATAGTTAAGAACTATTTAATAGTTACCTAGTTAAAATAATAACAAATTTACCTGTAAAATAAATCCTAACCTAATATATAATTAAACCTAACACTACCCTATCAATAAAATAATTAAATAAACTACCTACAATTACCTACAATTAACCTAACACTACACTATCAATAAATTAATTAAACACAATTGCTACAAATAAATAAAATTAAATAAACTATCTAAAGTACAAAAAATAAAAAAGAACTAAGTTACAGAAAATAATAAAATATTTACAAACATAAGAAAAATATTACAACAATTTTAAACTAATTACACCTACTCTAAGCCCCCTAATAAAATAACAAAGCCCCCCAAAATAAAAAATTCCCTACCCTATTCTAAAATACAAATATTACAAGCTCTTTTACCTTACCAGCCCTGAACAGGGCCCTTTGCGGGGCATGCCCCAAGAATTTCAGCTCTTTTGCCTGTAAAAAAAAACATACAATACCCCCCCCCAACATTACAACCCACCACCCACATACCCCTAATCTAACCCAAACCCCCCTTAAATAAACCTAACACTACCCCCCTGATGATCTTCCTACCTTGTCTTCACCATGCCAGGTTCACCGATCCGTCCTGGCTCCAAGATCTTCATCCAACCCAAGCGGGGGCTAGACATCCACTGAAGAAGTCCAGAAGAGGGTCCAAAGTCTTCCTCCTATCCGGCAAGAAGAGGACATCCGGACCGGCAAACATCTTCTCCAAGCGGCATCTTCTATCTTCTTCCATCCGATGACGACCGGCTCCATCTTGAAGACCTCCAGCGCGGATCCATCCTCTTCTTCCGACGACTAGACGACGAATGACGGTTCCTTTAAGGGACGTCATCCAAGATGGCGTCCCTCGAATTCCGATTGGCTGATAGGATTCTATCAGCCAATCGGAATTAAGGTAGGAATTTTCTGATTGGCTGATGGAATCAGCCAATCAGAATCAAGTTCAATCCGATTGGCTGATCCAATTAGCCAATCAGATTGAGCTCGCATTCTATTGGCTGATCGGAACAGCCAATAGAATGCGAGCTCAATCTGATTGGCTGATTGGATCAGCCAATCGGATTGAACTATATTCTGATTGGCTGATTCCATCAGCCAATCAGAAAATTCCTACCTTAATTCCGATTGGCTGATAGAATCCTATCAGCCAATCGGAATTCGAGGGACGCCATCTTGGATGACGTCCCTTAAAGGAACCGTCATTCGTCGTCTAGTCGTCGGAAGAAGAGGATGGATCCGCGCTGGAGGTCTTCAAGATGGAGCCGGTCGTCATCGGATGGAAGAAGATAGAAGATGCCGCTTGGAGAAGATGTTTGCCGGTCCGGATGTCCTCTTCTTGCCGGATAGGAGGAAGACTTTGGACCCTCTTCTGGACTTCTTCAGTGGATGTCTAGCCCCCGCTTGGGTTGGATGAAGATCTTGGAGCCAGGACGGATCGGTGAACCTGGCATGGTGAAGACAAGGTAGGAAGATCATCAGGGGGGTAGTGTTAGGTTTATTTAAGGGGGGTTTGGGTTAGATTAGGGGTATGTGGGTGGTGGGTTGTAATGTTGGGGGGGGGGTATTGTATGTTTTTTTTTACAGGCAAAAGAGCTGAAATTCTTGGGGCATGCCCCGCAAAGGGCCCTGTTCAGGGCTGGTAAGGTAAAAGAGCTTGTAATATTTGTATTTTAGAATAGGGTAGGGAATTTTTTATTTTGGGGGGCTTTGTTATTTTATTAGGGGGCTTAGAGTAGGTGTAATTAGTTTAAAATTGTTGTAATATTTTTCTTATGTTTGTAAATATTTTATTATTTTCTGTAACTTAGTTCTTTTTTATTTTTTGTACTTTAGATAGTTTATTTAATTTTATTTATTTGTAGCAATTGTGTTTAATTAATTTATTGATAGTGTAGTGTTAGGTTAATTGTAGGTAATTGTAGGTAGTTTATTTAATTATTTTATTGATAGGGTAGTGTTAGGTTTAATTATATCTTAGGTTAGGATTTATTTTACAGGTAAATTTGTTATTATTTTAACTAGGTAACTATTAAATAGTTCTTAACTATTTAATAGCTATTGTACCTGGTTAAAATAATTACAAAGTTGCCTGTAAAATAAATATTAATCCTAAAATAGCTATATTATAATTTATATTGTAGCTATATTAGGATGTATTTTACAGGTAAGTATTTAGCTTTAAATAGGAATTATTTATTTAATAAGAGTTAATTTATTTCGTTAGATAAAAATTATATTTAACTTAGGGGGGTGTTAGTGTTAGGGTTAGACTTAGCTTTAGGGGTTAATACATTTATTAGAATAGCGGTGAGCTCCGGTCGGCAGATTAGGGGTTAATAATTGAAGGTAGGTGTCGGCGATGTTAGGGAGGGCAGATTAGGGGTTAATACTATTTATGATAGGGTTAGTGAGGCGGATTAGGGGTTAATAACTTTATTATAGTAGCGCTCAGGTCCGCTCGGCAGATTAGGGGTTAATAAGTGTAGGTAGGTGTCGGCGACGTTGTGGGGGGCAGATTAGGGGTTAATAAATATAACATAGGGGTCGGCGATGTTAGGGGTAGCAGATTAGGGGTACATAGGGATAACGTAGGTGGCGGCGATTTGCGGTCGGAAGATTAGGGATTAATTATTTTAAGTAGCTTGCGGCGACGTTGTGGGGGGCAAGTTAGGGGTTAATAGATATAATACAGGGGTCGGCGGTGTTAGGGGCAGCAGATTAGGGGTACATAAGTATAACGTAGGTGGCGGTCGGCAGATTAGGGGTTAAAAATTTTAATCGAGTGGCGGCGATGTGGGGGGACCTCGGTTTAGGGGTACATAGGTAGTTTATGGGTGTTAGTGTAGTTTAGGGTACAGTAGTTAAGAGCTTTATAAACCGGCGTTAGCCAGAAAGCTCTTAACTCCTGCTATTTTCAGGCGGCTGGAATCTTGTCGTTAGAGCTCTAACGCTCACTGCAGAAACGACTCTAAATACCGGCGTTAGGAAGATCCCATTGAAAAGATAGGCTACGCAAATGGCGTAGGGGGATCTGCGGTATGGAAAAGTCGCGGCTGTAAAGTGAGCGTTAGACCCTTTAATCACTGACTCCAAATACCAGCGGGCGGCCAAAACCAGCGTTAGGAGCCTCTAACGCTGGTTTTGACGGCTACCGCCGAACTCTAAATCTAGGCCATAGTGTATTAAGAATTGTTTTATATATGATCATAATTTTTTATATGTGTATGATCATTTTACATATATTGATATGTGTATAATTAAATATGACAGCTTCAAGCATACTAGCTGGAAACACAATGGTAAACAGTTAGAACCTCACCAAGACTGATTAGTCAATTAATTTTGAAATCACGCTATTTAAGGGTGACTGATAAACTGAATAATGAGCTTGAGAAAGGAGGGTAACCTTTTGAAACGCGTTGCTCATTTTTTCTATCATAAACTTTGTCCAGAGAGAGCACCTGTAACTGCAGGTGTAGGAAGGGGAGCCGTGACTGTCTGTAAGAAGCGTGAGAATCGCAGCTTGCAGTACGCCGCTTAGCCGGTAAGAAAGACCCCAGGATTTCTTTAAAGATTCAAAACAGAACACCGGAACAGGAGCCTTTAGCTTGCTAACATCTGCCAAACACCTGCCACTGCCCATGACACTGTGGAGATTGTCTGGAGCCGAGATTGACATTGTCTAGTGTAAGTACCTAAATACACCATTTGACAAAATCTTTTACCTCCTGTAACGAGACCCCTCTTGTCTCCTTTTTTTTAGAATCACATCATTATTGGAAGCTTTTCACTGAAAGCTTTTTAATAGACCTTCAGCTTATGGACGCTATTTAGATGAATTCGTTCTGTTAGTGTATTTTTTATATGTGGTATTTTTTATATGTGGATTTTGTTAATTTGAAATATGACTAGGACGTTCTTTTACTAACAACTTTTATCAACTGTTTTGCATTATCAATATTGCTTATATTATGTATTATTAAATTGTATTATTTTTATATTTTAAAGCTTTTATTACTATGGATTGTAATTAAGATACTACACTTGATATTAGTTTACTAATAGACTCTGGTCAGCACTTTGACTGCTACTAGATACCTGGATTTAGTTAATTAGTAGATATTGGACAGCAGGTTAAAAATAGGAGATTTTTCACTGATCCCTATTTTTCTACTGGTGCTTCCTTTTGTTGTTGTAATAGTTGTCTTTATTTTTTTTTATTTTTTCTCTGAATCAAAATTTAAAAGGAAGTACAGTATCCCATACTTTTGCGCTAAGAATCAGCTTTCTACCCATTTTTAACTAGAAGCCCTGTTTATTCCAAGAAAATTGTTTGTTACAAGAGGTCACAATTTTTGGCTGGAGAAAAGGAAATTGAGTCTCCTGCTACATAAACATTTTGTTCACTGTAAGAGCAATTAAATTGTGGACCTCATTACCTAAGGAGGTAGTAATTGCCAATACATTGAATACATAAAAAAATGTTTTTGTTATATTTCTAGGTAGATACACAATTCAGGTATATGATTGCTTGTGTAAAATGGGTCACCTTTTTTAATTGGATTACAACCCCAATTCTAAAAAAGTTGAGATAGTATGTAAAATGCAAAAAAACAAGCAAAGAGTCTTTGAAAATTCATGTCACCCTATACTATATTGAGAACACATTAATAACACATTATTTGATGTTTTACTTTGTGAATTTAATGTATTTTTGAAAATATACACTAATTTCAAATATGATGACTGCAATACGTTCCAAAAAAGTTGGGACAGGGTAAAGGACTAACAGCAATGTGACAAGTTTAAATAACAAGGTGATGTAAAACAGGGGAGGCAATCATGTAATCATAGTATATAAGGAGCCTTCAAAAAAGGCCTAGTCTTTCAAGAGCAAGGATGGGTCGAGGCTTGGCAATCTGCCAACAGATGCATCAGCTGATAATGAAAAGATTTGTGAACAACATTTCCCAAAGACAAATCGCTAGGATTTTGGGCATTTCACCTTCTACAGTGCATAATATAATTAAAAGATTAAATATCGGTGCATAAAGGGCAAGGCTGAAAACCACTTCTGAATGCGCAATTTTGTTTATCGACTGCTTCCAATGGTGCGTTATAGATAAAAAACATTTTTGTGTCCCATAGAAAGTATTAGAAGCCATTAAGTGATAACTTATACCAGGTTTCCACTAAACATGTTTGCTATGTTTTAAAATTACACTTACCATACTACATCACTGATCTACTTCAATTCATATTTTTCTTTTAATTCATTCAGGATATACCTTTTTTTTTACTTTTATTTATGACCGATATAGGGTACAATAATCATCAGCCCACCTCACAGGGTGAGTTAAAAGGCAGATATATCAGTACAACAAATTGCATTATCATACATTGGCATAAATGTAACTTTGAGAATTTTCAATGGGTCGACGAGTGTTCTAATAGATACAGTATGTATTTGTACCACAATATTGGGGTTTTTAATATTATTAAACCTAACATAAAATGCAAACACACAAATCAAACAAATAAACCAAATAAACAAACAAGGAATATCCAGTCCTATTAAGAATAATACTGAGAGTCTTAGCATGAGTAACAGTCTGACTGAACAGTGCCCAAATCTATGTTTCTAAAAGATTTTCAAAAGGTATGAGATAGCAGAATGAGGTGCTGAGCAGTTTTCCTAGGCAACTCGTTTTACAGGTAAGATGTTAGGCTGGCGCTAGAGTTTTCCTAGGCAACTGAGCCACATAATATATTGATGAAATCTATGCTGTCAGTATAATACTAACAAAAAATATTACGATAGTTTACATAGTTCAAGCAGATTGCAAGTCTTCAGTTTAAGTCAGAATACTTCTATAGAGTTTGAAAGAGGCATTAAAATTCACTACATGCTGAATCTACCGTTGGTCAAAACATTAAAACTAGGAAAGTGCCCAAGGGAGCAATTCTATCCATTATAGCAGGTGAAATATGTAATATGTAATTTCATCAAAGACTCAACCTAAGGCCCTATGGTTCTTGTGAAAAAGATAAACCAGGTTACGCTCATATGCAAAACAGTATGCTAAGGATAGTGAAGTAGATACACTTAATTCAAAAGGGTTGCAAGTTCCAACGTTTGACCATAGAGTTGGGCGGGAATATAATAATATATTGTCTAAGGTTATTACATTTGTGAAAAAAGGAGAGCTGCCTATACCCTTCTGGGCCATACATCTAATATAAGCAGAATAGAATCCAAAGTAGACTGCTTGGTGATGGATATATTTGTTACTAAGTAAAATAGTTTTGTATAACAGGAAGGTTGACTGAGTTTGATTTTTAAAGTGCATTGATGAAATAAGTAATCATCCGGTTCTGTTAGGTATTAGCCCTGGACATCAACTATCTGTTTAACCCCTGGGAGTGTATAAGTTCTATAACATAAAATAATGTAACATATGTGAAGCTCCCCTTTTAAACTTCCTTTAAAAAACTAGTAATAGAAGCAGTATGCGGTCATTAATGTAGTATGCTGCCATCAAA
The DNA here is from genome assembly GCF_027579735.1 of Bombina bombina. NCBI lineage: Eukaryota > Metazoa > Chordata > Amphibia > Anura > Bombinatoridae > Bombina > Bombina bombina. The sequence continues at coordinate 913,800,481 of NC_069501.1, forward strand.
CTAAGGATTAAGATAAAAGATATAAAAACATGTATTGGACATTATCTCTGATCATGTTTCAGGAACTGTAGGGTAAATTGCAATTAAGCATCCATGCAGTAGCTGGGAAGTAGTAATACTGAATTGTGTAATGCGTCCCTTCATGGAATTTCAGGAATATATTCTTTTAAGAATTGTTCATAAATAAGTAGGGCAATCTGTACCATTAATTATCCAGTTCCCCCTGAGAGAGGAGACCCCGAGTGCACCTGTCATTACAAACACACACAGTCCTTTATCATGTACATGTGTATATTCCCCAAAGTAAAGCCATTCTCAGTGTCCTAGGTTGCATCTCAAAATCACGCTATTAAGGTAAACCTCATCACTTACCCCCACTTCACGGCCCACGCTTCTTTACTCAATGCAATTAGGCCTTTTGGGAGATCTCTCTCCTAGGCTCTGTCTGGCTGTGTGGAAATCAGATGCCTGGAGCCATAGTGCTCTTACAAGCCTTCCACCCTCACGGTTTTGTTGTGGCTTGACATCCGCCGTGTTTCCACATGCCTCCACTCCAGATGATGACATCACCAGTCGTGGCCGACTTACTGGGGGTAAGGTGGTAAACTCAATACCATTACAGTCCCGTTATGGACAATGTCCTTTCGGGTACTCAGAACAGGTGCAATACGCATCCTGGGATCAGTGCTGCTCTCACTCCATTCGGCCAATAGATGCTTGCAACTAAACAAATTCGGAGAGACAGCGACTTTGTAAAAGCACAAACTTTGTAAAAGACGAAAGGCAACTGCATAACGAAACATATTATCTGAGACTTGCTGGGGACCCTACCTTGAAATACAAATGCGAGCTTACCCAAATATTAGATGATGGTAAATATTTGGGTTTCATTGATGAACCTACCTGTGACTTCCTCCTAGTGGACAATCCAGTGGTATACATTTTTAATAATTTACTGAAGGTACATAAATCTCTGGAGGGAGTCACAGGTAGACCTATCGTTAGTGGTATTGGGTCCCTCCTGGAGAGGTTATTCCAATGGTTGGATGGTATATTGCAACCCTTGGTTTGTAGTCTCACTAGCTTTCTACAGGATACAACACATATATTACATTTGATGCGTGAATTTAATTGGGAGGAAGGTGATATGTGGCTCACCATTGATGTTAGGGCTCTCTATACATCTATACTCCATAACAAGGGACTATAGACCCTGCAATTTTTTCTCCTTAGAAATACTGGATACCAATAATGATGTTTTAAAGATTGCCAAATTTCTACTGACACATAACTATTTTTCCTTTGAAGGGGTTTTCTATCTCCAGAGATGCGGGACAGCTATGGACGCACAGTTGCACTCTCTTTTGCCAACCTCTTTATGGGGTGGTGGGAGCTGTCTGTATCTATGGAAATGGGAACCCCTTCAGGCAAAACATACAAATGTGCAAGCGTTACATTGACGATTTGCTCCTAGTGTGGAGATGGTCAAGAGAGAGAGAGCCATTGAGTGTGTGTATTGACTAAATAACAATGATATAGGACTAGAGTTCACTTCCGAACTCAATCAATCATTAGTCAGTATCATGGATTTAACCCTTAAGGGTGTACCAGGGATTGAGGTTGAAACAGAGGTTTATAGAAAACCCATCACTGGCAAAACTCTTCTGCATGCCAGGAGTAGTCATCCCAGACAGGTATTTAGATTGGCTGCCAAAGGACACTTTGTCAGGTTGAGGAGAAACTGTAGCGCACAACATCAATATGAGATATATGCTAACCAATTAACAGAACGTCTAAAGGACAGGGGTTATAAATCACAAGAGATCCAAGAGATAAGAAAGGAGGTGGCTAAAACCGAAAGACATAATTTGCTGATCAAATCAACAGGAAGAAAACTAAAAACAGGATGAGAATAGAGGCACGTTTTTCATTGCAGATTGCAGTACACAATATCATAAGATCTGAAGTATCATACAGAAACACTTTAGATTATTAACAGCAGACGATGCTTTGGTGAATACAATACAAAAAGGGTGCAAGTGTGATTTTAGAATTGGAGTTTCTTTGGGTAACATCCTGGCACCCACACCACTCAAATCTATACAAAGAGAGGATTCAAGCTCTTGGCTTAGATTCAAGGGTGTTTACAAATGTAGTAATCACACCTGTAAGGCATGTGAACACCTAATAGTGGGTGAAGTCACCCACAAGACATATAATCACAATAGGTGCATGAACTGTAGAAGTGTGTACACAGTGTACATAGCAGGTTGCACTAGCTGTCATCTGCAATATGTGGGTATGATATAAAGGCGGGTACCCTGACCACCCCCCTGGTCCAACATTTTAATAGGGTCCACAATAAAGATGATGCAAGTTTTAAATGGACCATCATTGAGATAGTAAATGTGGGGATGAGAGGAGGGGGAAGGGACCCAGCCTTGGCAAAAAGAGAGGTGTATTGGATTTTCCAGCTACAGACAAGGTTCTACTCTACATACGACCTAATCAATTTTGGGAACTAATAAGAGGTAGGGGACATATTGATAGGATGACAAGGTTATAAGATTAATTAATTTTATTGGGAGATATAATAGAATACTTCAGTACACCAAGGACACTATCCCCATCAGATCATTATTATTATATATCTTGAGTGTTATTGAGTTACCATATGTATTATGTATTGACTAGAAGCTCACTACATATGTCCCCAGGAAATGGGGCATTTTAATGTACCAACTGAGTTACTATAGGAAGTTTGGTTAATATACATTAGGACATTATGTTTGAATAAACAAACAAATTATGGTTTCAGTAAAAAAACATTCTACTTAGTCAGTATAGGGGGCTTATAAAACAAAAATATTGTAACACATGTAATTGCAGGTATCATAGTAGGGTGTAGTTTATCTACTCCTTTGCCCAATCATATGGTATATAAAAATAGAGGGTTATAACAATGTGCATATACAAAATGTTATAAATCTGTTTAAGTCCATAGAAGGCAATATTGTACCAATAATAAATTCTTAAGGACATATATGAATATGTTCACTGTAAGTAAAATGATAACACTGTTCACAATATTGTGAGATGGTTGATACAGTTACTCATAAGTTGTGAATACATTATATGAACAGCGTTAAGTCTAAGCTATATAAAAGAATATTAGAATGTTCATTTGAGGTGATATGCCTTTAAGGACAGCCTCTAATTAGGAGTTAATTACTATTTGCCCCTTAACAAATGAAATGCTTTTACCTTCTTTTAAAGCCCATTAGTAGTAGGTAAACACAGAGAGCTATGAGTATGGTGATTTTGCCGAAATGCATAAGCTTTGTTTTAAGCTAAAGGGCCAAATTGTGCTTTTCATCTGTTCATGTTTTTTAAGAAGAATAATAAAGTATTGTACTTTTAAAAAGTTGCTGCCTCTCCGAATTTGTTTGATTGCAAACAATCTGTACCATTAGGCAGACCAGAGAAGTTTAGATACTTGTAAAATTATATTATTGATGTGTCTGCAGGATAATATTAATAGCTCAAAAGAAAAGAAAAATAATTATATACAAGACATTATTTAACAGTGCTATGTATACCTGCACCAAAACTGAGCAATAGCCAACGGGGTTAAAACAGTGAACTGGGACAAAATTACGCTTATACATCTAGGATCAGTTTACCGCATTTTTTACCGCATTTCACAGTCTCTCTTGTTGCAAGTAATTAATCAGTCCCTGGGATATATAGCAGTTTTCATAGAGACAAATATTTGAGGCAGCACACTGGTCCATCATTGCGAGGACCGGGTGACCAATCAAGCGATTCCTCTTGCCCTAAGATCATAAGTTGAATTGTCTGTGACTTGGGGACCATCCTGTGGCTGCAGACATTTAGAAGCCGGCCAAATTAAATTTAAATCGGCCATTTTCTGTAAGAAACGAGCGTACAACATCACCAATGTCCTGTGGGAGAAGATGGCAGGCTGCAGTCAGGTTCCTGCCCCATATGTGTATGAGATGCATCCAACCAAAGCTTGAACTGCATGGGGGTCTGTTCCGTTGCCTGTGCAGGGAAGCATCGAGCATCAGCACCTTGTAGCGTCTCTACAGTGCCATCTCTCCTTGCAGATTTTGGTTCGCTATAGGTATCATCAGTGTGAGGCAGTGCTCCGCCATAGTTTGATTCCAGCTGTGTGTCTGGCCCCATAGTGTTACTGGTGAATGGCTGTTTTGGTGGTTGCTGACATTGGAGGGTTTTATTAGGAATTAAACAAACATCCCTCATGTGCTGGATTAAAGATCCTTTAGTCGGCTTGGCACAGGGAGATGCTAAGTCCGCAGCTACGGTCTGCGTGTAAGTGGAAAGTGAGGTTCGTGCTTTCAGGCAAACAGGCGTACCTTTAGGAAGGTCAGCTGCTTGCAACACTCTCGTCTCTTGCAGAAGTTCTCCCATAGTTGCTGTCAGGGAGTCTAACAATGGTGCGAAGGTCTCAACGAGACATTAGGTGATGTGCTCCATCTTGTTTATCTTTGACGTGGGCACAGTAGAAAAGCCTGCAGGCTTAATTTTATTTTTATGTCTAGGTCTGGATGGCTAAGATTCAGCCACAAATCCTTTATTTGCAGATATCAGTCAAAGAGCAGTGAAGTTTTAAATCAATAAATTCAACATGGGACGAAGTAGCTTCTCTGTAACCTCAAGGGGTTAAAACAATATTGTGTTTCTATATGTACTTTTATTGCTAAAATATGCTTATTGATTGATGTGTCTCACAGAAAGCAAAAATGTCACAGAAAAAAACTTAGGTAGCACATATTAATTCCTGAAATACCTAAATACATATATATGACTGAGCTTCATTTTGTACATCAGTATGCCTGATGAAGGCACCTCAATTTCCTGAAAGCTTGCAATTTTATCCACTATTAGGGTTCGTTTCCATTGAGATTTAGAAAATGGAGCCAGTTTCTGACGGTTCCATTTTAGAACCAGGTTTTTCATGTAGATGTTAGTTTGGATTTCTTGAATATCAAGTTAGTTGTTGTAGTAACCTGACCTTACACTATAAAATGTACGTTTAAGATCTGCGCTCCATATCTTTAATCACCTCTAAAAAGAAAACAAAAACAAAGATACACTTATTTATAAAACATATATTTTTTAACTACAAAGAAAAATCCTATTATATTCCTAATTACATTTCCCACTTTTTTAATATATGTAACATGTATTGCTTCACTAGGCATAGGTCTAGTTTGAATTTAGTAGATATGTGCTTGCAGATTTTTTTATATTTAAATACATAATTATATTTCCATAAGAACATAGTGCAACTATTCCTATACATAGGATAACAATAAAAATGACATATTACATTTTTTTCTACAGTGCAATAATTATTTGCAAGTTCTAAAATTTCAATAGGAAATAGATCTCAAAAAGCTCCTTTTTCTTCTTTTACACCTAATTGAGCTGGGGGTAATTTTTCTCAATTTATTGACTGCCTCCAACAGTGTATTAACAGTTTGCGCTTTCATTAGAAACCTGGTATAAGTTATCACTTAACGTCTTCTAATACTATCTATGGTACACAAACATGTTTTTGATCTATAACACGCCATTGGAAGCAGTCGATAAACAAAATTGCTTCCGACAGCATATTTAACGGTTTGCGACCTTGCGCAAACTTAATTACGGCTCAATGGAAATGAGCCCTTTGATACCCTGTTTATTGTATATCGTATATAAATATGACTGAGCTTCATTTGTACATCAAAATGCTTGACAAAGGAACCTAAGTGTAATGAAACCTTTCAACTGTTTTCACTATTAGTTAGCTATTTACGGTATCACCTGTACATTACTTATTTTGTTACAAAATGATTTTTATTCTTTTTAAATATTTAAAAAATGTTTTTATGCAATATGACTTGTGATTTGAACCTTCATGCCTGTTTACACAGCTAATTGCCTTTGTATCCATTCTGATGCCTCTTGAAAAGCTTTGTCAATATATTGGTATCTTCAAAAGTCTTCAGATATCTGTGTGTTAATTTAAAATCCTTACAAATATTAAATTTTATTGCGAGTGCTTCAAATATTCTAGATTTCTACAGCTATGATTGACTGTACTATATTAAAAAGCCAGTGTTTATATATTGTATTTCATAAGGCTCAAAATCTCTAAAATATTATTGGGTTTAATGTCACTTTGTACCAATAAAGAACTGAATGGATGCAAAATACAGTACTAACTTAATAGGAAGCAGTCTCCAATCAATCTCTTTTGAAAGGCATTCGTGAAATAGAAGAATTTCATACAATGCGGCCATTTCAAGAAGGTTCTGTGATAACGACATCTCTATTTGAAGCAAAAATAGGTTATAAAAAGTATTTCACCTTTGAAAAAGTGAAAGATCTGTAAACCTAGAAGTATCAACATGTTATTTCCCTTGCATTTTTAAAGCTGACATTTAAGTTAAAAAAAAAATATGCTTTATTCCATCCCTATTGCTTCCATTTCTCAAATGGTACAAAGTGACATTGCTTGTGTGTATACAGTTCTAGTTTGTTATCTTTCACCAACAGCATTGTTCACTGGCACTTATTCAGCTGCCACACAGCACAAAGCCATGTCTGCATTTCATTTAAAGGGTAGACATTAATACACTAAACAAATCAATGGATTTGTGCCCCAGCGCAAGGACACTGGGATTCTTTCATAACTAGATGCTGTCAACACAAAATTACATAGAAGTCCGTGAAGGTGGAATAATGCCAGTTTTATCATGGTATTGACAAAGTCAAATAGTGTTGACCTTGATATTATATAAAATAAAAGGGGATAGTTTACTCTTTATTTCTACAACAATGCAACATATCAAACTAATCTGAATTAAAGACTAACAAGACAAACTCTTTACTATATTGCAACTGAAAAAAGGAAATATAATTGTCACCCTTATACAATATATGATTATCCAATATGAAAAAAATATAACATCTATAAAGTACATGATGTACAATATGCAGCACAGTTTATTGAAGTTAGCAAAATGATATACAAGTGGAGCACTAAATTATCATGCGCAATAATTAATCAGCCATTACAAGTGGCTGGTTATTACTATCCCGACCTGGTGGTAGCAATTAGCGCTTTGAAAATTATCTAGAGATCAGATCTCTGGTTAATTTTCTAAAAGTGACCCTAATGCTCTCAAAATAGAGGGCATTTAAGTTTTTTTATATATATATATTTTTTTTTTTATATATATATATAAGAAAAAAATGCACTAGGCAGTTTTGGGGCTTTAAAGTTGGTAGGAGTGGTGTGTTAAAAAAAAAAAAAAACCTGAAAGTGCCTTTACATTGCGGTCTATGGGAACTGGGTGTTCCCATAGACTGCAATGTAAATATATATGTATATGAATATATACATATATATCTATGTGTTAATATGTGTATATACACATATTAGCACATACATATATATGTATATAAGCATATACATATATATTTATAAATTCTGAACTGTTTACCTCCTTCGCTGCATGAAGTTCTCATGCTATCTCTGAAGTCATTAGAACGAGGCTCTCATAGCAACCTATGGAAGCGCGCTCTTATGAGCGCAATGCTTCCTACCAATGCGAATGCAAGTTCACATTCACATTGCAATTTACTTGTAATACCAGCACACATTATCGTGCGCTGGTCTTACAAAGTGGAGTGCTTTAATTGCTTGCATGCAATCGATATTTAGTGCTCCACTTGTAATCTGGCCCAAACATTTTTAATGTTGCAAACTGTAGATAAAAAAAAGAAAAGAAATGCAAAGCATTTGTTTTCTTGTTATACATATCTGTATATTTTTATTTTTGTTTAAATTATATATATAGTTTAATAAAAAGCATACTTAAAGGGACAGTCAAGTAAAAAAAAAACCTTTCATTATTTAAATAGGGCTTGTAATTTTAAACAACTTTCCAATGTACTTTTATTACCAATTTTGCTTTGTTCTCTTTGTATTATTAGTTGAAGGAGGTATATATGCTAATATCTTAGACCTTGAAGGCCACCTCTAATCTGAATGCATTTTGACAGTTTTTCACCACTAGAGGGCGTTAGTTCATGTGTTTCATATAGATAACATTGAGCTCAGGCACGTTAAGCTCCTAAGAGAAAGAACTGATTGGCTAAAAATGCAAGTCTATCAAAAGAACTGAAATAAGGGGGCAGTTTGCAGAGCCATAGATACAAGGTAATCACAGAGGTAAAAAGTATATTATTATAACTGTGTTGGTTATGCAAAGTTGGGGAATGGGTAATAAAGTTATTATCTACCTTTTTAAACAACACAAATTCTGGGCCCCGATCCGATATGCAGCGTCGCCTGCAAAAGCCTGCGACGCCAAATATTGCGCTGGTTTGGTATCACATATACGGCGTAACCCAGAAGTTACGCTCGTATATTTCTGCCTTCGGCCGTAGTTTTTTGGCCCATAGACAGGTATACCAAAACAGCGTAGTTTGGTATCCAATATACAGCGTAAGGACTTACGTGGCGAAAATGGAGAAATCTTACTCCATTTTCATCTCGCCACAAATTGCAGGCGTAGTAAGCCTTACGCTGTGTATTGGAGCCCCGTAACTCCCTAAACTAGCTGCAAAATAAAACCTAACACCTAATGCATGCGCAATGCCTATCTATCTGTCAACCGCGATCCCCCGCCGCAATCCCTAATAAAGTGTTTATCCCCTAAACCGCCGCTCCCGGACCCCGTCGCCACATACATTAAAATTATTAACCCCTAATGTAATCCCCCTACACCGCCGCCATCTATATTAAAATTATTACCCCCTAATGTGAGCCCCCTACACCGCCGCCACCTATTTAAACTATATTACCCCCTAATGTGAGCCCCCTACACCGCCTCCACTTATTTAAACTATATTACCCCCTAATGTAATCCCCCTACACCGCCGCCACCTATTTAAACTATATTAACCCCTAATATGATCCCCCTACACCGCCGCCACCTATATTAAAATTATTAACCCCTAGGGGGGCGGAGCCTACACATTGCGGCAAGACGTGTCTCAATGAAGCTCTCTGAGCCAGACATTATTTATATGAGATTTTTAATAGTAAATTTTCAAAACTTCCTACCCAGAAGCAGATATCTTTTACTGTTAATAGCTATACTCTAAGAGTGGAAACTTCGACAGAGTTCATGCCTATGTTTGTTGAGTCAGCTACGTGACAAACTTCTCAAGATTGGAAGCCATTTTCACACACTTCTGCATCTACGCAGCAAGTTCAGATACAGAAGAGGTTCCTGTAAAGGATCTGGAGCGTGGGTCTGGGGCTGCCGCAACATTACCCCCCCCCCCGAACTCCGGGGTTACGATATCCTGAAATAGGATAGCTTGCAGTTACAACTACCACTAGTGAGACCACCTTTTTCAAGCAAACGAAGGAGCCATTAAATCGGTAACAAAATACTTGAACATGGAGGCCTTGAACAAGTGGGAAATCAAAGTTTCACAACTTATAGAAAACCATTATAAAAGTTTAGAACTTGAGCTACGCAACTTACTCCAAGCTACAAGCCCTAAACACATAGATCAAACTGTGGGATGGTCTGAATCAATAACGGTGCACCGTAACAGCTTGCTGCTGATGACAGCGCCTCACAGCGATGTATCTATACTTCTAGGAATCCACGCATATGAAAAAGAGCCAGACCCAGAAAGAGTCATACCCCAGGACGAGATCACAATCGAGCCGGCACCTAACCTATTTGACCAAGTGAAGGTAGGCTCATCTTTAGTGCTAACCGACACTGGTGAGGGCCATGTACTTAACTCTGCTGATGCAGTACTGCGAGGATCCCTGGCGGCGTCTGAGATTGTGAGCAGTGAGACCGCCCGGTCTGTGACTATCCCCACAGACCCATAGTGCAAAAGCTGGCAGACAGTCTGGGAAAGTTGTCTGGCTTCCCCCAAAGCTTACCAGCGGTCCTTGCCTATCTGATCTACAAAGTGGATGCCATTTGTCCTTCCATCCCCCACTCGTAACACAGGACATGGCGATTACCAGGGACAAAGCAGCTCTCAAATATACACAGACATCTCGATCGTAATGTTGGAGAGAGAAGATGCTTTGCAGCACCAGCCCTCCTCCACGGGTCAAGTCTTTTGGAAATGAAGGGGATCCATACTCGGAAGCCACAATTGCTCACTTCTGGGGAGGGGGTAAGAGACCACAAAGACGCTCCCCAAAATCTTTTCCTTCAGCATGTTATTTGCAGGGGGACTACTATATCAGCTTTGTGGAGCACAACAAATATACGTGCAGGACTGTTGCCCATGGTGGATATTTGGAGGGGAAAAGACTTCAAAGTGGTCCGTGTTGGTGTATGGTAACCTGTATTTACATCGTTCCATATATTCTCTGCATACCCTAATTTTATTTGTTCTGGGACAGCTTCAAACAGGGTTGTTATTATAATCTAATGTATTATTTCAGAGAAGTCCTCAAGTCAATGCATAACCTTAGTTTACCTAGACTGTGCACACTCCTGAGCGTAAGGTATATAATATCTAGGTGCTCACTAATTGATGTTTCAAGTCTATTCCACAATTGCAAAAACCTCATGGGGATTGATGTCTGTTCTCTTTGAGCTATTGACAGTCTTTAGTATAGTTAATTATTTGTTAACACTCACAAGTCTATAGAATAGATGTTTATTATTTGCTCTGTAAGTGATAACTCAAATAATTCCTTGGAGTCACTCCTTACCTATAGCCTTTATATCCCCTATAGAGTTCCTATATAATAGAAGGTTTGTTGTTGTTTTTTGTTCTATAACTTGCAACTTTATGTGTAGTTTATTCTCTCTATTTCATGATACTACATATTTCCCTGTTAAGGGAGACAGAAAAGGTTCCTATACATATTTAGCCTTTCCTTTAGTTGGAAAACAGTTAGTATAATTGTTCGCTCCAAACCCCTCCACACACAAAACTTGGTAATGGAAGGGGTGGTCTGACTACTTTCAACTGATACATTGCACTGTTGGGTATAGTTATGCTATATAAAGTTATATTCATATATACTTGTTATATTTATAGTTAAAATGCTTTATGAAGGTCCAAAAGTGCCCTTACATGTTTGCAATTCTCCTATTATCTTTTTTACTAGCTACCTTGGAGGCCCAAAAGTGGCTTCATCAGTTTCAAGGAGGTAAACAAAACAAAAAACAAAAAATGTGGGTTAGAGTCTGGTATCTTTTGATGTATTTTGAAGGTCCTACTTAGGCAGTTATTTTTATTATTGAATTTCACACTCTCCTGTATTAACTGCAATCTTTACTGTGTATCGCTTTACTGTCGTGAAGTGTAATGACTGTACAACCCTTCTTTAACAGTACCTGTATGACTATGTTTCTTTAACCCTCAATGAAAAAGTATTTTTTTTAAAAAAATAAAAAAAATATTAACCCCTAATCGAATCCCCCTATAACGCCGCCACCTATAATAAATTAATTAACCCCTAAAATACAAAATTTCCCTACCACTAAACCTAAGTCTAACCCTACAAATAGCCATGAAAAAGGCTTTTTGCGTGGCATTGCCCCAAAGTAACCAGCTCTATTGCCAGCCCTTAAAAGGGCCTTTTGCAGGGCTTTGCCCCAAAGTAACCAGCTTTTTTACCAGCCCTTAAAAGGGCTTTTTTGTGGGGCATTGTCACAAAGTAATCAGCTCTTTTGCCTGTAATCTAAATCCCCCTACACCGCCGCCACCTATAATAAATGTATTACCCCCTAATCTAATCCCCCTATACCGCCGCCACCTATATTAAAATTATTAACCCTAATCTAATTATATTAGGGTTAATATAGTTAACATAGTTATTATATTATATATATTAACTTTATTAACCCTATCTAACTCTGACACCCCTAACTTAATTATTATTAAAATAAATCTAAATAATATTAATAATATTAACTAAATTATTCCTATTTAAAACTAAATACTTACCTATAAAATAAACCCTAAGATAGCTACAATATAATTATAATTTTATTGGCTGATTAGAATAGCCAATAGAATTATTAGAATAGATGTAATTAGCTTAAAAATCTTGTAATCTTTTTTTATGTTTTGTAATTTAGTGGGATTTTTTTGTAATTTAGTTTAGTGTATTTAATTGTATTTTAGTTTAGATATTTGTAGTTTATTTAATTTATTGATAGTGTAGGTGTATTTGTAACTTAGGTTAGGATTTATTTTACAGGTAAATTGGTAATTATTTTAATTAGGTAGCTATTAAATAGTTATTAACTATTTAATAGCTATTGTACATAGTTAAAATAAATAGCAAGTTAACTGTAAAATAAATATAAACCCTAAAATAGCTACAATGTAATTATTAATTATATTGTAGCTATCTTAGGGTTTATTTTATAGGTAAGTATTTAGTTTTAAATAGGAATAATTTAGTTAATATTATTAATATTATTTAGATTTATTTTAATAATAATAATTAAGTTAGTGGTGTTAGAGTTAGATAGGGTTAATATAGTTAATATATATGATATAATAACTATATTAACTATATTAACCCTAATATAATTAGGGTTAATATAGTTAATATAGGTGGCGGCGGTGTAGGGGGATTAGATTAGGGGTTAATACATTTATTATAGGTGGAGGCGGTGTAGGGGGATTAGAATACATTACAGGCAAAAGAGCTGATTACTTTGTGACAATGCCCCGCAGAAAGCCCTTTTATGGGCTGGTAAAAGAGCTGATTACTTTGGGACAATGGCCCGCAAAAGGTCCTTTTAAGGGCTGGCAATAGAGCTGTTTATTTGGGGGTAATGCCACGCAAAAGGCCCTTTTCAGGGTTATTTGTAGGGTTAGACTTAGGTTTAGTGGTAGGGATATTTTAGTATTTTAGGGGTTAATAAATTTAATATAGGTTGCGGCGGTGTAGGGGGATTTAGATTAGAGGGTAATATAGTTTAAATAGGTGGCGGCGGTGTAGGGGGCTCACATTAGGGGTTAATATAGTTTAAATAGGTGGCAGTAGTGTAGGGGGATTAGATTAGTGGGTAATATAGTTTAAATAGGTGGCGGCAGTGTGGGGGGATTATATTAGGGGAAAATATAGTTTAAATAGATGGCAAAGGTGTAGGGGGCTCACATTAGGGGTTAATATAGTTTTAATAGATGGGGGCGGTGTAGGGGGATCAAGTTAGGGGGTAATATAGTTTAAATAGGTGGCGGCGGGGTAGGGGGCTCACATTAGGGGTTAATATAGTTTAAATAAGTGGCAGCGGTGTAGGGGGATTAGATTAGGGGGTAATATAGTTTAAATAGGTGGCGGCGGTGTAGGGGGATTAGATTAGGGGGTAATATAGTTTAAATAGGTGGCGGCGGTGTAGGGGGCTCACATTAGGGGTTAATATAGTTTAAATAAGTGGCAGCGGTGTAGGGGGATTAGATTAGGGGGTACTATAGTTTAAATAGGTGGCGGCGGTGTAGGGGGATTAGATTAGGGGGTAATATAGTTTAAATAGGTGGCGGCGGTGTAGGGGGCTCACATTAGGGGTTCATATAGTTTAAATAGGTGGCGGCGGTGTAGGGGGATCATATTAGGGGGTAATATAGTTTAAATAGGTGGCAGCGGGGTAAGGGGCTCATATTAGGGGGTAAAACATTTAATATAGCTAGCGGCGGTGTAGGGGGTCAGATTAGGGGGTAATATAGATAATGTAGCTGGCGGTGGTGTAGGGGGTCAGATTAGGGGGTAATATAGATAATGTAGCTGGCGGCGGGGTCCGGGAGTGGCGGTTTAGGGGTTAATACATTTATTGTTAGGAGTGAGAGGGGGGATTGCGGATAGAGGGGTATACGTGTCGGGCTATGTTTGGGAAGCGCGTTAGACAGTAACGGGTGATTTTATAACTTAGTCAGGTTTTTTATGCGGCGGCAGTTTCTAAGTGCCGTAAGTCACTGGCGACTCCAGAAATTTCTTCTTACGCAGATTTCTGGACATCGCTAGGTTGTCCGACTTACGGCACTTTAGCATCTGATGGCGCCATATATAAGATAGCTCGAGTTGTGAGCTGAAATTTCGGGTGGCGCGGGTTTCCATGCTTGCACCGAAACCTGCGCCGTATATCGGATCGCCCTGGTGTTTACTATCCCTTTAATATAAAGTATTTGTTGCCTTAATGCAATGTTAAATCTAGTTTCCAAAATAATTTATATTTAACATAATTTATGTAAGAACTTACCTGATAAATTAATTTCTTTCATATTGGCAAGAGTCCATGAGCTAGTGACATATGGGATATACAATCCTACCAGGAGGGGCAAAGTTTCCCAAACCTCAAAATGCCTATAAATACACCACTCACCACACCCACAATTCAGTTTAACGAATAGCCAAGCAGTGGGGTGATAAAGAAAGGAGTAGAAAGCATCAACAAAGGAAATTTGGAAATAATTGTGCTTTATACAAAAAATCCTAACCTCCAAGTTTTCAGCCATATCTGTCTCTTCACCTTTTCAGTCATGAGATTTTCCACTGTAAAATTTAGTTAATGTACTGTGAAACTATGGTTATATAGGCATTATTTGAAGTGTCGCTACACAGAAACCTTTTTTGTTTCAGCAAATGCATAGACTGTGTTGTAAAGGAACATTTCAAACACAGCTTTTTCTCCCTCTTTTCATATCACAGATGAGTGGCAATGTGGGTGTACTTTTGCTGAAGCCCCAATTCCTATTGTTTTCTGTGGGAGACACATCGCCACTCATTGACACATCAAGGTTCAGCACAGGTAAGAAATACATTTCATATTTAAAAGATGTTTATATTCCCAAAATATGAAACTGACAGTCTGCAGAAGGAAATACATGAACCTGACTCATGGCAAATATAAGTACAATACATATATTTAGAACTTTATATAAAGCATAAAGTGCCAAACCATAGCTTAGGTGTCTTAAGAAATAAAAAACATACTTACCAAAAGACACCCATCCACATATAGCAGATAGCCAAACCAGTACTAAAACAGTTATTAGTAGAGGTAATGGTAAATTGAGAGTATATCGTCGATCTGAAAAGGGGGGTAGGAGATGAATCTCTACGACCAATAACAGAGAACCTATGAAATAGACCCCCGTTAGGGAAATCATTGTATTCAATAAGTGATACTCCCTTAATGTCCCTCTGACATTCACTGTACTCTGAGAGGAATCGGGCTTCAACAATGCTGAGAAGCGCATATCAACGTAGAAATCTTAGCACAAACTTACTTCACCACCTCCATAGGAGGCAAAGTTTGTAAAACTGAATTGTGGGTGTGGTGAGGGGTGTATTTATAGGCATTTTGAGTTTTTTTGCCCCTCCTGGAAGGATTGTATATCCCATATGTCACTAGCTCATGGACTCTTGCCAATTACATGAAAGAAATACTTTTTTACTGCAAAACATTCTATATCCCTTTCTGTTTATAACAGCAATAAACATATAATACACATCTATCTATCTATCTATCTATCATCTATCTATCATCTATTTATCATAGTATATACATATATACACTGTATACTAATATAATGTGACAGATTACTCTTGCTTACGTAAACCTGCAAATGGATCTTTCTGAGGTTTTACAGACTTTTGACCTGTTTATTTCTTGCAGAAAATAGTACTATTTCCTTTAACAAACAAAACAAAAACAAAAGTACTTGCTCATAGGGGGGTCGATCCGATATAAAGCGTCGCCCGCAAAAGCCGGCGACGCCAATAATTGCGCGGATTTGGTATCCTATATACGGCGTAAGCTAGAAGTTACGCCCGTATATTTCTGCCGTCGCCCGCAGTTTTTTGGGCCATAGGCAGGTATACCAAACCCGCGCAATTTGGTATCCAATATGCAGCGTAAGGACTTACGTGGCGAAAATGGAGAAAACTTACTCCATTTTCACCTCGCCACAAAAAGCAGCCGTAAGAAGCCTTACGCTGACTATTGGAGCCCCGTAACTCCCTAAACTAGCTGCTAAAATAAACCTAACACCTAACGCATGCGCAATGTCTATCTCCCTGTCAACCGCGATCTGCTAAAATAAACCTAACACCTAACGCATGCGCAATGTCTATCTCCCTGTCAACCGCGATCTGCTAAAATAAACCTAAAACCTAACACCTAACGCATGCGCAATGTCTATCTCCCTGTCAACCGCGATCCCCCCCCCCCGAAATCCCTAATAAAGTTATTACCCCCTAAAACGCCGCTCCCCGACCCCGCCGCCATCTACATAAACTAACCCCCTACTGTGAGCCCCTAAAACCGCCGCCATCTACCTTATCTATCCCGTAATCTGACCCCTTACACCGCCGCCACCTATATAAAAATGATTAACCCCTAATTTAATCTACCTACCCCGCCGCCAGCTATGTTATCTATATTAACCCTAAGTATATTATAGTTAATATAGTTATTACATTATATATATTAACTATATTAACCCTAATTATATTAGGGTTAATATAGTTAATATAGTTACTATAGTATTTATATTAACTATATTAACTCTATCTAACCCTAACACCCCTAACTATATTTATATTAAATTAATCTAATTAATTTATAAACTAAAATATTCCTATTTAAATCTAAATACTTACCTATAAAATAAACCCTAAGATAGCTACAATATAATTAATAATTACATTGTAGCTATGTTAGGGTTAATATTTATTTTACAGGTAAATAGTTAATTATTTTAACTAGGTATAATAGATATTAAATAGTTATTAACTATTTAATATCTACCTAGTTAAAATAATTACCCAATTACCTGTAAAATAAATACACCTACACTATCAATAAATGTAATAAACTACAAACATCTATCTAAAAATACAATTAAATTAACTAAACTAAATTAAAAAAAAAAACAAACACTAAATTACAAAAAATAAAAAAAAGATTACAAGATATTTAAGCTAATTACACCTATTCTAAGCCCCCTAATAAAATAATAAACCCCCAAAATAACAAAAATTCCCTGCCCTATTCTAAATTCAACAAATTTCAAAGCTCTTTACCTTACCAGCCCTTAAAAGGGCCTTTTGTGGGGCATGCCCCAAAGAATTCAGCTCTTTTGCATTCAATAAATACAATCCCCCCCCCCCCATTACAACCCACCACCCACATACCCCTATTCTAAACCCACCCAAACCCCCCTTAATAAATCCTAACACTACCCCCCTGAAGATCTCCCTACCTTGTCTTCACCACACCGGGCCGAACTCCTGATCCGATCCGGGCGATGTCGTCCTCCAAGCGGCAAAGAAGAAATCTTCCTCCGGCGACGTCTTCCTCCAAGCGGCAGCAAAGTCTTCAGTCTTCCGGCGGCATCTTCAATCTTCTTTCTTCGCTCCGCCGCCGCGGAGCATCCATCCCGGCCGATCGCTAAACTTGGAATGAGGTACCTTTAAATGACGTCATCCAAGATGGCGTCCGCCGAATTCCGATTGGCTGATAGGATTCTATCAGCCAATCGGAATTAAGTTAAAAAAATCTGATTGGCTGACTGAATCAGCCAATCAGATTCAGGTTCAATCCGATTGGCTGATCCAATCAGCCAATCAGATTGAGCTCGCATTCTATTGGCTGATCGGAACAGCCAATAGAATGCGAGCTCAATCTGATTGGCTGATTGGATCAGCCAATCGGATTGAACCTGAATCTGATTGGCTGATTCAATCAGCCAATCAGATTTTTTTAACTTAATTCCGATTGGCTGATAGAATCCTATCAGCCAATCGGAATTCGGCGGACGCCATCTTGGATGACGTCATTTAAAGGTACCTCATTCCAAGTTTAGCGATCGGCCGGGATGGATGCTCCGCGGCGGCGGAGCGAAGAAAGAAGATTGAAGATGCCGCCGGAAGACTGAAGACTTTGCTGCCGCTTGGAGGAAGACGTCGCCGGAGGAAGATTTCTTCTTTGCCGCTTGGAGGACGACATCGCCCGGATCGGATCAGGAGTTCGGCCCGGTGTGGTGAAGACAAGGTAGGGAGATCTTCAGGGGGGTAGTGTTAGGATTTATTAAGGGGGGTTTGGGTGGGTTTAGAATAGGGGTATGTGGGTGGTGGGTTGTAATGGGGGGGGGGGATTGTATTTATTGAATGCAAAAGAGCTGAATTCTTTGGGGCATGCCCCACAAAAGGCCCTTTTAAGGGCTGGTAAGGTAAAGAGCTTTGAAATTTGTTGAATTTAGAATAGGGCAGGGAATTTTTGTTATTTTGGGGGTTTATTATTTTATTAGGGGGCTTAGAATAGGTGTAATTAGCTTAAATATCTTGTAATCTTTTTTTTATTTTTTGTAATTTAGTGTTTTTTTTTTTTTTAATTTAGTTTAGTTAATTTAATTGTATTTTTAGATAGATGTTTGTAGTTTATTACATTTATTGATAGTGTAGGTGTATTTATTTTACAGGTAATTGGGTAATTATTTTAACTAGGTAGATATTAAATAGTTAATAACTATTTAATATCTATTATACCTAGTTAAAATAATTAACTATTTACCTGTAAAATAAATATTAACCCTAACATAGCTACAATGTAATTATTAATTATATTGTAGCTATCTTAGGGTTTATTTTATAGGTAAGTATTTAGATTTAAATAGGAATATTTTAGTTTATAAATAAATTAGATTAATTTAATATAAATTTAGTTAGGGGTGTTAGGGTTAGATAGAGTTAATATAGTTAATATAAATACTATAGTAACTATATTAACTATATTAACCCTAATATAATTAGGGTTAATATAGTTAATATATATAATGTAATAACTATATTAACTATAATATACTTAGGGTTAATATAGATAATATAGCTGGCGGCAGGGTAGGTAGATTAAATTAGGGGTTAATCATTTTAATAGAGATGGCGGCGGTGTAAGGGGCTTAGATTAGGGGTTAATAATTTTAATATAGATGGCGTCGGTGTTAGGGGCTCACTTTAGGGGGTTATAGATATAATATAGCTGGCGGCGGGGTACGGGAGAGGCGGTTTAGGGGTTAATAATTTTATTAGGTTGCGGCGGGGTAAAGGAGCGGCGGTTTAGGGGTTAATAGCATTTTTATTGTTAGGCTAGTGAGGGGGGATAGCGGATAGAGGGTTAGACAGTGCGGGCTATGTTAGGGAGGCGTGTTAGACAGTGCGGGCTATGTTAGGGAGGCGTGTTAGACAGTGCGGGCTATGTTAGGGAGGCGTGTTAGACAGTGCGGGTGTTTTAGACTTTAGTCAGGTTTTATAGGCGCCGGCAGATTCTAACGTGGCGCAAGTCACTGGCGACGCCAGAAATTTGTACTTACGCAGATTTCTGGACATCGCTGGTTTGTGAGACTTACGGCACGTTAGCATCTGACGGCGACCTATATGGGATAGCTCGAGTTGCGAGCTGAAACTGCGGGCGACGCCGGTTCCCTCGCTTGCGCCGCAAACTGCGATCGATATCGGATCGCGCCCCTAAACTCTAACTAGAGAGATTGATACTGACTCTTGTGGTGCAGCTCATATGTTTACCAGCATATAACAACAACAGTGTATTTAACAATTTTACCAGTTTTCAGCTGCAGACATATAGATTCTGCCACCTCCTTGTCTCTCTACCTAACTTTTTTTCCACAGTCTTATAAAAGAAGCAAATAAGTGAGCCTAATCAACTTAATTACATTAACTCAACCCATTCTATACTGGGTTCTCATTGTTAGTGGGATGGAGAATGAACAGTCAGTAGCTTTCTCTGGGACTACTGCCCCGATATTTAGAACATCACCAGATCAACAAGAAATGGCAATATATTCTAAAAAAGTGTGCTGAACCTTGTGTCAATGAGTGGTGATGTGTCTCCCACAGAAAACAATAGGAATTGCGGCTTCAGCAAAAGTACACCCACATTGCCACTCATCTGTGATATGAAAAGAGGGAGAAAAAGCTGTGTTTGAAATGTTCCTTTACAACACAGTCTATGCATTTGCTGAAACAAAAAAAGTTTCAGTGTAGCGACACTTCAAATAATGCCTATATAACCATAGTTTCACAGTACATTAACTAAATTTCACACAGTGGAAAATCTCATGACTGAAAAGGTGAAAAGACAGATATGGCTGAAAACTTGGAGGGCAGCATTTTGAATGTATTGCACAACAGGCGATGTAACCCTAAAAAAATTCAAGTTACTCCCATGGAACACACAGCAAACTTCCACAGAATGCCTATATCTACATTTATGCCTATGATATACCTTACTTCTAAATTCAGAAAAAAACCTTCCTATTAAACCTAAAGGAGCTGATTGTATATATGTATATACAATATTTCATGTATATCCTATTGTACAATGCAATACTATTGGCTAGATTACGAGTTTTGCGGTATGAGTGAAAAAGCAGCGTTAAGGCTCATAACGCTGCTTTTTCACTACCGCTGGTATTACGAGTCTTGCAGATTTAGGGGTACCGCACACTTTTTTGGCCATACCGCAAATAAACTTATACAATTTGCGTAAAGTCGTTTTTCAATGGGACCTCCATAGCGCCGATATTACAAGCTTTTTCTGGGAGACCAAAAAGTGAGTGGTACAGCCTATCCTGCAAGATTAGTAACACAATCTAAAGTCAGTAGTTATGCGTTTTATGTTACAAAGCTGGGGACTGAGCTCGCATTTTATTGGCTGCTCCAATCAGCCAATAGAATGCGAGCTCAATCCTATTGGCTGATTAGATCAGCCAATAGGATTGAAGCTTAATCCTTTTCGCTGATTGCATCAGCCAATAGGATATTTTCCCCTTTAATTCTGATTGGCTGATAGAATTCTATCACCCAATAGGAATTCAAGGGACTCCATCTTGGATGACATCATTTAAAGGAACCTTCTTTCGGAAGAAGACTTTGATTAAAGAGGATGCTCCGCGCTGGATGTCTTGAAGACAGACCTGCTCTGCTCCGGATGGATGAAGATAGAAGATGCCGTCTGGATGAAGACTTCTGCCCGTCTGGAGGACCACTTCTGCCGGCGTGGATGAAGACTTCTCCCGGCTTTGTTGAGGACTTATTGCCGCTTGGATGAAGACTTCTCCCGGCTTCGTTGAGGATGGATGTTCGGTCTTCAAAACTGTAAGTGGATCTTCATGGTTTAGGTTTTTTTAAGGTTTTATTGGGTGGGATTTATTTTTAGGTAAGGGTTTGGGCAGTAAAAGAGCTAAATGCCCTTCTAAGGGCAATGCCCATCCAAACATCCTTTTCAGGGCAATGTGGAGCTTAGTTTTTTTTAGTTAGGATTTTATTTGGGGGTTGGTTGTGTGGGTGGTGGGTTTTACTGTTGGGGGGGTTGTTTGTATAAATATTTTTTACAGGTAAAAGACCTGATTTCTTTGGGGCAATAACCCCACAAAAAGGCCCTTTTAAGGGCTATTGGTAGTTCAGTTTAGGCTAGGGTTTTTTTATTTTGGAGTGGGGTGCTTTTTATTTTGATAGGGCTATTAGATTAGGTGTAATTAGTTTAAATATCTGATAATTTATTTTTTATTTTGTGTAATTTAGTGGGGGGGTTTTGTAATGTAGGTAATTTTATTTAATTTATGTAATGTATTTAATTGTTGTGTAAGGTTACGTGTTAGTGTAACTCAGGTTAGGTTTTATTTTACAGGTAAATTTGTATTTATTTTAGCTAGGTAGTTAGTAAATAGTCAATAACTATTTAGTAACTGTTCTACCTAGTTAAAATAAATACAAACTTATCTGTAAAATATAAATAAACCCTAAGCTAGCTACAATGTAACTATTAGTTATATTGTAGCTAGGTTAGGGTTTATTTTATAGGTGAGTATTTAGTTTTAAATTGGAATTATTTAGTTAATGATAGGAATTTTTATTTAGATTTATTTGAAATATATTTAAGTTAGTGGCTGCTAGGGTTAGACAGGTTTAGGGGTTAATAAATTTAGTATAGTGACGGCGACATTGGGGCGGCAGATTAGGGGTTAATAAATGTAGGTAGGTGGTGGAGATGTTAGGGGCGGGGGGATTAGGGGTTAATAATATTTAACTAGTGTTTGCGATGTGGGAGTATGGCAGTTTAGGGGTTAATATGTTATTATAGTGGTGGTGATGTTGGGGGCAGCAGATTAGGGGTTAATAAATATAATGTAGGTGTCGGCAATGTTGGGGGCGGCAGATTAGGAGTTAATAAATATAATGTAGGTGTTGGCGATGTTGAAGCAGCATATTAGAGGTTAATAAATGTAGGTAGGTGGCGGCGATGTTGGGGGCGGTAGATTAGGGGTTAATAACATTATGTATGTGTCGGCGATGATGGGGGCAGCAGATTAGGGGTTAATAAGTGTAATGTAGGTGTCGGCGATGTCAGGGCGGCAGATTAGGGGTTAATAAGTATAATGTAGGTGTCGGCGATGTCGGGGGCAGCATATTAGGGGTTAATAAGTGTAAGATTAGGGGTGTTTAGACTCGGGTTCATGTTAGGGTGTTAGGTGTAAACATAAATTTAGTTTCCCCATAGACTTTAATGGGGTTGCGTTACAGAGCTTTAAAAAGCTGAAAACAATCTGCAACACACTACCACTGTGTTGACTCTAGGGGGCGCAAAGTAACCCACAAGGGTGATATATGTATAAAAAAGGGGGAAGGATCACTAATTCCCACAATCTAAATATATACTGACATATATATATATATATATAATGATTGTATAAGAAAATTAAAACATATTCAAAAAATAAAATATTTCAGAAAATCAAATCAAATAAAAATCTGTAAAATAATATTAACAAAAAGAGAATAATAATAATAGGCAATATAGTCCAAATAAACACAAATATAATAATCAAGACTACCAAAGTTCTTAATGGTTCTTATTTGTATCTGGAACTTTTCTTCAATTATTGTGATAGTCAATCTCTGTATGATGGTAGTCCCAAAAGGAAGCAGATGATCTGTAAATCACACCCAATGTTGGAGTCTGCTGCTTTGCCAGGTAAACAGGATCTGGATACAAATATTCTCTGTGAAACAGTGATGTGCGGTGACTTCAGAGGCTGGTGAGGCAGTGGCTAGGAATCGGATACGCCTTCATTCTTTAGATATCCTTTGTTGAAGAAATAGCAATGTACATGGGCGAGCCAATCGCATGAGGTATCTATATGCAGCCACCAATCAGTAGCTACTGAGCATATTTAGATATGATTTTCAGCAAAGGATATCTTTTTTCTTCATTCTTTTGATATCCTTTGTTGAAAATCATATCTAAATATGCTCAGTAGCTACTAAGCATATTTAGATATGATTTTCAACAAAGGATATCAAAAGAATGAAGAAAACCAGATATTAGATATAAATTGGAAAGTTATTTAAAATTTCATGCTCTTTCTAAATCATGAAAGAAAACATATGGGTTTCATGTCCCTTTAAATGGTGACTTGGAAAACTGGTCAACTTAGTAAACATCTGATTTTAGTCTAAGAGATATGGGGGTTGTACTTAAAAAAAATTTTTTAAAAAAAAGTAATGTCTATTTGAGCAACATTTTTGTGATTACTACTGTTTCGTCTTCATTAAATGATTTTTAATAAACAAATGAGAAATTATTTTTAAGCAGTAAGAGTGTAAATACCAACAGTAAAGATTCATTGTGTTGTCTGAAATACCACAATTATTATTATCATTTATTTGTATCGCCCCGCCAAATTCCGTAGCGCTGGATTATAATATATATTTTAATATTTGAACAGTGCGTGCTACTTTTGGTTAAAAACAGCTTTATAATTCAAATAAATATTTTAACATGGTGTATTGTTGCTTTTTCATATGCAGGATCTCTTTATCTGCATATCTTTCTATATAAAACATATCTATATAAAACAACCTGTGATGTATGTGCAGTTATTATAGCTGGCTTATATGAGTACCTTATCAGTTCCTATTGATTAAAGTAAAAGGATTGTATGTCTATGTTTGTTTGTGTACATTTTTTATGTTCATATTAAAGGAATAGGAAAGTCTACAAATTTAAATTAATATAAGCAGTGTAAGCAAGAAGTGAATGCATAGGACAGGTTAATGTTGCCATACAAATATTTTTTAAGAAAAAATTGTTTCAGTAGTGATTGAAAGCAAGAACTGCATGATGACATGCACAAAAAAAAACACAAGTCTTACAGAAAAGACAGGTTTCTTCAATACATGAACATATTTTATTTTTTTTTTTAAATAAATAAAATAATAAAATTCCTTCTTTTATGTGGACCATGGAAAATATATGTACATTGTCTCTTTAAATACAAATGTAATGCAGGAGGATATAGTGAATAAAGTGTTTCTTTATGAATATGTATTTATAAATATTTTGGTTAATTTAGTTATCTGCTAACAGTCATATTTCTTTATTTAACAGGTGTATGATTTCTTAGTTGGAACATTTAGACAAACATTTTATATTAGGAAATGTCTGTCATACACAAATTGTCTAACACAAATTGCTAGTATTCTGTCTGTTCCTTTAACCTAAAATCACAACCTCTGGCAAAAAAAAAAAAAAAAAAAGGATCTGAAATTGTTACTGGAAATGTCTTATGGCAACCTAAATAAATACATTTTTAAATATGGATTTAAATAGCTTATATAAAAGTTCTCCACTATTAAATAAATGAGTAAAGTAAGCATGGATGGCTGGCTATAAACTAAACCAACCATTTGTTAATCACAATAATTATCATACACATAATCATTTATTTTCAGAGATGTAACTACACATGGCTTTACTTGCTACACTGTGGCACAGTACTAGAGGAATAAAGAGTAGGGCATTGATGTGTTAGATAACTCAGGGTGCATTATTTTTGGCCAGTTCAAAACATTTTAGCACACTTTGTTAAATCATGTCATTAAATTGACCATCTCTTTGCAAATTACAATAATAACCTTAATATTTTAAACATATATAATAATATATGTTTAAAATATTAAGGTTATTATTGTAATTTGCAAAGTACCAAGAAATTGTGATAATGCACAGTGTTAATTGAGGTTCTTATTACATTTCACAATTTAAGATTTCTTTTTGAGAGATGGTCTATTTAATGACATGATTTAACAAAGTGTGCTAAAATGTTTTGAACTGGCCAAAAATAATGCACCCTGAGTTATCTAACACATCAATGCCCTACTCTTTATTCCTCTAGTACTGTGCCACAGTGTAGCAAGTAAAGCCATGTGTAGTTACATCTCTGAAAATAAATGATTATGTGTATGATAATTATTGTGATTAACAAATGGTTGGTTTAGTTTATAGCCAGCCGTCCATGCTTACTTTACTCATTTATTTAATAGTGGAGAACTTTTATATTAGGACACTACAGGTATATCAGCTCTACAATCGCGGCGCAATCTCTGCAGCACAGAGCAGTGCACACTTTCAGTGAAAGCTCTGTGATGCAGAGATGGCGCGGCGATTGTAGTGATTCCTATCTCACCGGCTGCTATGCATTGCTGAAGGCAGTCTGCAGAGGTTTGGGGGCATCGGTGGAGGAAAACTGAATGAAATACCTGAACGTGTGCACAGTGCTCTGTGCTGCAGAGATGGCGCTGCGATTGTTGTAGTGACTCCTATATCACCGTCTCACCGGCACTTAAAGGCTAATTTTGAAGCGGGCTCCCTCTCTTCCCGAAGTTCCTGCGTGACTGACGTAGATGAGACTTCACATACTCAGTCACGTGAATCTCACTGGTGACTGGACCGCCGATTGGCTGAGGGCTCCCGAGGCTGCTTAGAAGCAGCCTCAATAGGGAGTGGTATGGGTCACAAAGAGCCTTTAGCGCCACTGGGTGGCATTGTCTCTGGCATTTACAAAGCCATCCATGTTGCGCAATGGAGGGGAGCTGAACGGCTCACACTCACAGCCTCTCCTTCATTGCGCAATATGGATCGCAAGGAATCGCTCAATCTAATATTTTATCTTATAATATCTTCTACATATGTTCACAGTTCTTGATGGTGGAGTCAGCGTTTGGGGGGGTGGGGGGGGCTAGGGGGGGAACGTTGGGGTACAAATTTTTTTTCTGTCATAAACTTTAAGATTTTTGTAATGCACACATAGGACAGGTGAGGCGCTGCCTCACCTGCCTCCTATG
The DNA here is from genome assembly GCF_027579735.1 of Bombina bombina. Classification (NCBI taxonomy): domain Eukaryota; kingdom Metazoa; phylum Chordata; class Amphibia; order Anura; family Bombinatoridae; genus Bombina; species Bombina bombina. The sequence continues at coordinate 913,826,738 of NC_069501.1, forward strand.
ACTGCACGTCACTGCTGTGAAATAAATCACATAAACAAAGGCGCCTCCTAGTGTGATATTGTATGAGCAAACAAGTAATGTAGTAGTTGAAATGGTACTCACAAATGAAGCAGTAATTTGAAGTAATTAAAATCTTAGTTGTGTCTTGTGTAAGGAAATGTCTAATTTAAGATCTGTTTTTAAAGTGGAAGCAGCAGGATTTAGCCAAGGACTGAATGTGAGGAGTGAAAGAAAGATCTGAGTCAAATGTGAACATATAAGCAGAAGCCTGATGAAACAGACAGCAGTCTGACAAACGTGTTGCTTACATGTTTTAAATATCAAGTGTTATATTGTAGACACTTTGATTTTTTTTTTGCCATTAAATTGTGGTTTTATTACTTCCTCCTGAGAGTCTGAGCTTATTTCGGTCCTGTTGGACAAAGGAGTTACCAGTAATCTGGCAGTAACAGTGAGCTGGGACACTGTGAGATCCCACTCTGCTTGATTTAGCACAACTGCTAAAGTGCTGCTTCATTTGTGAGTACCATTTCAACTACTACATTACCTGGTTGCTCATACTAAATCACACTAGGAGAGAATATTTGTTACAGAGTTTTATGCTGCTTTATTGCAGGTTTTAGGCTTTTTTTCAGCTGGCTCTCCCCATTGATGTCTATGGGGAAATCTTGCACGAGCACGTAAAACCAGCTCAATGCGGCTTTCAGCAGCGCTGGTATTGGAGTGCGGTATGGAGCACAATTTTGCTCTATGCTCACTTCTTGCCTGATAACACCGGTTTTATGAAAACCTGTAATACCAGTGCTGTAGGAAAGTGAACAGTGACAATAACGTGCAAGTTAGCACTGCACCCCTCTTACTGCAAAACTCGTAATCTAGCCGTATGTATTTTAATTATTGTAGTAATTTTAAACTGTTGTTTTTTTTTTGGTGTGTTATATTGTTTGTTTAATCAATAATATTTATATTTTATTATCGGTTATTTGTAGAACGCCAACAGATTCCATAGCGCTATAAACATAGGCGGAGTGCAACAAAACATTTATATGGATCAAACGGGTAGAAGGCCCTGCCAATAATCACACTGTTGTAGTCAGCTCTTAAAAAGGTGATCTACAAACAGCTTGACCCTTAGGCTCACATGCTAAGGAGGGTCAAGGGGATAGTAATGGAGGAGAGGAACTGGTATAAAGAAAGTTTAGTGTAGGTTGTATGCATTCTTGTAGAGTCTTTATTGAGTGCTTGAAGCTTTCAAAACTAGGGGATAGTCTTGTGGAGCGAGGCAGAGAGTTCCACATGATGGAAGCCAGTCTGGAGAAGTCCTGTAAACGGGAGAGTGAGGCAGAGAGGTGCAGCAGATGAAGAGTGACGTGTAAGGAAGATGAGTCTGTCAGAGGCATTCATTATGGATTGTAAAGGATCTAGGGAGGAACTGGGGAGACCAGAGAGGACAGAGTTGCAGTAATCAAGGGGGGAAAGGATGAGAGAGTGGGTTAAAATCTTAGTTGTGTCTTGTGTAAGGAAATGTCTAATTTAAGATATGTTTTTAAAGTGGAAGCTGCAGGATTAAGCCAAGGACTGAATGTGAGGAGTAAAAGAAAGATCTGAGTCAAATGTGACAACAAGACATCGGGCATGCAGTGTAGGGGTAATGATGGAGTTCTAAGCAGTTATAGAGAGATCTGGGGTGGAGATTGTGGAAGAAGGTGGGAAAATGAGGAGCTCAGTTTTGGAGAGATTTACCTTGAGGTAGTGAGAGGACATCCAGGAAGAGATGTGAGAAAAACAGTTAGTGACACAGGTTAGCAAGGAAGGAGATAGGTCTGGTGCAGAGAAGTAGATTTAGGTGTCGTCAGCATACAAATCATATTGGAACCTGTGGGACTTCATTAGGGAACATAATGATGACGTGTAGATTGAGAAGAGAAGGGGGCCGAGGACAGAGCCTTGCAGTACCCGACAGAAAGTGGTGAAGGGGCAGAGGAGGCCCCAGAGTTATATATGTAATAAAAGAAAGCAGCGATGAGTTTATAGTTTTACATAACTGCATAATGTTTAACATTGCAAAGTTAAACAAATGCAGTTATGTAAAACTGTAAACTCATGGCTACTGTGTTCTAGAAGAAATTTATATCACAAAAAATAAATATTATTGTTAAAACAAACAATGTAACACAAAAAAAGTCTGTTTAATATCAATTCAATAATTAATATATATTCTACAAGAAAAAACACATAAATAAAAATTTGTATATACGTATAAAGTGTCTCTACACTATTAACCCTTTTCATACCCTTACCCCGAGCGGAGCCTAACCCCTCTACACTATTAATTCATTCTGCACTCTTACCCCAAGCTCAACTTAGCCCCTTTATACTATGAAATCCTAAACAATCCTAACACCATTGCAAAAAAAAAAGAATATGCACAAAAAATAAAAATAAACAGTAGTAAAAAAAACTAAGTAATTAAATACACAACAATAAAAACACAATCACAAAACCTTCCTAAACAAATTACAACCTCAAAACCTTCTTAAAAAGAAACAAAAGACAGTAACAATAACCTTGAAGAAAAAAAACATTGCAGTAAACACATAAAAGAACCATAAGTTGTAATCCATTACTCTCCAGGTGATGAATAAAAATAATAAAAAAATAAGGGCCGCACAAAAAATGAAGTGCCACCAAAAAAAATGGATCCTCTTATTTTCTTCATCAGTTGTACATCCTTGCAAGAAAAAAAATGTCTATGAAGAGCCATTTGTTATCCACAATGGTGTTGGCAGTGGTCCTCCAGGTCAATGTCAGTAGTGGTCCTCCCAATGGACTGTTCCTCCATGGTGGCGGCGGTGGAACTTTTATGACGATGGCAGCTCCTTGGTGGTGGATCTTTACACTCATCTTCTCAGCTCCTTTCTTGATGCTGTCCAGCAGCACACTCAATTTAGGATGTCAGGTTTTCCCTATTATAGGGGTATGCAGGCATTCCTATTAACTGATGTTTTAATCATTTTTCAAATTAGCCAATATAATTTTATGTATGTTTTTTAAATCAACCAATATGAAAAAATAATTTTCTATTGGCTGATAGAGTTTTAAATCAGCCATTAGAATTAATGTGAATTCTATTACCTGAATTCAAAAAGCTATCAACCAATAGAAAATAGTTTTTCCTTTTGGCTGATTTAAAAAAAAAAAAGACAACTTTCTATTTAAAAATTCAGCCAATAGGAATGCTAGCACACTACCATTATAGGGGGAACTGACATCATAAATTCAGTGTGCTGCTAGACATCATGAAGAAAAGAGCAGAGGAGAAGAGGTGCATTACCGCTGCCAAGTATCACAGACCCTGGAGAGGATCTATCCCCAAGGAGCCGCCGCCGCTGAAGAAGCTCCACCACCACCACCATGGAGGAGCTGAGAGCATTGTGGATTACAAATGACCCATCATTGTTTTTGTTTTTTTGAGTATTTTTTTTTTTTTTTCTTTGCAAGGGCCATTTGGATGCACAACTGATGAAGACAAATGTTTTAATTTTGTGGCTCTTCATATTTTTTTTCTGGTCCTTATTTTTTTTTTTTAATTAATCGTCTGGATTGTAGTGAATGAAGACTTCCAAGATTTTTTATTATTGTTTTTTTTTTTTAGGAAGGTTTTGTGGTTGTGATTTTTTTAGGGTGCACTGGGAGTGAGGTTGTGGAAGGAGTTAACAGCTTAAGGAAGTTAGGTTGCACTGGGATAAGGGGCAATATAAAATTTAACAGCTTAGGGGGTTAGGGTGCTCAGGTGTAAGGGCACGGAAGGGGTTAATAGAGAATGGATGTTTAACATATGTATTGTGTTGCTGTATTACATTAAATGAATAAGGACTAAACACATAGTTTTAATTAATACATTGTTTCTTTATTCTTTGAAATATTGTAGGCTACAGTACTTTTACTTGGTTGTATGATGTATGTAAAAGGGATCCTTTACTTTACATTGTCAATGTAGGTGGTGATGCTGCTTGGAATATATCACCAGCATTGCCACCCTTTGAGATATATAGTAAAATGCCAATCAATGATGCTGCCTTTAAATACTGATGTCAGCTGTTTGGAATATTTCACTGGCCTTTTCAACATTGTGACAGCTCCCCTTTGAATATATCACTGCATTGCGACTCTTTCGATCATCGTGGCCTTTATGATGTCCCACTTACAGTGTAGAAACTGTGCAAATCTCTGGGTCTTGTGTAAATATATGTGTATATATATATATATATATATATATATATATATATACATTTGTGTCAAGTGTGCTCACTTACGGCTAGATTTAGAGTTTTGTCGGTAAAGACCTGCGTAGCTAACGCCGGCTTTTTTCTGGCCGCACCATAAAAATAACTCTGGTATTGAGAGTCCACATAAAGGCTGTTAGGCTCCAAAAAAGGAGAGCATTTTTAACGCAGCTTCAACTCTCGATACCAGAGTTGCTTACGCAAGCGGCCAGCCTCAAAAACGTGCTCGTGCACGATTCCCCCATAGGAAACAATGGGGCTGTTTGAGCTGAAAAAGAACCTAACACCTGCAAAAAAGCCGCGTTCAGCTCTTAAAGCAGCCCCATTGTTTGCTATGCGTAAACACTTCCTACGTCTGCACCTAACACTCTAACATGTACCCCGAGTCTAAACACCCCTAACCTTACACTTATTAACCCCTAATCTGCCGCCCCCGCTATCGCTGACCCCTGCATATTTTTATTAACCCCTAATCTGCCGCTCCGTAAACCGCCGATACTAACATTATCCCTATGTACCCCTAATCTGCTGCCCCTAACACCACCGACCCCTATATTATATTTATTAACCCCTAATCTGCTCCCCACAACGTCGCCTCCACCTGCCTACACTTATTAACCCCTAATCTGCTGAGCGGACCGCACCGCTACTATAATAAAGTTATTAACCCCTAATCCGCCTCACTAACCCTATAATAAATAGTATTAACCACTAATCTGCCCTCCCTAACATCGCCGACACCTAACTTCAATTATTAACCCCTAATCTGCCGACCGGAGCTCACCGCTATTCTAATAAATGGATTAACCCCTAAAGCTAAGTCTAACCCTAACACTAACACCCCCCCTAAGTTAAATATAATTTTTATCTAACAAAATTAATTAACTCTTATTAAATAAATTATTCCTATTTCAAGCTAAATACTTACCTGTAAAATAAATCCTAATATAGCTACAATATAAATTATAATTACATTGTAGCTATTTTAGGATTAATATTTATTTTACAGGCAACTTTGTAATTATTTTATTAGGTACAATAGCTATTAAATAGTTAAGAACTATTTAATAGTTACCTAGTTAAAATAATTACAAAATTACCTGTAAAATAAATCCTAACCTAAGTTACAATTAAACCTAACACTATACTATCATTAAATTAATTAAATAAAATACCTATGATTACCTACAATTAAACCTAACACTACACTATCAATACATTAATTAAATACAATATCTACAAATAACTACAATGAAATAAGCTAATCAGCCAATCAGATTGAGCTCACATTCTATTGGCTGTTCCGATCAGCCAATAGAATGCGAGCTCAATCTGATTGGCTGATTGGATCAGCCAATCGGATTGAACTTGATTCTGATTGGCTGATTCCATCAGCCAATCAGAATATTCCTACCTTAATTCCGATTGGCTGATAGAATCCTATCATCCAATCGGAATTCGAGGGACGCCATCTTGGATGACGTCATTTAAAGGAACCGTCATTCGTCGTTCAGTCGTCGGCCAGGATGGATGTTCTGCGTTGGAGGTCTTCAGGATGCTGCCGCTCTGCTCCAGATGGATGTCGATAGAAGATGCCGCCTGGATGAAGACTTCAATCGGATGGAAGACCTCTTCTGCCCCGCTTGGATGAAGACTTCTACTGGATCATGGACATCTTCAGCCCCCCGCTTGGGCTTGGATCAGGACATCGGAGGAGCTCTTCTGGACCGATCGGTGAACCTGGTATGGTGAAGACAAGGTAGGAAGATCTTCAGGGGCTTAGTGTTAGGTTTATTTAAGGGGGGTTTGGGTTAGATTAGGGGTATGTGGGTGGTGGGTTGTAATGTTGGGGGGGGTATTGTATGTTTTTTTTACTGGCAAAAGAGCTGAACTTCTTGGGGCATGCCCCGCAAAGGGCCCTGTTCAGGGCTGGTAAGGTAAAAGAGCTTTTAACTTTAGTAATTTAGAATAGGGTAGGGCATTTTTTATTTTGGGGGGCTTTGTTATTTTATTAGGGGGCTTAGAGTAGGTGTAATTAGTTTAAAATTGTTGTAAGATTTTTCTTATGTTTGTAAATATTTTTTTATTTTTTGTAACTTAGTTCTTTTTTATTTTTTGTACTTTAGTTAGTTTATTTCATTGTAGTTATTTGTAGATATTGTATTTAATTAATATATTGATAGTGTAGTGTTAGGTTTAATTGTAGGTAATTATAGGTATTTTATTTAATTATTTTAATGATAGTATAGTGTTAGGTTTAATTGTAACTTAGGTTAGGATTTATTTTACAGGAAATTTTGTAATTATTTTAACTAGGTAACTATTAAATAGTTCTTAACTATTTAATAGCTATTGTACCTGGTTAAAATAATTACAAAGTTGCCTGTAAAATAAATATTAATCCTAAAATAGCTACAATGTAATTATAATTTATATTGTAGCTATATTAGGGTTTATTTTACAGGTAAGTATTTAGTTTTAAATAGGAATAATTTATTTAATAAGAGTTAATTAATTTCGTTAGATTAAAATTATATTTAATTTAGGGGGGTGTTAGTGTTAGGTTAGACTTAGATTTAGGGGTTAATCCATTTATTAGAATAGCGGTGAGCTCCGGTCGGCAGATTAGGGGTTAATAATTGAAGTTAGGTGTCGGTGATATTAGGGAGGGCAGATTAGGGGTTAATACTATTTATTATAGGGTTAGTGAGGCGGATTAGGGGTTAATAACTTTATTATAGTAGTGGTGCGGTCCGCTCGGCAGATTAGGGGTTAATAAGTGTAGGCAGGTGGAGGTGACATTGAGGGCGGCAGATTAGGGGTTAATAAATATAATATAGGGGTCAGCGGTGTTAGGGGCAGCAGATTAGGGGTACATAGCTATAATGTAGGTGGCGGCACTTTGCGGTCGGCAGATTAGGGGTTAATTATTGTAGGTAGCCTGCGGCGACGTTGTGGGGGGCAGATTAGGGGTTAATAAATATAATACAGGGGTCGGCGGTGTTAGGGGCAGCAGATTAGGGGTACATAAGTATAACGTAGGTGGCGGTCGGCAGATTAGGGGTTAAAAAAATGTAATCGAGTGGCGGCGATGTGGGGGGGCCTCGGTTTAGGGGTACATAGGTAGTTTATGGGTGTTAGTGTACTTTAGAGTACAGTAGTTAAGAGCTTTATGAACCGGCGTTAGCCCAGAAAGCTCTTAACTACTGACTTTTTTCCTGCGGCTGGAGTTTTGTCGTTAGATGTCTAACGCTCACTTCAGACACGACTCTAAATACCGGAGTTAGAAAGATCCCATTGAAAAGATAGGATACGCAATTGACGTAAGGGGATCTGCGGTATGGAAAAGTCGCGGCTGAAAAGTGAGCGTTAGACCCTTTTTTGAGTGACTTCAAATACCGGAGTTAGCCTAAAACCAGCGTTAGGAGCCTCTAATGCTGGTTTTCACGGCTAACGCCAAACTCCAAATCTAGGCCTTAATCAGCCGACATCCACCAGGGTGCTATGTGCAATAGTATACACATCAAATATGAAAGAGATAGACAAAGCACTCACCAGATTTGTGAAAAGTTAGTATAGTATCTCAATATACAATCAAATAAAGTGAATCATCAAATACAATAATATGGTGTGTAGTACTGATAATTATGAGAAATCAACACATATTATAGCTGTATATGCTTGATACCTAATATAGATACTGACTAGCAAAATTATTTCGTAGTACATTATAGTTTATACAATGTGTGAATAAACATTCAGCATCCTTCTTACCAAATAGTAAAAGCCAGTGCTTACTATAAACAATAATGTTTGGCAATATACATTAGTAAAATACAGCTCTTACAGTGTCAATCAACGTTATGACTATCAAAGAGCTGACAGGCTGTTAAGCTGTTCATAGATAGATTTTCTGTTATATCCGTTGTGGACATAGTGCCAATCCACTATTGTATGTGTGTATACACTAAGAAGCAAACAATTCATAAGGAAATTCTCACAGTGCTCATATATAAACATCGTTAGAGAACTGACAGACTGATCAGAGTCAGTCTCTATATTACCTCCATTACCGAAACTATACACATGCAAAATGGTAAGTCTGTACATATTCAATGCGGGGCAATCAGCTCATAAAGGGATCCGCAGCACTACATAAACCTTGTTATAAATATTTGTCTCAAAGTTGACCTTAATCCTGTAGAGCAGCTCACACTTTCTGCAGTGTAACCTCCATTGCATAGTGTGTCAACAAACACCTAACCAATGAGGATTAACTGCCCTCAGGGAGGACCCACCCCACAAACTTTCAGCTGATCCACAGCTACGTGTGTACTGGAACATAAGAAACAATAAATAACAGCATTATAACTTCAGTTACTGTAACCATACTCTCAAAAAATTCAAATTTATAGGGGAAATACTCCCTTAATATAAATGTAAATAATGTCAGAAATTATATATGGCAACATTGTTATGGGGCAAATATTTAATGAATACTAGAGCCTATAATGACATCATATACCTAATAGATCCCCACTGTAGTCTAATTGGCCTAGTGTATTTAAAACTAGAAATACATAAATAGTTAGTAATAAATCCATTTGAGTGTTAGAATTATGACGCTATGCCTATATATATGTATACAAAATAAGGTCATAACTTATCAGAGTGTACCTATGCAACAATCATACTTAGACTATAATGTATATATACAATTTTCAATACTTATCACCAGTAGACAGCACTGAGCATATTCACAAAAAACAGTGCCAATCAAGAGTGGCATTTAGTCCGTTGGGTTGGATAGTGTTTAGGCAATGAATCCATCTAGCTTCCCATTTCAACATTAGTTTCCCTCTGTCTCCACCTCTCCTGAGGGGGGTATATGATTGATTAGTCTGAAGCGTAGGTCTGTTAATGAATGTTTATATTCAAGGAAATGTCTCACCACGGGCTGGTCCGTCTTGCCCTTGTCAATTGCTGCCCGAATGGCAGAGCGGTGGTTTCTAAATCTTGTGCGTGCATCGTCCTCAGTTTTTCCAACATAATACATCCCACGAGAACAATTTAAAAGATATACAACAAACTTGGTGGTGCACGTTAAGTAGTATTTGATACAACATTTTTGGTTGGTATGTGGATGCATACAGGTGTTACATTGTATCATAGCGTTGCAAGTAGTACACGATATGCACCCGAATAAACCAGTCTTTTTAGGCTGCAGCAAGGAAGTTATGGTATAACAGTGTGTCGGGTCAGTAATTACTAGAGAGTCCCTTAAGTTTCTTGCTCTCCTAAAGGCCACCCTGGGTTTCATTGTAAAGGGTAATGTGGGATCTGAAGAAAAAATATCCCAGTATTTAGATAGATGGGTAGGTAGAGAGTTCATCACAGGATTGTATGTAGTGAGTAGAGTCAGGCAGTCAGTGTCAGTTGGTTTGGTATGTTCTACCAATAGATCCTCCTGTCATACTTCCTGTAGTTGTGATTTTATATCCCTAATGAGCTTAGGTTTGTAGCCTCTTAATATAAATCTCTGTTCCAGTTCTCTAAGTTGTTCTTCTTTATGTGTCAGCTCTGTGTTGTTACGTATTACTCAGAGAATTTGTCCCTTGGGAACTGCTTCAACCATCCTCCTAGGATGACAGCTCTGTGCCAACAAAATAGAATTTCTGTCATGCTCTTTTTTTTTTTAATAATTTTTTTATTGAGGGTCTTTCAAAAATATAGCAAAGACATATAATTACATTACATGAATTACAGTAGCTTTAGCTCAGATGTGTCGAAGTACAAATAGAACATCTTTACACAATATACAGTACAGAATGGCTATTTGAGATCCTCATTTTATATAGAACATTCGGCTATAGTTAACTTAATATTTTAAACAGGTATTCAGCTCCTTCCTAGAAGTATAAAAAACATTACAATAGGCCTTCAGCGTGTGTTCAGTAATATATCTTCTATATTCACATGTTCAACTCACATAATATACAATAGGATGACTCACAGCTTTTATAAATCAGATAAGAACGACTATAGACGCTGTTTATATATTTAAGTGAGATAATAAGATCTGATAGGTCCTGTGAATTGGTAGAGGCTGGGTGTGCATAGATGCTAGTATAGCCTGGGGGTGGAAGGGGAGGGTAGTCAGCGGGTAAGCACTGCTTAAATATTAGGAGCAAAAATATGGCTATAATTCGCAAATATATAAACTAATGGCTAAGTAAATGAAGCCGTCTGAGGGGGGGGCGGATGGCTCGCTTTTTCGTAAGGTAATAGAGAAGAGAGTTAGTAGATACTCTAAAGAGGGAGGTGAGTGAAAGAAGGTAGAGTAAAGAGGATAGGCTATAGTAATGGGGGAGAAGAGGGTCAAGGTCAGGGAGATACAGCCTAATAATTAGACAAGTATAAGAGATTTAACAACTAATAATGGTGTAGGGAGGAGACAGGACAGAACAGTCCCCAATTCAATAACGATAGATAGTAAATTAACCCTAAAGAAGCTGCAAAAAGAGGTGCAGCATAACACTTTATAACAAAGCTAACATATCAGAAGGCACTCAGTGCACACCTTAATCAGCACTTTTACAGAATCATCAACCTCAATTATTTTGTACTCTAGTAGAGCACTTCTCTCTTCCTCTTATTAAGTCTATTCCGAGTCCAGATGACCATTGGTATAACATTACGGATGGAAGTCTCCTACTCAATGCTATGTTACAATGAAGCATTATGGCATATATCTAGTTTAATCAGTTGAAACCAGAAGTTTATATTTTATATATTTTTTCTCTTTTTTTTCCTCTTTCTTTCCCTTCCTTTTCTGCTTTTTTTGTCTTTTTTTAAAAAATTAGCATAGTGTATATCCTTGGGGAATTTAAGGTAATACATTCTACCCTTATTCTTACGACTAAGCAAAAGTATAGTCTGAGAAAGGCTTAGGAAGAGGATATTAATAGCATGTGTTTGAAAACGTTATCAAAAGCAGTATACTACTTCCAGTAAGATAGTTTCTCTACTCGTTGACGTGTAGGAGGCCTATCCTAAAATATCAGTAAACAATTAATGTCCTCGATGTTACAGCATATGGCCGGGTTCACAGTCGATGTTAGGTACGAAAGTTAGGGTGGAATTAAAGCCTTTGCAAGTTAACTAAAGTTGTGGGTCACACAACTATTGATAAAAATTTGTTTAGACCTACAGGGTATAGGACCATTTGGGAAATAAAGAGAACAGTGAAATGGGAGTACACAATTAAACCTTGTAAGTAAAACAGTGTACTCACTGCTCCCTGCTGTAGATTAGGTCAACCAGGTAATGCTGCGAAGCAATAGTGGACATACGTTCCTTAATACGGGCAGTAAATATTAATACGGGCAGATAAACATTCTGGTTTAATATATAAATGCTATATAATAAAATAAAAAAAAATAAAAAAAATGAGTTATTGCAGGACTAAAATTAAGCTGTAAGTTTCAAATTATAACAGCAACGTATATATCATTTGCTCAAATAAATCAAACAAATCATCATAGTGAGGAGCTATTGCATAGGGGCTATATAGTCCACTAGTAAATGTTCAACCTGCAGGGGAGAAAGAAGACAGTCTAAAAAGTGTAGTACACATTACGAAAAAGGATACATGAAGCAGATGGTTGATTTTCCAGATAGTAAGGATATAGGTGTGTTTCAGTATTGTACAGGATACCGTGGTGCATCATTACAAAATTGGTTGTTTAAGGGTCCTGTTGGTTGGTGTTGCACCTCTTAGATGTAGGAGACGAGCGTCTCGGCTTTGGAGCCCATTCAGAGGCGGCCGCTCTTAAAGAAGCAGAGTTTGAGGGCAAAGATGCTTGAGTGGTGATCTCTCTCAGGAGAGGTACTGCATCCCGCTTAACAGAAGGCTCAGTAGAAGAGTTCTGAAGCAATTTCAGCTTTCTTAGTAGCTCCATTCCTTGTTGCAAGTTAGATATGGTGTAGGATAAGTCCTCATATTGGAAGAAAAGTTTCACTGGAAACCCCCACCTGTATTTAATTGAATGCTTGCGTAGACACTGTTTTTGTTATGGAAAAGTATTCTCACTGGACAGAATAGAATGTATCTTGATGACCTCATTGACATGAACAAGGGACAGCCATGAATTTTCTGAATCTTTATCCTATCAGTAGAATTATTTTTTTTTCTTGTTTTAAAAAAGATTTTCCTTTTATATAGTATTAATAAATTGTTCAATAGACAAATTAATTATTTTTTCTGTTCAAATAAATCTTTTGAGCTTGCAAACAATAGAGTCAATTCCAATCTTTCACACATATTTTTATTGAAATCTGAAAAAAGTTAAATAGCTATTTTTTTTCTCCATTAACAATGTGATGTTTTGTTTTTTTATAATAATCTTTTTTATTGAGTTTTTAAAGTAGAAAAATAGTGCATGGTTACAAATTTGTTGAACAAAAAATAATGTGTTAACCAAGTAAACAAGTATAAAAATATCTCAGCTAGATTACGAGTTGTGCGTTATGACTCAAATAGCATTGGTATGGGACAAATTGCTTCATTTTCCCTAACCCTGCTATTACAAGTTTCAGTAGCGCCACAAATATCCACATATACCTAACGCTCACCCAGACCCAGTAGTTAATGATATACCGATAACAAATCACTTCAAAAAGATTACACAAAGTACACCTACACTCATACAAACACTCTACAATATTTCATTTTTAATTAAAAATTTGTAATCTCAAAATATAACGGATCAAAGTTACGAGATCTCGGGTGTTTGGAAAAAAAAGCACACAAAACCATTTTACATTGACTTACATAGACATACGGGAACATACACTCATTTAGCTACATCTAACTACAAATATCATCACATATATGCACAAATTGATACATACAAACAATATACAGCACATTATGTACACAAAACATTAGTTTAAAATGAAATTAACATGATTTAGCACATGACGTCACTCACTTTATGCTCAACACAAGTGTTGTTTGTTTTTTTCTTCAAATTTGTCGCCTCCATTGACTTCTATGGGGAATACGTGCTCGTGCGTGCGAATGACAGATTTCCCTAATGCACGCAAAATGTTTAGACTTTAAAACTCGTAATAGCAGCATTAAAATTGTGGCGCTAATTCATTCATTCTTGCGTTAGTCCTGCTATGACAAATAGATCAAGAAATAAGACTATTTAACACTGGAGTTATGGGTTTTACTTGTGTGAAATTAACTACAACATCACATTCTTTTAGGAAATTACATTACATCAACTATAAATCATGAACAATTCTATCATCAACAATCCGAAATCGGTTTCAAGAATTAAATCATATTTAAACGGACAAAAAAAATAATTTTTAAGATTTCATTATTCACAAACAGTAGGCAATTGTAAACACGTCTCATTTACGTCTATTATAGCATTTCATTTATTCAACTCATATGCTTGGATGAACAGCATATCTAGATAGGCTCACCAGATGATGATTGATGGATGCACATACATGCCTTTTGTCGTTGACTCATACATGTGTATTGATATTCATTCAAAAAACAGATATAAACAATGAACACATTTACATCAAACAACTACATTGGAAGGTTGTTTAACATTGATTTTTCTCTCAGAATAATGAAACAGAAATTAGGGATATAGTGTCCCTTTAACATTACGATTTACTCATAATATACCATTAGGAATTATGTACAATAATAACATATCATTAGAAAATATTAGAGTTGTCGCTTTTTTGGAAGGAACAACAATGCTGTACTGCTTTATATAAATCAGAATATGTGGGAGAGAATCACAATACATACATATATGTAAATAACACACATCACACAACAACAAAACAAACACACATTTATCTTTTTAATCATCACACATTAAGAATGTTGCAAAGTACAACAACAGAAAAAAAATTTGCAAACTAGATAGGCATGTTTCTAATATGATGACATCATTCTAAGCTTCAACTATACAGATTGCAGCATTCGGACTGTACCGCCCCTTTCAGCAGTTTCTCACTCAATACTACATATACGTAAAAGAGAGGTTTGGAAGATCTTCTTTATTATTGCGATTTCAATGGGACACGTAAAATATTGACATCTCGACAAACACATATATAATATTATAGATGTCAGTCGTTACTTTATCGTTTGGCAACAATATTGCAGCAACATTGATCGATCAGATTCTATGCCATGTCTATGCACATTATACACAAGTATGCACTTTCAATAATGTTAGCGTAGACTTGTGGTTTTTACTATAAGATCGCGTTTTAAGTATTTGTTACGCATATGAACAAACATCACGAAGGTGCACTGTATATGTTATATTTTACACTTTCACATTACGATTCATGGGGGGGGGTATAAATTTCCGCCACAACTCAAAATTCCACCCACTTTGAAAGCATTCATACAATCAAGTGTATAGAATCAGTAATTATTAAGAACACGCTGTCATTTGACATATTGCACTATAAATCCCATAAACTCCATGTCTAAAGCGTCCCTTGTGATCGACATTGTATCAAATCGCTTTTGTGTTTTTGCATACCTTGTTACTCCTTGTGTGTTTGCTCTGATGTTTAGCTTTGTGCTGCTTAGCTTTGCAAATATGGATGGTCCCCAGTTAGTTGGTGCAGGTGATGTTGTATGAGTTGTGTACAACAGAATCAGGTGTGCTCGGCATCTCCAAGAGTGGCGTAGGGAACGTCTGATTAAAGGTCCTCGTGTTGAAACAGTGAGGCCCACCTTGGATAACATGAGCGACTTTGAGGTTTATGACAAGTATAGGATCAATCAAGAGCAACTCATGGGCCTTTACAAAGTACTTAAACCTCATCTGGAGCCACGTAAACGTATGCGGACTGCAATCCCTGGCATGATCAAGATGCAAAGTTGCATACATGTCCTGGCCTCCTGAAGTCTTTAATCTGGAGAGGGGTACATGCATGGGTTGTCTCAGGGTACCTTCTCTGTGTTTTTTGACAATTTTCTGGATGCCATGGTACGAGTTTGTAAGCTTTACATAGGATTCCCTCAAAATGATGGTGATTGGAGGAGCCTGAAGAGGGAATTCTTTGCAATAGCTTGAATTCCCAATGTGTTGGGATCAATATATTGCACCCACATTGTGCTTCTTGCACCAGCAGATGACCAGCCCTTCCGAAATCGCAAACTCTTTCATAGTCTCAACGTACAGTTCGTTTGTGATGCATGAATGCAGATTATGAATGTGTGCACGAATTTCGGCGGGCTTGTCATGATGCCCGTATCCTCAGGCAGTCCTCACTCTGGCAGCAGTTTGAGGGCAGACAGTTTCTCGATGGGTGGCTAGTTTGTGAGTACTTGCACCCAGCATGGTTCAGAAGTTAGACAATTGCCACTGTAATGTTCAAAAACAGTTGTGTTTTTATAATGCGCAACATGTGCAGCTATAGGATGCGTTTTAACCATTTAATTGTCTCTTTCAGCAAATGTCTAGTTTTAGCTACAAACAGATATGTAGCATGTCCTAGCTTAAATGTGCAGAAATAGGATGCAATTTAACCATTTTTTTCTCTTTCAGCAAATGTCTAGTTTTTGTGAAAAACACATATGTAGCATGTCCTAGCTTAAATGTGCAGATATAGGATGCGATTTAACCATTTATTTTTCTCTTTCTGCAAATGTCTAGTTTTAGCTACAAACAGAAATGTAGCAGGTCATAGCTTAAATGTGCAGATATAGGATGCGATGTAACCATTTATTTCTCCTTCAGCAAATGTCTAGTTTTAGTGAAAAACAGATATGTAGCAGGTCATAGCTTAAATGTGCAGATATAGGATGCGATTTAACCATTTATTTCTCTTACAGCAAATGTCTATTTTTTCAGAAAAACAGAAATGTAGCATGTGATAGCTTAAATGTGCAGATTTAGAGGCCTATTTATTAAAGGTCTGTCGTACCTGATCCAACAGCGCGGATTAGGTCCAACAGACCTTGCTGAATGCAGAGAGCAATACGCTCTCCATATTCAGCATTGCACCAGCAGCTCTTGTGAGCTGCTGGTGCAACGCTGCCCCTTACAGATTGGCGGCCAATAGGCCGCAATCAGTGGGGTGTCAATCAACCCGATCGTACTCAATCGGGTTGAATTGTGACAATCTCTGTACTCCTGCTCAGAGCAGACAAACAGGGTTATGGAGCAGCGGTCTTTAGACCGCTGCTTCATCGCTGGTGTTTCTGGCGAGCCTTCAGGTTCGCCAGAAACATGGGCCCTTAAGCTCCAATCGGAGCTTGATTAATGGGCCTCATAAGATGCTCTTGAACCATTTAATTGTCTCTTTCAGTAAATGTCTAGTTGTAGCTCCAAACAGATATGTAGCAGGTCATAGCTTAAATGGGCAGCTAAAGGATTCAATTTAACCATTCATTTCTCTTACAGCAAATGTCTAGTTTTTGAGAAACGCATATGTAGCATGTCCTAGCTTAAATGTGCAGATATAGCATGCTCTTGAACCATTTTATAGTCTCTTTTAGCAATTGTCTAGTTTAGGTGATTTTTGTGTACACAAATGCATTGTATCTTATTGAAATGTATTTTAATATAATCAATTTTATGATATTTGTAATATTGACATTTTGTCATATTCATTATTTATAGGTGATTCGGGTTACATGAGCCGGCCTTAGCTCATTACCCCATTGCGTAACCCAGCAGACGAGGCCCAGGAGCGCTACAATTGGGGAGCACAAGCGGACTAGGGCTGTATTGGAGCAGACGTTTGGGCTCCTCAAAATGCACTTAAGATGCCTGGACTGGTCTAGAGGAGCCCTCTAATACAGTCCTAGGAAGGTGGAGAAGATTGTTATAGCCTGTAGCATCATTCATAACATAGCTCAGCGGGCTGGCATGCTGCATGCCGTCCAGGCACCCGAGCCCTCCTCCAAGATGAGGAAGATGACCCAGTTCTAGAGGGGTCATCCTGGGATGAGGGGCTCAATGTCAGAGACAACATCATCAACCGCAACTTCAGACGGTAAATACTATAAGTTATATAGGAGCATTGCGAATATGTGAGACTTTTAGGAAAATGAAAGTATAGAATTGCGCAAACATGTTATAATTTTTGAAAAAATTATTTCGGAAAAAAAATATTTTTTCTTTTTATTATCATAGGTAATTTATACAGCATATGATTCTGGCATTGGCTCCTGTAATGACTTTGCCAACCGATTTTCAAAGACAACATCAGATGGTAAGTATACACAATATATGGACTGGGGGGGTTTGCACAATGATCCATTATATGGCATACAATTAGTTTTAATGTATTATTTAGTTTAGACATTATTAGATGTTTAGATAGTCAGAAAGGGATACTCTGAAACATATAGTATTGCCAAAGTCATACATCAGAGGTTAAGTTTGCACAATGTATCTGACTAAGTTTCACACTTGATTGATAGAACATAACACAAAAGACGATACATACGCTTAGTAAGCTATTGATACAAATAGTCTAGGAATTAGTTAAGGAGGGGGTGCAGAACCATGTCACACATTTCATTACTGATTTTATTTACACTTTATTTTCCATTAGGGAGATGACTGTAAAGTATCTAACTCTCTTTACCCACTATTTAGAAACTTATGTCTCATTATACTTTACCTTTGTCTTACAAACTTGTGCATAGCATTCCCTAATCCATTCACATTGATCTGTATTAACATGGATCCTCTAATTCGATTTCTATTGTTTTTAAAAAGAACAATCATGAATCAGAGGTCGGTTTCCATTGTAATCCGAATTTCAATGTATGAGTATTCGAAGATATTCCTTCGATTCTTGCTATCTTTATTTTAATGTAATATTAGGGTCTTGACCATTTTTGATTCTGCACATGGGTAGTGCTTGACAGTTGTTGGCTACATTTAGACAACACTAACACATTTTTACATATGTGCAGATTAGATAAATATACATATCATATGCTTTGATATGTTCTTCTTATCATTAAGAGAGAAGGATAATTACATATTCTTTATGATAGGATGAAATTATATATTTGATTGTAATTGCATGCTCTATCCGATTCATTACATCAATATATGGAATAGATAATTCATTTACAGTGAAATTTTCAAATAAAGACATTGATTTTTTATATAAATACCACATATCTTTATTAATCCTTACACTGTTTTGCTGAAACAATATTGAGATATAAATCAAATCTTTCACTCTTGGACTAGCTTTATATACAGTATATAAGTATATTCTAACAGCAACAGTGATGGCATAGTTTTAAATATATCTTATGTATTGCCTTGTGATCAATATGTGTTGTGTCAGAAAACAGATTACTGTACATTGCACAAATGTATCTATGTGCCACATGGATTATGCTCTAGTTGTCATCAGTTGTTATTCAAAGTGTTGTCTGTCTGTATTATTTTTTAAAAAAGGGACCTATAGTTATATTTAGATATGCCATAGATTAATATGATAAAAATTGGCTGTCTAATATTGTAAGAAATCGTACATATGTGAAAGACATCATTTTCTTTACAATCATCTTGATAAACTAATGAATTTATTTTTCCTATTAGTGCTCTAGTCTTCACATTTCTAAAGATATTATTTTGAATATTTTAGACTAATGTTATTTTACAATCACAAATATGTATATACAAATTTGATGTTCACAAATATTTATTTATATCATTAATAGATCTAGTTATTGTGACAGACTCTGAGGGATCCAGCACTGACACAGACCTGCTTTTGCAAGGTTCTGTTAAGTCCATTGACTCATTCATACATCATTGAAGGTGTCTTTTTCTGAAATATTCTGATCATGATTATGATGAAGCATTCCATTTGAATAAAAATTATAATGTACTCCTCAAATTATCTATCTATCTATCTATCTATCTATCTATCTATATATATATATATATATATATATATATATATATATATATATATATAGTATTAGTTTAATATTAAGATCTCAAAGCTTCTTAGTCTACACCTTTGTGCTTCAGAACATGGCTAGCACATGTTTATATTTAGTATAAATTTATACAACAATCATCAAGCGATACACACATGAGAACTATTAAATGTTCCATTTACTCTGCTTTTGTCAAGATTTTCTAAATACAGACAATAAAATTTAATTATTAATCACCGATAATTATACATTTTATTTAATTTGCATGCTCCTTTAAAATTATGAAAATCATAACTTTGGTTCAGTATCTCTTTAATGCAACATTGATGTGTGTCCTTGAGCACCAGTAACACATGTTATAATATTTGATTTTAACGTGTACACAACATATTATGTTTTACCGCTATTGATGTAACATATGCGATGGAGGAGGAAGTGGCTCACTCGGAGTCTGATGGTACGTCAAATATTTATAACATGTATTTAATGTGTATTGTTTCAAAATCATACTATTGAAGAAAAATAAAGTCTACAGCTTTGTACCTTTCAAATATAATATTGTTTTTTTTTAAATACAATACTGCCCCCATTTCTATATCATGCAGCATGAACATATGGTTTATTTATTTTCCTATTTATGTATGAATTTTTATGAATGACATCATGATGTCACATGTATATTACATCCAAACCCCCAATAATCATCTTATGATTGTACAGACAGTCATTGCTATTCATTGGAGTGCCTAGATTCAGACAATCTCATTATGTCATCATTGTTTTGAACTTCTCAGCCACTTCTAAGTATACAGAAAGCATAAACGTGTTGAAATTCCTTGATTTAATTTCATGATGTATGATATGTAAAGGGATTTGCTAAAGCATGCAATTCTGAATGTGTCTATTAATATTGGGATGACATACATTTAATCCTAATGTAAAAGAGATATTCACAAAACATACTCTGAAAATGTAATGTCAGATAGATAAAATTATATTCTTAATATTTAATATGAACGGTAATATCTACTGTGTATAGATTCTGCATATTAATTGATTGAACCATCAAGCTTCAAATTATTCAATTTATGATTACTAAGGCAATCACCTAAATCTCTATGTAAATCACTGCTGACCTTGTTTCAAAGGCGAGGTGTTGTGGACATTTAGATTTGATCATATTACACACTCCCATATTCTTCAAATGTTGGATTTTAAAAACTCAATCCACGGGCATGTGTCTGAAAGAACTCTATTGCATTTCTATCTCAAATGCATACATGAGAACCGATATATTATCAAAAAGATAAATATCATAAAATCATAAATATTAGCACATAATGTTGACTTTGAATATGATTTGTAATGTATTGATCAAATGTTACATATAAAAAAAAACAGTGAACATTTAGATTTTTTCAAGGATCAATTAAATCTGATTATTAATTATATTTGATTCAAATCATTCAATAACTTAAAACATAGTCATTATTGTGATTTTGTCTAAATATTTTATGAGATCAAGAATCCAGATTTTAAATTATGTTGAATCTTGATTTCTTTCAAGATAATAATATATTTTCATATCATATATGTATTTATATAATTTTTATATATATTTAAGATGGAACTTCCACTTTTGGGCATCAGCCTCCCGCCCCTTCCCATCCAGACACCCCTCGTGCCCGTCCCCAGCAAGAAGCCTCTCCCTAGACAGAAGCCCCTCCCCAGCCAGAAGCCCCTCCTGGCCCTTCCCATTTGTACTCCTGTCCTGTCCCTCCAAAAAAAAAAGATTCATTGGCCCCCCTCGCTGCTCTACTCATTTTGCTTATCCCTCTTCTCCCTCACCTGCACAGCCAGCAAATCCTGTGGCCCCTGACTCCCCAGCTGTGCAGGCTCCACCGGAGTTGCGAGCCAATCCCCCACCTCGCCCCATCCCTCCCCATCAACACAATCTGCACCTTCATTGTCCTGGGTGTCGGATTTTCCTTCCCAGCCACCGATGTATCATTACAAATAAACATTAGAACATACATTCTTAAAGGGACATTATACTGATCTAATTAGTCACAATTCTTTTTGTAAGATTAAATTGGATTTCACATTATATTTTAGTAATGTAAATCTTCAAATTATACATTGTATGAAATCAACATCCTCATTTTCTATTATCAAAATTATAATGCCTAGATGTTGTGTATATATATATATATATATATAAGAAGTAAGTGAGTTGAATCCAGCACCATAGGTTTTAGTAAAATTTCTTTCCCACCTGTGTGCACGTTACCAAGGAGTATCAGCCAAACTCCAGTGTATACAGTCCATGTAAAAAACAAGGTAACAGCACCACAGCACACAATCTTCTTTTAAAGGTGAAAAATCTTTATTTGAGGTTTAGCAACCAGTAAAAAGCGACGTTTCGGACCTACATAGTCCTTAATCATGCATAAGTTACAATCAAACAAACTGACTTTAAAAAGGGTATCTGGACCAATCATGCTTCAATTCTCAGTGTTAATTGGTTTAACCCATACCTATCCAGGTTTGTAAATTTCAACAACACAGTGACCTCTAGTGGTACCAGAATATGTTCCATCATTTAAAACCATTATAAAAACAAATACAAATCATAATCTCTATTTAGACCATATGGATGTAATGTGTTCAGACGTTTAATCCACCATACTTCTTTCTGTTTTAATTTTAGTTCCCTATTACCCCCTCTTCTATGATGGGGGATATGGTCAATCACTTGAAAGCGAAGCTGGCTTACTGTATGACCCATATTTGTAAAATGTGCTGATACTGGAAGTGACATATCTTTTGATTTAATGGATGCTTTATGTTGACTAAACCTATCCCTGGCGGCTTGGGTGGTCTCGCCAATGTAACAAAGACCACATGGGCATTTAAGTAGGTAGATTGCATAGTTGGTTTGGCATGTATATAACCCATTGATTGTATATTGCTTTCTTTTGTCATTTTGTGCTAAGAATTTCCCTTTAATAACTGAATTACATTGAGCACAGTGTAAGCAGGGGTAACAGCCTTTATTAGGGGTAGTTAGATAATTTACATCAGACATTTTAGATGTACCTATATCAGCTTTTACTATGTGATCCCTAAGATTTTTTACCCTTCTATATGATGGCATAGGGGGGAGTTTAAATGATTCTATCTCTGGATTATATTTTGACAAAAGATGCCAGTGTTTTCTTACTATTCTAAAGATGTCATTGCTCTTGTCACTGTATTCCATAGAAAGCACTAATCTATCTGTTCCTTTCTCTGTTGGTTTTTTATCATGTACTCTATCCAAATCCTGAATGTTTTTAGCGATATTTTCTTTTGGATATCCTCTTTGGATAAATTTATTGCCCATAGACACTAGTCTTTCTGGCAATACTTTTTGATCTCTAACTATTCTTTTAGTACGCAAAAGTTGACTCCTGGGTATGGATTTAAAAACAGTATCAGGGTGGAAACTTTCATATCGCAGCAGAGTATTTCTATCTGTGGGTTTTACATATAGATCTGTACTTAATGTATTTCCATGTCGATATACAGTTGTATCCAAAAAGTTAATCTTTTGGATAGAGTAAGTAAGGGTAAATCTTAGACCTGTCATAGAGGCATTAATATCCTCAACAAACTGTATCAGGGACTCCAATGAGCCCCCCCATA
Source organism: Bombina bombina (assembly GCF_027579735.1). NCBI lineage: Eukaryota > Metazoa > Chordata > Amphibia > Anura > Bombinatoridae > Bombina > Bombina bombina. The sequence goes on from NC_069501.1 coordinate 913,849,694, forward strand.
TGCCAAAAATATCATCTATATACCTTAGCCACAGCTTACAATGGCTGATGAATGGCTGATTAGTGTAGACAAATTTGTTCTCAAAGCCACTCATGAACAAATTGGCATATGAGGGGGCTACATTGGAGCCCATGGCTGTTCCCCGCTTTTGCATGTAGTAAGTGTCTTGAAAGAGAAAATAATTGCAATATAGGACAAGTCTCAACATGTCATCAAAAAAGTCAATCTGGGATAGATTATATAAGCCACTGTCACTCAAAAAACTTTTCACAGTCAATAGACCTGCCTCATGGGGAATAGAGGTATATAGATTTACCACATCCAGTGAAAAAATTAACCAAGTATCCTCTATTTCAATCCCCATAAGTTTTGAAAGAAAATCATTTGTATCCTTAATAAAGGATTTTTGCTGTTTGACAAATGGAAAGAGGACTTTGTCCAGAAAGATAGAGATATTAGAAAAAATAGAATCGGTACAGGCCACAATAGGGCGTCCTGGTGGATGTAATAAGCTTTTATGGACTTTGGGTAATGTATAAAAAATTGGTGTTATGGGGTATTTATTATACAGAAAATCATAGACCTGTTTAGAAATAATGTTATGAGTCAAAGCTCTATCTAATATGCCCTTAAGCTCTCTTTGTATTTCTTTAAGAGGATCATGATCCAATATTTCATAAACCCCTCCATCTGACAGCTGTTGTAATATCTCCTGCACATAATAGTCAGTGTCTAACACTATTATTGCTCCGCCCTTGTCAGCATTTTTTATGGTGATATTTTTGTTATTTTTCAAAGTGGATATAGCCTCCCATTCCCCTTTTGTGAGGTTATGTTGTTTTGTGTAAGGATTTAATCTAGTTTTTTTCATTAGATTAGCAACATCTTGTTGAACAAATTTAACAAATGTTTCTACACCTGAGTTGCTTGTTGGAGGTACATATGAAGATTTTTTGTGCAGATTTAACTTTTTCAAATTCAAACATTCACTCTGCATATCATCTTCATTTATTGCATTAGTTTCACTTACATTGACAAAGTTTGAAATTGACAAAGATCTATACAAATTTTTCAGACTTCTAAGGTTGAAATCAATATATGGTGGTAAAAATGTAGCCAATGTAAGTGAAACTAATGCAATAAATGAAGATGATATGCAGAGTGAATGTTTGAATTTGAAAAAGTTAAATCTGCACAAAAAATCTTCATATGTACCTCCAACAAGCAACTCAGGTGTAGAAACATTTGTTAAATTTGTTCAACAAGATGTTGCTAATCTAATGAAAAAAACTAGATTAAATCCTTACACAAAACAACATAACCTCACAAAAGGGGAATGGGAGGCTATATCCACTTTGAAAAATAACAAAAATATCACCATAAAAAATGCTGACAAGGGCGGAGCAATAATAGTGTTAGACACTGACTATTATGTGCAGGAGATATTACAACAGCTGTCAGATGGAGGGGTTTATGAAATATTGGATCATGATCCTCTTAAAGAAATACAAAGAGAGCTTAAGGGCATATTAGATAGAGCTTTGACTCATAACATTATTTCTAAACAGGTCTATGATTTTCTGTATAATAAATACCCCATAACACCAATTTTTTATACATTACCCAAAGTCCATAAAAGCTTATTACATCCACCAGGACGCCCTATTGTGGCCTGTACCGATTCTATTTTTTCTAATATCTCTATCTTTCTGGACAAAGTCCTCTTTCCATTTGTCAAACAGCAAAAATCCTTTATTAAGGATACAAATGATTTTCTTTCAAAACTTATGGGGATTGAAATAGAGGATACTTGGTTAATTTTTTCACTGGATGTGGTAAATCTATATACCTCTATTCCCCATGAGGCAGGTCTATTGACTGTGAAAAGTTTTTTGAGTGACAGTGGCTTATATAATCTATCCCAGATTGACTTTTTTGATGACATGTTGAGACTTGTCCTATATTGCAATTATTTTCTCTTTCAAGACACTTACTACATGCAAAAGCGGGGAACAGCCATGGGCTCCAATGTAGCCCCCTCATATGCCAATTTGTTCATGAGTGGCTTTGAGAACAAATTTGTCTACACTAATCAGCCATTCATCAGCCATTGTAAGCTGTGGCTAAGGTATATAGATGATATTTTTGGCATATGGGGGGGCTCATTGGAGTCCCTGATACAGTTTGTTGAGGATATTAATGCCTCTATGACAGGTCTAAGATTTACCCTTACTTACTCTATCCAAAAGATTAACTTTTTGGATACAACTGTATATCGACATGGAAATACATTAAGTACAGATCTATATGTAAAACCCACAGATAGAAATACTCTGCTGCGATATGAAAGTTTCCACCCTGATACTGTTTTTAAATCCATACCCAGGAGTCAACTTTTGCGTACTAAAAGAATAGTTAGAGATCAAAAAGTATTGCCAGAAAGACTAGTGTCTATGGGCAATAAATTTATCCAAAGAGGATATCCAAAAGAAAATATCGCTAAAAACATTCAGGATTTGGATAGAGTACATGATAAAAAACCAACAGAGAAAGGAACAGATAGATTAGTGCTTTCTATGGAATACAGTGACAAGAGCAATGACATCTTTAGAATAGTAAGAAAACACTGGCATCTTTTGTCAAAATATAATCCAGAGATAGAATCATTTAAACTCCCCCCTATGCCATCATATAGAAGGGTAAAAAATCTTAGGGATCACATAGTAAAAGCTGATATAGGTACATCTAAAATGTCTGATGTAAATTATCTAACTACCCCTAATAAAGGCTGTTACCCCTGCTTACACTGTGCTCAATGTAATTCAGTTATTAAAGGGAAATTCTTAGCACAAAATGACAAAAGAAAGCAATATACAATCAATGGGTTATATACATGCCAAACCAACTATGCAATCTACCTACTTAAATGCCCATGTGGTCTTTGTTACATTGGCGAGACCACCCAAGCCGCCAGGGATAGGTTTAGTCAACATAAAGCATCCATTAAATCAAAAGATATGTCACTTCCAGTATCAGCACATTTTACAAATATGGGTCATACAGTAAGCCAGCTTCGCTTTCAAGTGATTGACCATATCCCCCATCATAGAAGAGGGGGTAATAGGGAACTAAAATTAAAACAGAAAGAAGTATGGTGGATTAAACGTCTGAACACATTACATCCATATGGTCTGAATAGAGATTATGATTTGTATTTGTTTTTATAATGGTTTTAAATGATGGAACATATTCTGGTACCACTAGAGGTCACTGTGTTGTTGAAATTTACAAACCTGGATAGGTATGGGTTAAACCAATTAACACTGAGAATTGAAGCATGATTGGTCCAGATACCCTTTTTAAAGTCAGTTTGTTTGATTGTAACTTATGCATGATTAAGGACTATGTAGGTCCGAAACGTCGCTTTTTACTGGTTGCTAAACCTCAAATAAAGATTTTTCACCTTTAAAAGAAGATTGTGTGCTGTGGTGCTGTTACCTTGTTTTTTACATGGACTATATATATATATATATATATATATAAATACAATTATCTTTGATTTGTTATCATCGCCATTTTCACATTTTTATTTTTCCTAAGATCTTAATGGTTTATCTGTGAAGATCATATTTAATGTGTAATTCTTTTTATCCATAGCATATTTTATTAGAATAATTATTTGTATTTTAATTAGTTCAATGTCTCTTTGCTCTACTTTTATTATGTTCTTGAATTATTATTACTTTGTAATTTTATTCTTCTTTAGGTTGTGATAGGTTGCTGGGAAGGATGAATGACACCATGAAAACCCAGCTGCAGCTTTCTCGCATGACTCTATCCAGATTCATACGGATATAGTCAATGCTGGGATCTGCAGCTGGAGATGCACAGGATGATGAGGGTGATGCTGATGCCTAAGTAAGTGGAGAATCCGGAGATGGCCTGAGTGAGGACAAATAGCTCCTCCATACACATATTCTGTTATGTTTTATATATTTATTGCCATTTGGCATTTGTTTGTTATTTCTTGCCATATGGCATAGTTATAACTTATTGTGCCTGTTGAACTATTTCACCTTGTCAGATTTTTACTAAGGGCTATGTTGGCCTTTGTCTCCAAAGGGGCTGTGTTGGCCTTTGTTTTGCCTTGTCAACTCCCTCCAAGGACTGTGATGCACTATGTCACCTTGTCAGATGTCTCCAAAGGGGCTGTGTTGGCCTTTGTTTTGCCTTGTCAACTCCCTCCAAGGACTGTAATGCACGATGTCACCTTATCAAATGGCTCAAATGGGGCTGTGTTGGCATATGTTTTGCCTTGTCAACTCCCTCCAAGAACTGTGATGCACTATGTCATCTTGTCAGATGTCTCCAAAGGGGCTGTGTTGGCCTTTGTTTTGCTTTGTCAACTCCCTCCAAGGACTGTAATGCACTATGTCACCTTGTCAATTGGCTCAATTGGGGCTGTGTTGGCCTTTGTTTTGCCTTGTCAAGTCTCTCCAAGGACTGTGATGCACTATGTCACCTTGTCAAATTGCTCTAAATGGGGCTGTGCTGCCCTTTGTTTTGCCTTGTAAACACTCTCCAAGGACTGTGATGCACTATGTCACCTTGGCAGATGTCTCCAAAGGGGCTGTGTTGGCCTTTGTTTTGCCTTGTCAACTCCCTCCAAGGACTGTAATGCACGATGTCACCTTATCAAATGGCTCAAATGGGGCTGTGTTGGCATTTGTTTTGCCTTGTCAACTCCCTCCAAGAACTGTGATGCACTATGTCATCTTGTCAGATGTCTCCAAAGGGGCTGTGTTGGCCTTTGTTTTGCTTTGTCAGCTCCCTCCAAGGACTGTGATGCACTATGTCAACTTGTCAAATGGCTCAATTGGGGCTGTGTTGGCCTTTGTTTTGCCTTGTCAAGTCTCTCCAAGGACTGTGATGCACTATGTCACCATGTCAAATGGCTCCAATGGGGCTGATTTCTTATTCTTACTTTTTTTAAAGCTATCTTATTTCTTTATGTTTTATGACATTCCTATATCATATTTATCATAATAAAAAGAATGTAATTAATATCTTATATTTCTTCTTTATTTATTCATGTCATTTATTACAAAATATATTTTATGTTGATAACCCTTAAAGGGACATGAAACCAAAAAATGTTCTTTCATGAATCAGATATAGAATACAATTTTTCTAAACTTTCATATTTACATCTATTATTTAATTTGCTTCATTTTCTTGTTATCCTTTGCTGAAAGGTTTATATTTGCAAGATCAGGAGTAGAAGAGAACCTAGGCTTCTCTATGTTTATTGTTGGTTGCATATAGAGAGGGAGGGAGAGCAAAAGAAAGGGGAGAGAGAGATAAAAAGAGGGGAGATAGAGAGAGCAAAAGAGAGGGGGAGGGAGAACAAAAGAAAGGGGAGAGAGACAGCAAAAGAGACGGGGGAGAAAGTGGAGAAAGAGAGCAAAAGAGAAGGGGGAGAGTGCAAAAGAGGGAAGAGAGAGCATAAGAGAGGGAAGAGATCATAAGAGAGGGGGGAGAGAAAGAGCAAAAGAGAGGGGGAGAACGACAGCAAAAGGGAGGGGGCAAGAGAGCAAAATAAAGGGGAGATAGAGAGAGCAAAAGAGAGGGGGAGGGAGAATAAAAGAAAGGGGAGAGAGACAGAAAAAGAGACAGGGAGAAAGTGGAGAGAGAGAGCAAAAGAGAGGGGGGAGAGTGCAAAAGAGGGAAGAGAGAGCCTAAGAGAGGGAAGAGATCACAAGAGAGGGGGGAGAGAGACAGCAAAAGAGAGGAGGGAAAGAGAGCAAAATAAAGAGGAGAGAGAGAGAGCAAAAGAGGGGGGAGAGAGCAAAATAGGGAGAATGGAGACAGCAAAAGAGAGGGGAGAGAGCAAAAGAAAGGGAGAGAGAGAGAGAGCAAAAGAGGGGGAATAGTGAGAGCAAAAGAGAGGGAGAGAGAGAGCAAAAGAGGGGGGATAGTGAGAGCAAAAGAGAGGGAGAGAGAGAGAGCAAAAGAGGGGGGATAGAGAGCGCAAAAGAGAGGAAGAAAGAGAGCAAAAGAGAGGGGGAGAGAGAGAGAGCAAAAGAGAGGGGGGAGAGCGCAAAGAGAGGGGGGAGAGCGCAAAGAGAGGGGGAGAGAGAACGCAAAAGAGGGAGGAAAAGAGAGGGGGGAGAGAGAGAGAGAGAGCAAAAGAGAGGGGGGAGAGAGAGAGCAGAAGAGAGGGGGGGATAGAGAGAGAGCAAGGGGTGGAACCGCTGTACTGAAAAATTGTCCCGTGTACACGAGCTTTAGGACTAGTAATGTATAACCAATCCACATTTTCATAATATATCTAGTAGCATTATTTCTCATTTAAAGGGACATGAAACCCAAATAATTTTTGTTTTCATTTAGGTAGAACAAACTATTTTAAAAAACTTTACAATTTACTTCAATTCTCAAATTTGCTTCAGTCTCTTGGTATCATTTGTTGAAGGAGCAGCAACTGGGGTTGGGGTAGTGTTAGGTTTTTTAAGGGGGGATCGGGTAGGTTTTAGAGTAGGGGTGTGTGGGTGGTGGGTTGCAATGTTGGGGGGGTATTGTATTTCTTTTTTTTACAGGTTAAAGAGCTGATTACTTTGGGGGCATTGCCCTGCAAAAAGCCCTTTTAAGGGCTGGCAAAAGAGCTGGTTACTTTGGGGCAATGCCCCGCAAAAGGCCCTTTTAAGGGCTATTTGTAATTTAGTGTAGGGTAGGGAATTTTATTATTTTGGGGGGCTTTTTTATTTTATTAGGGGGATTAAATTAGGTGTAATTAGTTTAAATTTCTTGTAATTTTTTTATTTTCTGTAATTTAGTGTTTATTTTTTTTAATTCAGTGTTTGTTTGTTTTTCGTAATTAAGTTTATTGTATTTAATTGTAATTAATTGTAGGTAGTTTAGGTAATTTATTTAATGATAGTGTAGGGTTAGGTGTAATTGTAACAGGTTAGGATTTATTTTACAGGTAATTTTGTACCTATTTTAGCAAGGTAGTTATTGAATAGTTAATAACTATTTAATAACTATTCTACCTAGTTAAAATAAATACAAAGTTGCCAGTAAAATAAAAATAAATCATAAGATAGCTACAATGTAAATATTAGTTATATTGTAGCTATCTTATGGTTTATTTTACAGGTAAGTATTTAGTTTTAAATAGGAATCATTTATTTAATTGTAGTTATTTTATTTAGATGTATTTAAATTATATTTCAATTAGGGGTGTGTTAGAGTTAGGGTTAGACTTAGGTTTAGGGGTTAATAAATTTATTATAGTAGCGGCGACATTAGTGGTGACAGATTAGGGGTTAATAAATGTAAGTAGGTGTCGGCAATGTTAGGGCAGGCAGATTAGAGGTTAATAAAAATTAACTAGTGTTTGCGAGGCGGGAGTGCGGCGGTTTAGGGGTTAATACATTTATTAAAGTGGCGGTGATGTCCGGTCGGCAGATTAGGGGTTAATAAGTGTAGTTAGGTTGCGTAGATGTTGGGGGAGGCAGAATAGGGGTTAATAAATATAATGTAGGGTTCGGCGATGTTGGGGGCAGTAGATTAGGGGTTCATAGGGATAATGTAGGTGGCGGCGGTGTCCGGAGTGGCAGATTAGGGGTTAATAATATAATGTAGATTATTAGATTAGGGGTTAATAAATCTAATATTAGGGGTGTTTAGACTCGGGGTTCATGTTAGGGTGTTAGGTGCAGTCTGCTTTTTTGCAGGTGTTAGGTTTTTTCCAGCCAGCTCAGCCCCATTGTTTCCTATGGGGAAATCATGCAAACTCCCCCAATACATTAATCTATCTCTTCAAACATATTCTGAAAATTTCAGGACATTTGATAAAACATACCAAAAGTTATTTACATTTAACTATGTTTTTAAAATCTTAAAACATTTCATGTGAATGGCTTAATGTTAAAAAAAGCTTAAAGGGATACTGTAAGTAAATATTTTCTATGCCTGTTACTAACTAACTACCCCAAATACGCTTTTTATCAATAGCATTTCATTAACACATCTCTACCGTATATCAGAAATCTTGTCTGCAAATTTAATTGTTTTCCAAACCCACTCTGTGGGTATCCTTTGCTCTGTACCAATCCGTTTACAATACCTAGGTTTCAAAATGGCGCTTTAAACACAAAGTTATTGGTTTAAGTATTTTGAACATGCAGTGCTGAAAATAGTGGGCAGGATAACGTGACATCATCGGCGAATAAAAGATATAACTTTTAGAACGTTATGAAACTTCGTTTTGGAGAAAATATAGGTCAGTAGGTTTTAATTAATGTTTATTAACTTTAATATGTTAGTTGTTTAGCTTAAAAATTATAACAGAAAGTAATCCTTTAATGTACCAAAATTTGCCTAAACATCAATCAACTTCCTTGAAACGTGGCACAAACTCAGTTTGTTACTTTTCAAACCTATCCTAGAATTTTCATGGATTTTGGTTTCCCACAAGGCAAATGAGTGACATTAAGCTTGTTTTTTGGGAGCTAAATGTGGCTTAAAGGGACACTGTACCCAAATTTTTTCTTTTTTGATTCAGATAGAGCATGCAATTTTAAGCAACTTTCTAATTTACTTCTATTATCAATTTTTCTTCGTTCTCTTGATATCTTTATTTGAAAAAGAAGGCATCTAAGCTGAGGAGCCAGCACATTTGTGGTTCAGAACCATGGACAGCAATTGTTTATTGGTGCTGCCCAATCAGCAAGGACACCCCAGGTTGTACACAAAAAATGGGCCGGCATCTAAACTTAAATTCTTGCTTTTCAAATAAACATATCAAGAGAATGAAGAAAATTTAAAAATAGGAGTACATTAGAAAGTTGCTTCAAATTGCATGCTCTATTTGAATCACAAAAGAAAAAATTTGGGTACAGTGTCCCTTTAACATACAAATTGAATTTAGATGTTAACCAATTTCCCCCAAACAGCTCACAATACATTACTCCATCTATTCAAACATATTCTGCAAATTTTAGGACATTTGACAAAACGTACCAAAACTTATTTACATTTAACAATTTTTTTACAATCCTAAAACATATGGGGGCTTATTTATCAAAGCGTCAATATCGGTGCATTCTTCGCAGGCGTCAATATGCTCGCCAGACATCGATGACGCAGATCCACATACAATGCTTTTATTTATCAAAAACACGTGCGTCAAGTACGGTGCGATGAGCATCGGACTGTTGTTAACTAACAGTCATCGATGTCATGGCTATTCAGGTTTTTCCCAACTTTATTTATACCATTTCATTACTGTCCATGAACAAGCACATTTTTCTAAACCTATTCTTTTTATTTCTCATCTGTTAATGTCCAAAAAATAGCTTGATTTATACTTCAACAAACAATATCTCATAGAAAATATTTTTTTTTATTTATTTGTTATATGATACTTTCATATAAATTAATGTGTATTTGTATTTCTAGAAGTCATGATATGCTTTTATCTCATGTTATTTGTTTAATAAATGATTATTAATGCTAGAATTTGTACATATATTGCTAGAATTTGTACATATATTTTTGCACATACTTGTGTGTGTGTATGTATATATATATATATATATATATATATATATATATATATATATATGTGTGTGTGTGTGTGTGTGTGTGTGTGTGTTATGTCAGAAATCTTTTACAAGCATATTTTCATGTCCCTAAATTCCTTTTTTTGTTTTTGTTCTAAACAAAGTATAATACACAATGATGGGTGATCGATGACACAAGTATCGGGCAATTTTATTTGTTAGTGATACTATACAATGTATGTTTAAAATTGATTGGCTGATAGTGATGTCACGAACTGAAAATTATCCGTTCGCGAATGGAAAACGCAAAGGCGAACCGCCATTGACTTTAATAGGCAGGCGAATTTTAAAACCAACTAGGACTCTTTCTGGCCACAATAGTGATGTACAATTTGTTTCAAGGGGACTAACACCTGGACTGTGGCATGCCGGAGGGGGATCCATGGCAAAACTCCCACGGAAAATTACATAGTTGATGCAGAGTCTGGTTTTAATCCATAAAGGGCATAAATCACCTAACATTCCTAAATTGTTTGGAATAACGTGCTTTAAAACATCAGGTATGATGTTGTATCGATCAGGTAGTGTAAGGGTTACGCCCACTTTACAGTGACAGACCAAACTCCCCGTTTAACGCACCGCAAGCAACCACAAACAGTCCATTTGCACAACCACAAGATAGATAGATTTGATAGATACATAGATACATAGATTAGATAGAAAGATCAATACATGCAATATACATTTGATAGATACGATAGATAGATTTAATAGATAAATAGATAGATTTGATAGATATATAATTTCCCAGACAGAGAATTACAAGACGTGCGGTCTGGGACCCATGGTAAGGTTCCCAGAGGCAGTTGCGGCGCCAGGGGACGTGTGCGTTCAGGGCAGACAGGAGTGCTGGTCCGGTGTGACTCTCTGCTTTCAGGCAAGTCAACCCCAAGACGGCGTGACACTGCTGTATTTAGGATGTGGAATAGTACCTGGGGAGCTGGGGGGGTGCCGTTGATGTGGAGCAAGACGAAGCAGCAGAAGAGGACTCAGCAGAGGAGGTTATGGAAGAGGATGGGTAGGAGGAGTAGAGGAGGTGGCATCAGGCCTGCCTGCAAGCCATGGCGGTGTCACCATCTCTGCAGAGCCAAGCATTCCATGGTTTTCAGCCATCAGCAGGTTTACCCAATGCACAGTGTAGGTGATATACCTGCCTTGACCATGCTTTGCAGACCAGCTATCAGTGGTCAGATGGATCCTTGCCCCAACACTGTGTGCCAGACTTGCCATTACTTTGTTTCGCACAATCGAGTACAGGTTGGGTGATTGCCTTTTAGTGAAAAGAAATTTTGTCCGGGTACCTTCCACTGCGGTGTCCCAATAGCTACAAATTTTTGGAACGCCTCAGACTCCACCAGCTTGTATGGTAAAAGCTGGCGGGCTAAGAGTTCAGACAAGCCAGCTGTCAGACGCCGGGCAAGGAAGTGACTTTGTGACATTGGCTTCTTACGCTTAAACATGTCCTTGACAGACACCTGACTGTGGGCAGATGAGCAGGAAATGCTCCAGAACAGAGACGGAGTGACGGATGGTTGAGAGGGGGCAAGGAGGACAGCAGTAGTTGACGTGGCTGAAGATGCTGGACCAGGAGGAGGATGGCAGCTTTGAGTTTGTGTGCTGCTTGTATTCATGTGTTGATCCCATAGGCGTTTGCGATGTGCGATCATGTGCCTTTGGAAAGCAGTTGTACCTAGGTGGGTGTTGGACTTCCCACGACTCAGTTTCTTTTGGCACAGATTGCAAATGGCATCACTGTTGTCAGAGGCAGACACACAAAAAAATGCCACATTGCTGAGCTCTGCGATGACAGCATTCTGGTGGTGGCAACAGCATGCGTTGATTGGTGTGCTGTCTGGCTGACCCTGGGTGCCGATGCATGCTGCCAGACTGTGCCACTAGCTCCTTGCGATGACCTCCCCCTGCTTCCAACTCATCTCCTCCTCCGCCTCCTCTCTGTCTCCCCATCTGAACTTTCCCCCTGTTCTTCTTCTCTTCTAGGGGGCACCCACGGGACATCCTCGGACGCATCGTCATCATCAACTGCTTCACTTGTATCTGACAAATCAACAAAGGAAGCAGCAGCGGGTACAACATCATCATCATCACACTGTACGTCCATGTCTGTAATGCTGCCTGACTGAGACATATCACTGTTATCTACATCCTCTGTCAATGATGGTTGCGCATCACTCATTTCTTCCAAATGATGTGTAAATAACTCGTCTGACAGATCAAGTGAAGTGGCTGTGGTGCTAGTGTTGGTGGTGGCAGCAGGCGGGCGAGTGGTAACTTGAGAGGTGCCCGTAGAAAGCTGGAGGAGGATGGTGCGTCAAGGTTCAGAGCGGAAGCTATAGAAGATTGGGTGTCCTGTGTTAAAAAGTCAAATATGTCCTCAGAACTTTTCGAGTTCATGGTACGTGGCCTCTGAACACTGGGCATTATTCTAGGGCCAAAGGGAATCACAGCACTAAAACCATGATGGCACCTGCGGGTTGGCCTGCCTCTGCCTGTCATTTTTTTTAAAATGTACACTTACAATACTATTAAACAAGATATGAGTGGTGCCACTGGGCAAGTGGGCACAGTATACGCTGTGAGCCTGACACAAAAAAGCAGACTGATGTTTCACAATCCAAATTTTTTTTTGTTTTAAATATACACTTACACTACTATTAAACAAGATATGAGTGGTGGCACTGGGCAAGTGGGCACAGTATACGCTATGAGCCTGACACAAAAAAGCAGACTGATGTTTCACAGTCCAAATTTTTTTTTTTGTTTTAAATGTACACTTACACTACTATTAAACAAGATATGAGTGGTGGCACTGGGCAAGTGGGCACAGTATACGCTGTGAGCCTGACACAAAAAAAGCAGACTGATGTTTCACAGTCCAAAATTTTTTTTTTGTTTTAAATGTACACTTACACTACTATTAAACAAGATATGAGTGGTGGCACTGGGTAAGTGGGCACAGTTTATGCTGTGAGCCTGACACAAAAAGCAGACTGATGTTTCACAGTACAATTTTGTTTTTGTTTTAAATGTACACTTACACTACTATTAAACAAGATATGAGTGGGGGGCGGAGCTTAGCCACGAACTGATATGGCTGCTCATTAACGGAGCTCCGTAGTCCCTGATGTGTAACAGTCAAAATTCAGAACGTACCCCTAATACAGCCTGAACGGAAAAACTCCCCAGACCCTTAGCGGGGCACTGGCTGCTTTTTTGACCGCCCCAGAAGATTGCACCGACGCCGAGAAAGGAGCTCAGTAAGAAACAGCGGTGGCGGGACCTGATAGTGTCGGGGCCTAAAGACCGGACTGCGGTAACATCAAACTGCCACTAACTCGATCAGCAGACAATCCGGCTCACCGTGTCTAACCGCCATAAAGCCAACCCAGGTGAGGTTACATTGAGCTCAGTAGTAAGCTCACACTGAAAGTAGCGGCGGCAGAGGCAAGCCGGCACTGCAAGGTGGACTGGGGCACACTCACATTTCCCATATGGGGCCTCTTCACTTCAGCATCTACCCCAAACATAATCACACGTGGGGGTTATACCCAACTTTCACTGAAACTACCCCAAAGCAGATAGGCGGCGGACCAGACACCCAGGGCCTGAGGCCTAGCGCAGAAGCAGGCCAGACACGCAAAACAACTATCTGCACAGCGGCCCAAACATACAGCAAGCTCAAAACACTAACTCGGGCCTCACTCTTTGCAAAAGCTGCCCGTGAAATTGTGAACTGCTCCACCTTTGCAACCCTAGGCACTTGACTGGCACAGAAGCTGCCATAGAGGTGCCTTATATATGCCTAGCAGAGCCCTATTGGAAGGGTGTAAATGATCAGTGTTAACAGCTCACTTAGTACATAAAATAGAGAAGACACCCTGTCTGACATTTATTAATCAAAACAGACAATGTCCGGGAAAAGAAGCGTTAAGCCTGTAAAAGGCTCACAGGCCACAGAAATAGAAAACTACATGATACCAGTCGAATCTGCATCACAGCAAACCAGAGTTGCACCTGACCCTAGCATCACGGGTGCACACAGCATGCAGGCCCAGATTCCCAATGCAGAACGCAGCCCACTGCATCAGAATTTCCTCACTAAGGAAGACATAAAGCATCTTTCATCAAAGGATGACATAAAGGAGGCAATGAAAGACTTTAGGTCCATGTTTGGGGAACTCAAAAACGAACTCTCTGCAGTGGACCAGAGAGTCACAGACATAGAGGAGAAGCAGGAATCCATCTTCTCTGATCTGCAACACCAGTCAAGTGTCTCACAAGCATAGAATAGAGGACCTGGAAAACAGGAGCAGGAGGAACAACATAAGACTGAGTGGTGTTCCAGAAAGCATAGATCCTCCTGCCCTGTTGGAATATATACAAGACTTTATCAAATATCTTAAAAACAATGAAGCGGCAGCAGAAACCCCAATAGAAAGAGCCCACAGAGCCCTTCGGCCCAAGCCACCCAACAGGGCCCCCCCCCCAGGGACATTATCTTAAAATTCCTGTCCTACAGAGATAAGGAACTGATCCTTAGACTTGCCAGAGCAAAAAACCCACCTGAATTTCGTGGAGTAGAGGTTCAAGTTTACTCTTACCTATGCCAACTACCTTACAAAAGAGACGAGACCTAAGATTCGTCACCTCTGCTCTAAAAGATAGAAGGATCGCATACAGATGGGGATTCCCCACCTGTCTGATAGCTACTTTAAACAACACCTCTCATGTTTTAAGAACTTTAGACGACCTCCCCGCATTCAACCAAGCTCTTGGCCTTGACATCAGACCCCCACGCCAGAATGCTGAGGCACCAGAGGATCCCCGTGAAAGAGGCCTAGAAGGGAATAGATTCCACCCAGGCTGAAGAAACTACAATACAGAACAGCGGAAATTAAGCCAAAAGCTTTCAAGTTTGCTGGACTGAAATAAAAGGCCCATTGGGCAACATTTGGGACTATACTGGACTGCACTCAGCAAGCATGTACAGATAAGTCTAAACATTAAGTTAAAAAAGTTGAGACTGTTGTAAGCTAGAATTCTGTTATAATTTTCATTGAATATACTGTTAATATTGATCAAAGTTTGGTTTGATATGAACAAATTACTCTTACTGTTGTGGGAAAATATGGAGTTGTCGAGGGGGTGGGGATACAGGGGAGAGAGGCCACATGACAATACAACAGGGGGAGACTGGGCGAGAGAATAGAGGTCCTCTTAAAACGACTCATGAGGGCTTATGTAAGGGCCTAGACCTAGAATGACTCACATGACACCCAAGGTTTAAACGAACAGCATAAAGACATACCTAAGCTCTACAGTCACATTTAGCTAGATAGCTCCCGAACTGCGCCAACCCCAGAGATTGTTTTAGGTTTCAACAGATGACTGATACAGCCCATTAGAAGGGAAGCACACAAATACCGCCATATCAAGTAAGACCTCTCCCCCAGACCCGGCGGCCCTTGAGCCGGTACATTAGACAACTTTTCTGGCCCCCCCCCCCTCAAACTGACACGACTGATAGACGATCCCCTCTCACACTCTCATCCCACATAACACCTGACAACTAGCAGAAGACGCGAGATGTAGGATAGGGCAAAACTGATGCTAGCAACCTGATTATTTGCATAGAACTGTTCAATTTACAATTATTTATTTTATTTGGTACGTTTTGAAACAAAGGAAAATGTTAAAAAGTTTCTGTTTAAGATGTTCACTCAGGGATAACTACCCCTGATTTACTGTTTTCTCTCTTTACTTTCGTTCTCACTGTTTTTGTCTTGGGTAATAGACTTGAGACACACTTGCTGAAGATTTACCAACTGTAAAACCTTCCCAATCTTCCTCTCCCACTAACTGTACCCCCCCTCCTTCATCTGTCCCTCCTCTCCGCCCATTCCATCTCTTCCTCCCTCTCCACCCATCTTTCCCTCACCCACCTCCCTTCCCCCTCCCCCCTCCTTTTTTTTCTTTCTCTCTCCTCTCCTTTCACCCACCCCTTCTCTCCTCCAGACCAGGCACACCATGGCCCCCCAAGAAAGAAAGGACAGCACCCTTACAATTGAAATCATAACGGTCAATGTCAAGGGATTTAATAGCCCCAGTAAGCGATCCATTGCCCTCACTGACCTGCATAGAATGGGTGGGGATATAGTATATATACAAGAGACGCATTTTGCCAGTGGTCATGAACCAAAATGGTATAACCGTAGATACCCAACAGCGTACTTTGCCTCAGGTCCCAAAAAGAAAAATGGAGTTGGAATATTAATTAGCGCAAATGTGCCACTTCAAGTCGATCGGGTCCTTAGAGATCCAAATGGCAGATATATCATACTCTTAGGCAACCTTTTTGGTAGGCCAGTGACTCTGGCCAACATATACTGCCCTAACCAGTCACAACACCTCTTTATACAAGATATTACGCGCAAGCTACTCGAAACTCAAAGGGGAATACTGTATTTGGGAGGAGACCTGAACGCGCCCCTAGACCCCGCACTAGACACGTCCAAAGGAATCTCCAGCACCCCCCATAAGATCCTAAAGCGCATCCATGACTCTCTGACTGAACTGGTCGTACATGACATCTGGCGTCTACATCACCCACATGCCAGAAACTATTCATTCTACTCGCACCCACATCAAAAATACACTAGAATCGACTATCTATTTACAGATCCCACAGGCCTCACGATAACCACTAGCAGTAACATTCACTCAATCACATGGTCAGACCATGCGCCGGTTAGCTGCTCTGTCCGGTGGCCTGATGCGCCAATCACCCCATATGTTTGGAGACTGGATGACACAATTTTAGATGATCCAGTGTTCCGTGCAGAGACCCAAGAGTCCCTGGTCCAATTCTTCCGGACAAATGCAAATGATCATATGCAGAATAGTACCATCTGGGAAGCGCATAAATGCACCATCAGAGGCCTTCTGATCAAGAAGCGAGCGCAACTGAACAGGCAAGGTAGAGAACGCTACTGGGACCTTCTGAAACAGGTCTCGGAGGCAAAAAGCTTAAAGCTTATGTATATGAAATAAGGGACCAGGATGGGGAAATTAGAGCCGACGGACAGTCGGTGGCTGATGCTTTCAGTGACTACTACGAAACACTGTACAATATTCAAGGAAAGAGTAGAGCGGAAGGAGTTGCCCCGCAGGACCTGCAAACTGAACAGTATTTCTGCGCATATACCGGCGGGGTGTCCCTCCCGAGCCTCTTGGAACAGGAAAGGGACACACTAGAGTCCCCCATCACTGTGGGCGAAGTAAAAGAGGCCATAAAAAACCTCCCGTCAGGGAAAAGCCCGGGCCCTGATGGCTTTGGGATCAAATACTATAAGTTATTTGTGAACACACTAGCCCCTGAACTGGTAACAATTTTTAACTCCCTCTCTGACCACCCCACACTTCCGCACACAATGCTCGAGGCATACATAGCCGTAATCCCCAAGCCTGGAAAGCCTCCTGACAAACCGGAGAGCTACAGACCGATATCTCTTCTTAATTCAGACGTAAAAATACTCGCTAGAACCTTAGCTAACCGCTTAAATAAATACCTTCCTGGATTGGTCTCTACCGACCAGGTAGGTTTCATCCCAGCCCGAGAGGCAAGGGATAATACCCTCAAAGTCCGGCAACTAATAACCTATGCACATAACAATCAGAAACCGTTGGCCCTGGTCACAACTGACACTGAAAAAGCGTTTGACCGGGTAGATTGGTCATTCATGAGACATACACTACTTAAGTTTGGGCTAGGCCCTAAGATGGTTAACACCATTATGTCACTCTACTCCGCACCAAATGCAAGAGTTAGGGTCAACGGCACTTTGTCCAAAACGTTCCAGATTAAAAACGGGACAAGGCAGGGCTGCCCGCTTTCACCTTTACTGTTTGCCCTTGTCATGGAGGTGCTGGCAGAAAAAATCAGAAACAACCCGCGGATAAAGGGGATAGTGGTAGGTGAGCATGAGCATAAACTAGCCATGTACGCCGACGATGTCCTCCTGACATTATCGGACACATCAAATTCCCTACGAGAGGTTCTGGTCGAATTCTCTGACTTTGGAAGAGTATCCAATTTTCTATTAAATCCCACAAAATCCGAAATATTAAACATCACAGAGTCACCAGACAACTTTGAGGCACTTATGTCTAGCTGCCCAATAAAAATTGCTCAAAAATCCATAAAGTACCTGGGGATCATACTTACATCTTCTCTGACAGACATCATAGAGACTAACTATAGACAAATTGAGAAAGACATAGTGGGCGACTTAGCCAGCTGGAAAAACAAAACTATCTTGTGGATGGGCCGAATCGGGGTAGTCAAAAAGAACATTCTGCCAAGAGTACTGTACATCATGCAGACTGTCCCGGTTCGGCCACACTCGCAGCAAATCCACAACATGCAGTCAGCTATAGGCTTATATTTGGAACGGGCTTAGACCGCGTATACGCAAGAGCACGACATACTTGCCCAGGGACAAGGGAGGCATGGGAATACCAAACCTGATAGACTAGCTGAGAGTGATCTCTCTGCAGAGACTTGTCGAATGGTGTCATAACTCGCCAAACAAGGTTTGGACACAAGTAGACGGAGAGATTCTACAGAGGGGGAACGTGGGCGCTCTGGCCTGTATATCGCGCAAAAATCGCCCAGTTGCCATTACACTGTATCCCCTCATCTTGGAGGTGTTTAAAACCTGGGACAAACTAATTGGAAAGTCGCCCCACGTTTCCACCCCAGCCTCGCCGGTGACCCCAGCTTGGGAGAACCCTGACATGGGCACTGGGGGGGTCTTGGGACCCCAAGCGGCCCCATACACGCTATCTGAAGCAGCGTTCTATAACCTTGTCACCCAACATAGACTTAAAAGCCAAAGTGACCTTGCTGAGCTGAGACTCGACATATACACTTCATGGTTCAGAGTAGCGCAGCTTTCGCATTTCTTTAACACGAACAAAGACAAATCAGATCTAACGAGAGATAGGACCCCATTTGAGGTACTATGCTCAATGACTCAAACTCCCAAACACCTAATCTCACAGCTTTACAGACTCCTCTTGACTGGCGGATCTGCTACCCTACCAACCTTCGTGGAAGCTTGGCAAACTGAATTGGGCTTAGAAATTGACTTGAAGGATTGGACAAAAATTTTTGACAAAGCCAGGAGAGTGTCACTTTCCATCCGCATACAGGAAATGCACTACAAGTTCCTGAGCAGGTGGTACATGACGCCTCAATGACTTCATAAAATATATCCAAACGCAAATGGGGGGTGCTGGAGGGGTTGTGGCGAGGAAGGAACATATCTCCATATTTGGTGGACCTGTCCTCTTATCCACCCGTTTTGGGAGGAGGTATTTGCGGAGATGGGTAGACTCCTCAAGATCATAATTCCGCCCAGACCATCTTATTTGATATATCACGATTTGCCCAAGATAATAGGTGAGGACAAGTACCTTTTGTTTCTGCTAATGCTAAATGGGGCAAAAGGTCTTATACCCGCATATTGGAAAAAACAGAGCACCCCTAGCCTGCAGGATTGGAGACACAGAGTAGGGGACCTGATTCGACTAGAAAGATACCATTACCTCAAAATTGGCAAAATTGGTACTCACGAAATGATGGTACTGACGTGGGAGGGCAAAGAGATTTAAATTCCCCTAACATGCTTAGAAAACTAACACTGGGTTTCCTGCCCCCTCCCCACTCGCTAATTCCTTCTCGGGCCCCTCTACTCCCCCCCTCCTTTTTTTTTTTTTTTTTCTTTCTTTTTTTTTTCTCTCTCTTCCCCCCCCCCTCTCCTCACCCCCCCTCTCCTCACCCCCCCCACCCACCCCACTTACTAACCATCCCCAAACATTCTCCTCTCCTCTTCCCTCTAGTCACCTCTTTAGTGACTGCTTCAGGGTTTGTAGCCCCCACAACTGTGTGAGTAAAGTAGGTTGTGGAAATGTTATGCCTCTATCAGCAAACCTGAAGAAAACTACAAAAGCATCTAAAATATAATAATGGACATACACTAGCTGCGGACTTTTGAATCCGCAACTGAGACCAACATTGTTAAAAGGAAAATAAAGAAAAAAGTGCACTTGTTTAACTTATGCAAGACAATCGGACATTGACAAAGAATGCAGTGTATATATGTAACTGTAAACTACAAAATCAAAATGTTGCACTTACTTGTTGATATATTGTATTGTATGACATTTTATTGCACTTGTCAAAATAAAGCTTTTCAAAATAAAAAAAAAAAAAAACTTCTAAAAAAAAAAAAAAAAAAAAGATATGAGTGGTGGCGCTGGGCAAGTGGGCACAGTATACGCTATGAGCCTGACACAAAAAAGCAGACTGATGTTTCACAGTCCAAAAAGTTTTTTTTGTTTTAAATGTACACTTACACTACTATTAAACAAGATATGAGTGGTGGCACTGGGCAAGTGGGCACAGTATACGCTGTGAGCCTGACACAAAAAACCAGACTGATGTTTCACAGTCCAAAAAGTTTTTTTTATTTTAAATGTACACTTACACTACTATTAAACAAGATATGAGTGGTGGCACTGGCAAGTGGGCACAGTATACGCTGTGAGCCTGGCACACACGCTGGCAGGCAGGCAACTGAAATTAGATTACACTAGCAGACTGATGTTTCACAGTCCAAAAAGTTTTTGTTTTTTAAATTTACATTACTGTTACACCAGATATGAATGGTGGCACTGGGCAAGTGGGCACAGTATACGCTGTGAGCCTGGCACACATGCTGGCAGGCAGGCAACTGCAATTAGATTACACAAGCAGACTGATTTTTCACAGTCAAAAAAGTTTTTATTTTTTTAAATTTACACTACTGTTACACCAGATATGAGTGGTGTCACTGGACAAGTGAGCCTGGCACACACACTGGCAGGCAGGCAGGCAGGCAGGCAACTGAAATTAGATTACACTAGCAGACTGATGTTTCACAGTCAAAAAAGTTTTTTTTTTTTTTAATTTACACTACTGTTACAACAGATATGAGTGGTGGCACTGGGCAAGTGGTCACAGTATACGCTGTGAGCCTGGCACACACGTTGGCAGGCAGGCAGGCAACTGCAATTAGATTACACTAGCAGACTGATGTTTCACATTCAAAAAAGTTTTTTTTTTTTTTTTAAATTTACACTACTGTTACACCAGATATGAGTGGTGGCACTGGGCAAGTGGGCCTGGCACACACGCTGGCAGGCAGGCAACTGCAATTAGATTACACTAGCAGACTGATATTTCACAGTCAAAAAAAGTTTTTTTTTTTAAATTTACACTACTGTTACACCAGATATTAGTGGTGGCACTGGGCAAGTGAGAACAGTATACGCTGTGAGCCTGGCACACACGCTGGCAGGCAGGCAACTGCAATTAGATTACACAAGCAGACTGATGTTTCACAGTCCAAAAAGTTTTTTTTTTTTTAAATTTACACTACTGTTACACCAGATATGAGTGGTGGCACTGGGCAAGTGGGCCTGGCACACACGCTGGCAGGCAGGCAACTGCAATTAGATTACACTAGCAGACTTATGTTTCACAGTCAAAAAAGTTTTTTTTTTAAATTTACACTACTTTTACACCAGATATGAGTGGTGGCACTGGGCAAGTGGGCCTGGCACACACGCTGTCAGGCAGGCAACTGCAATTAGATTACACTAGCAGACTGATGTTTCACAGTCAAAAAAGTTTTTTTTTTTAAATTTACACTACTTTTACACCAGATATGAGTGGTGGCACTGGGCAAGTGGGCCTGGCACACACGCTGGCAGGCAGGCAACTGCAATTAGATTACACTAGCAGACTGATGTTTCACAGTCAAAAAAGTTTTTTTTTTTTAAATTTACACTACTGTTACAACAGATATGGTGGCACTGGGCAAGTGGGCACAGTATACGCTGTGAGTCTGACACACACGCTGGCAGGCAGGCAACTGCAATTAGATTACACAGGAAAAAAAAACAGACTGATATTCTAGCCCTAAAAAGGGCTTTTTGGGGTGCTGTCCTTACAGCAGAGATCAGATAAGTCCTTCAGGACTGTAGTGGACACTGAATACACTAGCCTAGCTATCAATTTCCCTATTAAATCAGCAGCAGCTACACTGTCCCTCCTCTAACTAAGAAATCAGCTTCCGAATGAATATAAAATGGCTGCTGTCCAGGAGCTGGGAGGGTCTGGGAGAGAGGGTCTGCTGCTGATTGGCTAGAATGTGTCTGCAAACTGTGAGATACAGGGTTAAATTTTACTCAATGATGATGAATAGGGGGCAGATTGAACATTGCATGTGTTCGCCCGCCGTTGCAAACGCAAACAAGCTATGTTCGCCGGGAACTATTCGCCGGCGAACAATTCGAGACATCACTATTGGCTGATGTCATAAATCATGTGATTATGCATATCCCAATCAAAAGTGTTGGAAGAATTCACTAGTGTGTGGGTTGTCTAGGAGTATTGCGTCATATTTGGTGCAAAAAGTGTTGTGTAATATTTGGTACAAAGTGGTGAGTGGGACTTATAATTACATGCCTTAAACATGGTGCATATAGATTTATCCAAAAACAAAAAAAGAAGTTAGCTATATTATGTTGTGTATTTATTTCATTTTTATCTCTATATCTACTAGTGCATCAAATTTGGAGCAATACTTTGCACCCAATATGGAGCAATAATATTGTTTGATTTAGAAGGAGTATATAATTTTAATAAAGTTTCAAATTTACTTTTATTATCTAATATGCTTCATCGTCTTGCAGCATGGAACAAAACCTTTCTGTGTTTTCAGACTCCCATTGATTTCTATGGCATCCGCGCCCACAAGGGTGGTGGTTTGAATGATAGGTACGATGTGCTGGAATAGACGCAAGCATATCTGTTAAATGTTTGGTAAAATTGAAAAAGGGTCATATAGAGATGAATGTGTATTCAAAACATCTGGGATGACGCAAGCATCGATCTGCATCAAATTGAGATTGTGGGAGAGTATATTATGTCACACATTTCAACATTTGACAATCTTGATACTTTGATAATTACGGCAGATTCAATTTGCATCAGATATGACACGAGATTCTAGCGGATTCTATCGTATTATCAGTTGAAGCTTTGATAAATTGGCCCCTAAATATTTTAGTATTGTAAAAAAATAGTTCAATGTCCTACATTTTTCAGAATATGTTTGAATAGATAGATGAATGTATTGTGAGCAGTTTGGGGGAAATTAGTTAACATCTAAGTTCAATTTTGTACGTTAAGCCACATTAAGCTCCCCAAAAAAGAAGCTTAATGTCACTCATTTGCCTTGTGGGAAACCAAATACCATGAAACTTCTAGGATAGGCTTGGAAAGGGACAGACTGATGTTTAGGTGGATTTTGGTACATTAAACTCTTTTTTTGTTAAGCCATTCACATGAAATGTTTTAGGATTGTAAAAAAAAATTGTTAAATGTGAACAACTTTTGGTATGTTTTATCAAATGTCCTGAAATTTTCAGAATATGTTTGAAAATATATAATAATGTATTGTGGGAAGTTTGGGGTAAATTAGTTAACATCTAAGATCAATTTTGTAAGTTAAGCCACATTAAGCTCCCCAAAAAACAAGCTTAATGTCACTCATTTGCCTTGTGGGAAACCCAAATCCATTAAACTTCTAGGATAGGTTTGGAAACTGAAAAACTGAGTTTGTGCCATGTTTCAAGGCAATTAATTGAATTTTAGGTGAATTTTGGTACATTAAGCTCTTTTTACATTAAGCTGCTCACATTAAATGTTTTAGGATTGTAAAAAAATAGTTAAATGTGAATAACTTTTGGTATGTTTTATCAAATCTCCTGACATTTTCACAATTTGTTTGAATAGATAGATTAATGTATTGTGAGAAGTTTGGGGGAGGTTGGTTAACATCTAATTTCAATTTTGTACGTTAAGCCTCATTATGCTCCCCAAAAACAAGCTTATTGTCACTGATTTGCGTTGTGGGAAACCAAATACCATGAAACTTCTAGAATAGGTTTGGAAAGTGACAAACTGAGCTTGTGCAAGGTTTCAAGGCAATTGATTGATGTTTAGGTGAATTTTGGTACATTAAGCTCTTTTTTACGTTTAGACATTCACATGAAGGCCCCTATTTATCAAATGTCTTGCAGGCCTGATCCGACAGTGCGAATCAGGTCCGCAAGACATCACTGAATGCGGAGAGCAATACACTCTATGTATTCAGCATTGCACCAGCAGCTCACAAGAGCTGCTGTGGCAACGCCGCCCCCTGCAGACTCGCAGCCAATGGGCCACCAGCATGGGGGTGCCAATCAACCTGATCGTACTTGATCGGGTTGATTTCCGGCGATTCCTGTTCGCCTGCTCAGAGCAGGCGGACAGGGTTATGGAGCAGCAGTCTTTAGACCGTTGCTTCATAACTGCTGCTTCTGGCGAGTCTGAAGACTCGCCAGAAACACGGGCCATCAAGCTCCTTTCGGAGCTTGATAGATAGGCCCCGAAATGTTTTAGGATTGTAAAAAAATTGTTAAATGTGAATAACTTTTGGTATGTTTTATCAAATGTCCTGAAATTTTCAGAATATGTTTGAATAGATAGATTCATTTATTGTGAGAAGTTTGGGGGAGGTTGGTTAATATCTAAGTTCAATTTTGTACGTTAAGCCACATTAAGCTCCCCAAAAAACAAGCTTAATGTCACTCATTTGCCTTATGAGAAACCACATCCATGAAACTTCTAGGATAGGTTTGGAAAGTGACAAACTGAGTTTGTGCCAAGTTTCAAGGCAATTGATTGAAGTTTAGGTTAATTTTAGTACATTAAGATCTTTTTACATTAAGCTGCTCACATTAAATGTTTTAGGATTGTAAAAAAATTGTTAAATGTGAATAACTTTTGGTATACGTTATCAAATTTTAAAAGGGCATTCAGCTCTTTTACTGCCCTTAAAAGGAAATTCAGCTCTTTAAAGAGTGCCCATTAGTCTTAATCTAAAAAAACACCCCAAAAATTTATAAAAACACATTACTAAAAATAACAAATTATAAAAAATAATATAATTTATTCCTATTCTAATACGCTCTTTTTTTAAAAAAAAAACAACCTAAAATAAAAAAAAATCCTACTTAAAAAAAAAAAATTCATACTAAACTACCAATAGCCCTTAAAAGGGCCTTTTATAGGGCAATGCCCTAAGGAAATCATCTTGTTTGCCAATAATAAAAACAAACACCCCCTAACATTACAATCCCCCCACCCCCCCAAACCCACAAAATAAAATAAAAACTAACTAAAAAAACCTAATCTACCCATTGCCCTGAAAAGGGCATTTGTATGGGCATTGCCCTTAAAAGGGCATTCAGCTCTTTTTAGGATAGTAAAATAATTGTTAAATGCGTATAACTTTTGGTATGTTTTATCAAATTTCCTTAAATTTTCACAATTTGTCTGAATAGATAAATATATTCAGGGCCGCCATTAGAAATTTTGGGGCCCCTTACTTAACCATTGATCACCCCCCCCCCCCCACCTTTGACATATGCACTTTATTTTAAAGTGTAGTCAAACTTGGAAATGTTGTAAAGGTAATAACACAAACACACATACACACTCATACACTGAAACACGCACTCACACATAAGGATTCACATATAGACACTCTAGAAGATATGCAAAGAAACACACAAACACACTCAGACACAGACACTCAGCACTTGTTTACATTGACCTGACAAGTAATGAGGTAGACTACAGTTTTTTAAAAAAAGGAGATTTACAAAAAAAAAATATGGAGTTCTGATTATCTTTTTGTCAATGAATATGCCAACTAATTGATGACAACAGCATGCAGTGGCTGAAAGGAAGGGCCCTGAACTGCATAAACAATAATTGAAAGGTTAAATGGTGGATTGGTGACTTCTTGAAACACACACACACACACAAACTCAAACACAAACTTGCACATACACCCAAGGAAACACTGAGAGAGTATATACGTGTATGTTAAAGTGTGTGCAAGAGGCACCAAACTGCTCCAACCCTAAAGTCCCTCATGTTAGGGAAGTTAGTCAACTTATCTCCTATAATGGGGTCTGATTGTAGAACATGCCAATGCTTATTAAGGATTTTTCTTATAGTACCATGATCATTACTGTAATCAGTAATAAATGGGGTATCAATAGTGTCGTTTTCATCTGCAATGTTTTTTTTTTGTTTATATGTAAGAAGTGTCTACCTATTCATTGTTCTAGCTCTACTGGTAGCCTTGTTCACTAGATCCTCATCATATCCCCTATCTTTAAACCTCTCAATAAGAGTCCCTATTTGTTCCTCAAAGTCTGATAATCTAGAACAGTTCATTCTGATCCTTAAAGCCTGACATACCGGGATATTGTTTTTCCATTGTTGTAAATGACAACTATCTGAATGTATAAAGCTGTTAAAATCTACATCTTTGAAGTGTGTCTTTTTCTCAATTGTATTATTTATCACCATGATCTCTAGGTCAAGGAAGATAGCTTTTTCTTGACTGTAATTATGTGTGAATTTCAGGCCTTTATCATTGGTGTTCATACTCATCAACATGTTACTTAACTCAGTTTCAGAACCTTTCCAGACCATTAACATATTGTCTATGCATCTCCTATAGAGCACGAGGTTTGCACCAAAGCCATTTTCCTTGAAAAAATCTTCTTCCCAGTGGCCTACGAACAAATTAGCGTAACTTGGTGCAAACCTCGTGCCCATAGCAGTCCCTTCGACTTGGAGATAGAAATTTTTATCAAATGAAAAATAGTTGTTATTTAGTATAAAAGCTATACTTTTTAGCAGAAAGGCACTTTGTTCTGATTTGATTTCGGGGTCTGCATCTAAGTATCTTTTTACAGCCAATAAGCCATTTTGATGGTCAATTACTGTATAAAGTGAAGTAATGTCGCAAGTTACTAAAAAACAATTCTCTTCCCATTGAATCGTGTCAAGAATATTTAACACCTGGGTGGAGTCCCTCAAATAGGAATTCAGCTGTCTGACATATTTCTGCAAGAATGAGTCCACATATTGTGAAAGATTTGATGATATGGACCCCACCCCAGAAATAATTGGCCTTCCAGGGGTTTATTTAGATCTTTATGGATCTTTGGAAGGAAGTAGAAGACCGGGACCCTAGGGAACCTAGGGTCCAGGAAATCCACCTCCTTATTATTCAAAATTCCGAAATTTTTCCCTTCTGTGATAATTTTTTCAAATTGGCTGTAAATTTATTAGTGGGATTCAGTTCAAGTTTTTTATAAGTTTTTTTGTCATTAAGAAGTCTCAGGGCTTCATTCTTATAGTATTTAGTGTCCATAACTACAATCCCTTGTCGGCAGGCTTTATATTCCCGTCACCATTTTTCTTTAAACCATCCAAACTTAGTAAGTCTTGTTTATTCAAATTCGATTTCATATATCGTGAGGGTGGGCTTTTCTTAAGATCCCTGAGTACCATTAACTCAAAGGTTTCTAGGTTATTCCCTTTACAGAACGTAGGGTTAAATGTAGATTTGTTCTTCAAATCTGTGTGAATAAATTTTTCTTGTCTCACTTCCACCTCTTTAGTCCTATCCAGTGGATCTTTTAAAAATTAATAACGTTTAAGTGTTAAGTTTCTTATGAATTTTTTCACATGTATGTGTGTGTTGAACTTATTCATTTTTGTTCTAGGTGCAAATGAGAGTCCATGACTCAAAATTCTTTTTTCATCCTCTTTCAAGTCAACACTACTAATTTTAAAAACCCCATTTGTGTTGACCTTATCCTCTTTGCCTCTTTTACTCGTTCCCCTCCCTCTTGTTCCTCTAAGGGTCTTTTTCTGTTTACCCAAACATTTTCCAAATTTTCTTTTTGGAGATTCCTTGACATACCCTCCCTTAGAGGGCTGTGCTCTAAAAAATGGGTTCTATTATCTCTAGTTCTGGGGGTCTCAGATTGCTGATTTGGTATATAAACATAATAATATTTGTGATCTTCTATTTAGGCAAAAAAAAATTGTATGCATCCAATATTACCTGTTATAATTTATCACATACCTCTAGCGTAATAACATACGCATATTTATACCTTTGCACGCAAGCGGGCAAAATCCGCAATCTATCTTTCTTTATATTTATATATTGAGCACAATCCTCTAAATAGACTGAGGATTATTAAGAAAGACAAATTTTGGTGTCATCTTTATTACTATTTTTGATTTTCACTTCTTCACTGTTAGTGCACGTAAATAGCTCAATCTAAATAAGAGCCAGACTTATTTATATTTTATATGCCAGAAATATTTCTCCTTAAACTTTAATTTGTATAAGATCATAGCTATTTGTGTATATGGTTATTTTTCTCTGTATAAAAGTGTCTGTATAAAATTTCTTCTGCATTCTAATATAAGTTACCAATACTGTTGCCAATAGATCAACCGTAGTGAACACACCTATTATACTAATTGATTCAACCTGACCAATAGGTAGGAGTTTGGACTGTTTAAAAGGAAGCTGTGACTGGAGCAAATTCATCTTGAGAAAGCCCTGTAAGAGGGAGAAACGTGTTGATGATAAGCCACAGCTATCCTATACTTTTTACTACACTTATAAGGACTCTAATATTATACTGAGAAGTACAAGGTTTTCAGCTAAATCTACTGTGCTGTATGCAATTCCACAGAGAGCACTAGGACCGCACTGGGAAAAGACACGGTATCAAGCCAAGCCGGTTCCAAGATTCTGCATTTAAGCCCTTGGGCTGCTAGAAGGTCTTAAAGAGAGATTCAGATGTAAGCCGATACAAGTAACGAGTCTAACCCTGCGTGCTGTGTTGCACTAAGAGCGGGGATACCTCTTTTCATCTATCTACATTATAGCGGCCGCTATACTCAGCCTGTCAGCGATCCTGACCAATAGGATGTTTCCTTGGAGACAACACCCCCGACCAGTGACTTCACTGGACACGCATACGCCTCACAGAGGTGTTATCGAGCAAACAGACGGAACTTTAGAAGGTAATACGTATGAATCTTACCTGGAACTGATCCCCTTATGTGATCCTTTTGAGGGCCCATGCAATCTATCTGAATAATACAGAGACTTAATCTATCTTATTGGCAACAGCAGTCATTTGTTTTTATCCAGTCTTGTTTTTTTTATTATATCGGAGACGTCAGATTTTTAATGTCTTTACATTTATGTATTCTATCTTTACAGGATTTGTACTCTATTTGAATGTTTGATTAAATCCTTTTGCATAGCAAGTTATGTATCTCATACTGTATTTACTATTACACCTTTAGCTTCTTTTAGCGCTTCTCCATATATCTTTGTTATCTGATTATCTTTTTTTCCCTAATGTGAGGGACTTTAGGGTTGGAGCAGTTTGGTGCCTCTTGCGCACACTTTAACATACACGTATATACTCCTGACTTTAGTCCCTTTTAATGTTGCAGCAGAGTTTTTGACCTGTAATCCCCTTTAATGGAGGATATCTTTGAATTCAGAGAAAGCTTTTATAAAACCATGTCTGGCTATAAAGAAGGGGATACTCCTGTATACTCAGATTTTGAAAACCTAGATGATATACTGAACAAATTAGAAAAATTACTTACTAGGGAATTAAAACATAAAACTGAAATTCTATTTTTAAATAAATACACACTTAAAGGGTTAATACCGAAAGGCCTGAAATTAAACAAATATTGTGCATTCCCTTTGAAAGAAACATTTCAATTGGAATGGGAAGGTGTCCTAAATAAAGCCTCTCTAGACCTAATAGATATTCTTAAAAGATCTAGAAAAGATACCCTCCTAGATTTGGAGAGGGAGATTTTAGAAATAAAGGATAAACTTAAAGCGGAAAGGACAAAAGAGACAAACAGAAAGTAATGATCGAGAGAATAAATAATCTGAGCAAAGACCTTTTAAAAATTAAATGGAAAAAGCTAGATAGGGATACAACTAAACCACAAACAGAAATAAATAAAAATGAAGAGATGGATTTAACCACATCTCAAAATGACTGGACTACACTTAGTTACAAAAAGAAAGAAAAAATAAATTATCCCCAACCCAGAAACCATGAATATAGAGATAGGAACACACATCACTCATGGAGGTCCAATACACATATTAGACAAAATAGGGGTTACTACCATCATGACACATATAGACACACTAATTACCAACTGAATAGGTTTGGGGATGAAAATTACAATGCTGACAAAAAGAAAATAATGTATAACACAAACAGACATTGGGAAAATAATGAAAGATGGCAAACACCAGTAAACAGTAACTCTAGACAAACATATCAGCAATCTGAGACCCCCAGAACTAGAGATAATAGAACCCATTTTTTAGAGCACAGCCCTATAAGGGAGGGCACGTCAAGGAATCTCCAAAAAGAAAATTTGGAAAATGTTTGGGTAAACAGAAAAAGACCCTTAGAGGAACAAGAGGGAGGGTGTCAGGTTAGGAAATGTCCAGAAGAAGACCCAAATGCTAGGGCGAACTTAAACAACACCCTTGCACTCTGAGTTTAATCCAGGACGTGACCCCACGACAACCTCCAAAAAACAAAGTACTCACGATATGGAGCAGGGTTAGCCTGTGCCAAAGTAATTAATTATATCAGCCAGATAGACTTCTGAATAAGGAACTGGTTTCAGGAAATGTCTTCCACAGAATCAGGAGAGCAGGGATAGTTCACTTATACTAAGACACAAGAAGGGTAAAACAGGAAACAGTTAATAATGCAGGAGTAGGTCATTTGTTATCAGGCAGTCTGAGGGTTAACACTGTGTAGACAGTCTTTGCAGAGTATGCAACAGGTAAACAGGCAGTTTGAGAGTTAACACTGTGTAGACAGTCTTTGCAGAGTATGCAACAGGTAATCAGGCAGTTTGAGGGTTAACACTGTGTAGTCAGAACTTGCAGAATTAACAACATGTAATCAGGTAGTTTGAAGCTTAACACTGTGTTGTCAGAACTTGCAGAGATAGCAACAGGTAAGCTGGTAGTGTGAAGGTTAGCACAGATTAATCAGTACTTGTTGAGATTGGCAACAGGATATCAAGCAGTTTGAAGGTTTACACTGAATAATTGTATTTGCAGAGTTTGGAAACAGGTAAACATACAGATTGAAGGTTTCACAGAAATAACAGTATTTGAATAGTTTGGCAGTTCACAGAGTAGTCAGCATTTGCAGGGTTAGCAGCAGGTAAACAGGAAGTTTGAAAGTTTCACAAAACAAACAGTACTTGCATTGTTTGGAGACAGGTAATCAGGAGGTTGAAGGTTAATCCAGCATAGTAAATCCTTGAAGAGATTGGCAACAGAAAAGCAGCAGTTAGAGAGATTCCTCAGCGAATTCCTATCAGAAGCACAAAGTTAAACAAACAAACGGGCACTGGAGAAACAGGAAGCCCAGAATAAAAAGCCTGGTTGTGACATCATCAGGAAGGGGTGGTTCAGACACCTGTCAATCAAGCACACAGAGAGGACTGCAGAGCTTCCCAGCAGCCGAGCGTGACAGTGCCCCCTCCTCAAGGACCCCTCCGGGGGACCCGACCGGGCCTGGCAGGGTATTTCTTGTGAAAAGACTTGACAAGAGCTGGAACATAAACATGAGAGGCCAGTTCCCAAGATCGTTCAGAGATAGGATAACCCTTCCAATGGACCAGGTAGTACAGCCGATTGCCCCGTAGCTTGAAATCGAGAATCTGGCTGACTTCAAACTCAGAAGTTCCCTCTACGGAAAGTGGAGGAGGTGGTTTACTCTTGATAGAGTACTGATTGTAGATGACTGGCTTGAGTAGGGAGACATGAAACACTGGATGGATCTTGAGAGTCTTGGGAAAGGCCAGGCAGTATGCACAAGAACAAACTCTGGAAACAATTCAAAAAGGTCCAATGTACTTAGGACCCGACTTGGTACAAGGTTGTTTTAGACGTATGAATCTGGTGGATAAAAATACTCTGTCTCCAGTACGAAGTAAAGGAGCCTTGCACCTTCTGTGATAAGCATATTTCTTATGTCTTAAGGAAGAAGAGAGTAGATTTTGATGAATGAGTTGCCAGTGATTACTGAGATTCTTCACTATACGATCTGCTCCAGGGACTTCAGTAGAACTGGTAATCATAGGAAAGGTTCTAGGTTCAAATCCATAAGCTGCCTTAAAGGGAGAGGTCTGTAATGAGGCGTTATAACGTGAGTTGTGAGCTAATTCCGCCAAAGGCAATAACTGAGACCAGTTGGAGTGGTGATGGTCTACATAATGTCTAAGAAAAGATTCCAAGGCTTGATTTACACGCTCAGTCTGTCCGTTGGATTGAGGATGCCGTGCAGTAGAAAGTGATATGTTGATTCCGAAGTGCTTACAAAAAGACCTCCATAATTTGGAAACAAATTGGACTTCACGATCTGAGACTATGTCAGTGGGAAAACCATGTAAACGAGATATATGTAGAACAAAGAGTTCAGAAAGTCTTTGAGCTGAAGGCAAGCCTGGAAGAGGTATGAAGTGAGCAGACTTGGAGAACCAATCCACCACAACCCAAATTATCATATTTCCAGCAGAAACAGGAAGATCTGTAACAAAATCCATAGATAAGTGAGACCAAGGGTAATGAGGAATAGGAAGAGGGTGTAATAGACCAAACGGTCAATGAGAAGATTGTTTGTTCGAAGCACAAGAACTACAAGCAGCAATATAATCCTTAACATCCCTCCTCATAGTGAACCACCAAACATGCTGCTTCAGTTTCCACAATGTATTGGTTATTCCTGGATGACCTGCTGAAATGTTGTCATGAGCCCAACGTAGAAGCTTAAGACGTAATCCTTTGGGTACATACAGGATACCAGAAGGTAGTTTGCAAAAAGATGGTACCCGGACTTGAGCAGCATGTAAAGCTTGTACTGGAAAAGAGGATACTTGAGCCAAAACTTTGACTGGACGTAGTATAGGTTCCGAATCCAATGGAGAAGGTTCAGAAGATTGGAACTGCCTAGATAAAGCATCTGCCTTTGTAATTTTTTGAACCAGGAACATAGGAAATTACAAAATTAAACCTGGAGAAGAACAAGGCCCACCGAGCCTGACGAGGATTGAGATGTGTAGCTGTTTGGAGGTATAAAAGATTCTTGTGATCTGTCAGAATGAAAAAAGGTTGACTGGTACCCTCTAACCAATGCCTCCATTCATCCAAAGCTAGTTTTATAGCCAAAAGCTCCTTAATACCCACATTATACTTTAACTTGGCAGGATTGAATTTTTTCGAAAAGAACGCCACAGGTAGTCGGATCACGTTGGGAGAGAACAGCTCCAGCTGCTATAGAGGAAGCGTCAACCTCCAAAATAAACTGGAAATCAGGAATTGGATGACTGAGAAGAGGTGCAGAAGAAAATGCTGATTTTAGCATTTCAAAAGCCTGTACTGCTGAAGAGGACCAGTTCTTACAATTTTCCCCTTTCTTAGTAAGAGAAGTGAGTGGAGATGTGAGGTCAGCAAAGTTCTTTATAATCTTTCTATAGTAATTGGCAAAGCCAAGAAACCTCTGCAGGGATTTGAGAGTAGTTGGTCTGGGCCAGTCCTTGATAGCCGACAGTTTAGCAGGATCCATCTCAAATCCTGATTCAGAAATGATATACCCCAAAAAGGGGATGGAACTCTGATGAAAAGAGCACTTCTCCAATTTAGCGAACAGGGAATTGTCTCGTAACCTCTGAATAACCAGTCTTACATGATGTACATATTCCTGTAAAGTTTTCGAATAGATCAGAATGTCATCGAGGTAAATGATAACAAATTTATTTAGATAATCTCTGAATATTTTGTTAACAAAGTGCTGAAATACTGCTGGTGCATTGCACAATCCAAATGGCATTACTAGATACTCGTAGTGACCAAATCTAGTGTTAAATGCCGTCTTCCATTCATCTTCTTTACGGATTCTGACCAGATTGTAGGCCCCACGGAGATCTAACTTGGAAAAAATAGAAGCACCTTGAAGACGATCGAATAACTCAGAAATGAGCGGCAGAGGATAACTGTTTTTGACAGTAATCTGATTCAAGGCTCGATAATCAATACAGGGACGAAGACCTCCATCTTTTTTCCCAATGAAGAAAAAACCTGCACCCACAGGTGAAGAGGAAGGACGAATAAATCTTCTGGCTAAGTTGTCCTTTATGTATTCCTCAAGAGAGACATTTTCTTGACGAGAGAGGGGATAGGTCCTTCCCTTAGGTAGAGGAGCCCCTGAATACAATTCGATAGGACAGTCAAATATCCGGTGTGGAGGTAACATCTCAGCCTCTTTTTTAGAAAACACATAACAAAAGGCATTATAGTAATTGGGCAATGATTCAGGAACTTCCACCATAGCTACGACAGGACAGGATGGTTTAGAGGGATTTTGCAGCCAATGTTTGAAACAGGTAGTTCTCCTGGAAATAAGTTAGATAGACCATGAGAAAACTGGATCATGAAGCTGCAACCAAGGTAACCCCAGAATCAATGGTATGTGGGGAGAAGAGATGACATCAAAACGAATAATTTCAGAATGAAGTATGCCCACAGTCAAAAGAAGAGGAATGGTAGAATGTTGTATGATACCAGTACCTAGAGGCTGTCCACTGACAGTAGTTACCTTAATTAACTGTTTCTTGGCTTGAAGAGGAATCCTGAGAGAGTCAGCAAAGTTTGAATCAATGAATACTCCAGCAGTTCCAGAATCGATGAGAGCTTGAGCTCGAAACTTGGTGTTTCCAAAAGAGATAGTTACAGGAACAAAAAGTTTAGAATTGAGGGAAGACATGGGATTCTGGCTTAACTCTGTCCCTCTATCAAAAGTTAAGCCTTGGCTTTTACTGGCCGGATAGGACAGTCCTTCAGTAAATGTCCTTTGGTACCACAATACAGACATAACCCAAGAGTACGCCTTCTATGGCGTTTAGCTTCTGACAATTTAATAGCTCCTACTTCCATGGGTTCCACAGACTCAGGAGATTGGGAATTATTATTAGAAAGACTTGAGGTTCGAATAGGAGGACGAAAAGAAGATTTAACAAAGGATCTCCAATTCCTATCACTCTCCTGAAGACGTTCAGAATGCCGGGCGTCAAGAGTAATACATAAATTGATAAGACCCTCCAATGAATCAGGGAGTTCCCGAAATACAAGTTCATCCTTAAGGCGTTCGCAAAGTCCTTTACGAAAGGCTGCCCTTAAGGCTCCATGGTTCCAATCAGTTTCTGCGGCTAAAGTCCTGAATTCAATAGCATATTGAGCTACCAAAAGGGATCCCTGTCTCAGATCCAACAATCCTGCCTCAGCAGCTGCAGACCTCCCAGGCTTGTCAAAAACAGAAGAAAAAATGGACACAAATAATTCCACATCCTGTAGTAACGGATCATTCTTCTCAAAAAGAGGGGACACCCAGGCTAGAGCCTTACCCTTCAAGAGGGAAATAATAAAGGTGATTTTGGAAGTAGAATTGGAAAAAACTTGAGGATTGTTTCTGAAGTGTAAACGACACTGATTAAGGAATCCACAGCATTCTTCAGGATTACCGTCATATTTATCTGGAAGTGGGATTCGTGGTATATTCTGTCCAACAGTTTGAGGTGGATTAAAGACAGCATTGGTGCTAGTAGCAGTGGCAGCAGGAGTCACCGTCGCTTGAGAAGGAGCGGAGAGGTTATGTAGCAGAGCAGTAATCTGGTCAAACATGGAATCCAAAGATTGCAAATGAGCAGAATGATTTCCTAGAAGTTGCCCTTGTAGAGCCACAGCCCTGGATAACTCATCAGGGTCCATATTATGGCCCGTTTGTACTGTCAGTTTAGGAAATGTCCAGAAGAAGACCCAAATGCTAGGGCGAACTTAAACAACACCCTTGCACTCTGAGTTTAATCCAGGACGTGACCCCACGACAACCTCCAAAAAACAAAGTACTCACGATATGGAGCAAGGTTAGCCTGTGCCAAAGTAATTAATTATATCAGCCAGATAGACTTCTGAATAAGGAACTGGTTTCAGGAAATGTCTTCCACAGAATCAGGAGAGCAGGGATAGTCCACTTATACTCAGACAGAAGAAGGGTAAAAAAGGAAACAGTTAATAATGCAGGAGTAGGTCATTTGTTATCAGGCAGTCTGAGGGTTAACACTGTGTAGACAGTCTTTGCAGAGTATGCAACAGGTAAACAGGCAGTTTGAGGGTTAACACTGAGTAGACAGTCTTTGCAGAGTATGCAACAGGTAATCAGGCAGTTTGAGAGTTAACACTGTGTAGACAGTCTTTGCAGAGTATGCAACAGGTAATCAGGCAGTTTGAGGGTTAACACTGTGTAGTCAGAACTTGCAGAATTAACAACATGTAATCAGGTAGTTTAAAGCTTAACACTGTGTTGTCAGAACTTGCAGAGATAGCAATAGGTAAGATGGTAGTTTGAAGGTTAACACAGATTAATCAGTACTTGTTGAGATTGGCAACAGGATATCAAGCAGTTTGAAGGTTTACACTGAATAATTGTATTTGCAGAGTTTGGAAACAGGTAAACATGCAGATTGAAGGTTTCACAGAAATAACAGTATTTGAATAGTTTGGCAGTTCACAGAGTAGTCAGTATTTGCAGGGTTAGCAGCAGGTAAACAGGAAGTTTGAAAGTTTCACAAAACAAACAGTACTTGCATTGTTTGGAGACAGGTAATCAGGAGGTTGAAGGTTAATCCAGCATAGTAAATCCTTGAAGAGATTGGCAACAGAAAAGCAGCAGTTAGAGAGATTCCTCAGCGAATTCCTATCAGAAGCACAAAGTTAAACAAACAAACGGGCACTGGAGAAACAGGAAGCCCAGAATAAAAAGCCTGGTTGTGACATCATCAGGAAGGGGTGGTTCAGACACCTGTCAATCAAGCACACAGAGAGGACTGCAGAGCTTCCCAGCAGCCGAGCGTGACAGAGGGGAACAAGTAAAAGAGCCAAAGAGGATAAGGTGAACACAAATGGGGTTTTTAATATTAGTAGTGTTGACTTGAAAGAGGATGAAAAAAGAATTTTGAGTCATGGACTCTAATTTGCACCTAGCACAAAAATGAATAAGTTCAATACACACATACATGTGAAAAAATTCATAAGAAACTTGACACTTAAACGTTATTATTTTTTAAAAGATCCACTGGATAGGACTAAAGAGGTGGAAGTGAGACAAGAAAAATTTATTCACACAGATTTGAAGAACGATTCTACATTTAACCCTACGTTCTGTAAAGGGAGTAACCTAGAAACCTTTGAGTTAATGGTACTCAGGGATCTTAAGAAAAGCCAACCCTCACAATATATGAAATCTAATTTAAATAAACAAGACTTACTAATTTTGGATGGTTAAAAGAAAAATGGTGACGTGAATATAAAGCCCGCCGACAAGGGCGGCGGGATTGTAGTCATGGACACTAAATACTATAAAAATGAAGCCCTGAGACTTCTTAATGACAAAAAAACTTATAAAAAACTTGAACTGAATCCCACTAATAAAATTACAGCCAATTTGAAAAAAATTATCACAGAAGGGAAAAATTTGGGAATTTTGAATAATAAGGAGGTGGATTTCTTGTTATCCTACTTCCTTCCAAAGATCCATAAAGATCTAAATAACCCCAGTGGAAGGCCAATTATGTCAGGGGTGCGGTCCATATCATTGAATCTTTCACAATATGTGGACTCATTCTTGCAGAAATATGTCAGACAGCTGAATTCCTATTTGAGGGACTCCACCCAGGTGTTAAATATTCTTGACACGATTCAATGGGAGGAGAATTGGTTTTTAGTAACTTGCGACATTACTTCACTTTGTACAGTAATTGACCATCAAAATGGCTTATTGGCTG
The DNA here is from genome assembly GCF_027579735.1 of Bombina bombina. Taxonomy (NCBI): domain Eukaryota; kingdom Metazoa; phylum Chordata; class Amphibia; order Anura; family Bombinatoridae; genus Bombina; species Bombina bombina. The sequence goes on from NC_069501.1 coordinate 913,887,296, forward strand.
TAAAAAGATACTTTGATGCAGACCCCGAAATCAAATCAGAACAAAGTGCCTTTCTGCTAAAAAGTATAGCTTTTATACTAAATAACAACTATTTTTCATTTTATAAAAATTTCTATCTCCAAGTCGAAGGGACTGCTATGGGCACGAGGTTTGCACCAAGTTACACTAATTTTTCGTAGGCCACTGGGATGAAGATTTTTTCAGGGAAAATGGCTTTGGGGCAAACCTCGTGCTCTATAAGAGATGCATAGACAATATGTTAATGGTCTGGAAAGGTTCTGAAACTAAGTTAAGTAACATGTTGATGAGTATGAACACCAATGATAAAGGCCTGAAATGCACACATAATTACAGTCAAGAAAAAGCTATCTTCCTTGACCTAGAGATCATGGTGATAAATAATACAATTGAGACAAAGACACACTTCAAAGATGTAGATTCTAACAGCTTTATACATTCAGATAGTTGTCATTTACAACAATGGAAAAACAATATCCCGGTAGGTCAGGCTTTAAGGATCAGAATGAACTGTTCTAGATTATCAGACTTTGAGGAACAAATAGGGACTCTTATTGAGAGGTTTAAAGATAGGGGATATAATGAGGATCTAGTGAACAAGGCTACCAGTAGAGCTAGATCAATGAATAGGCAGACACTTCTTACATATAAACAAAAAACATTGCAGATGAAAAAGACACTATTGATACCCCATTTATTACTGATTACAGTAATGATCATGGTACTATAAGAAAATTCCTTAATAAGCATTGGCATGTTCTACAATCAGACCCCATTATAGGAGATACGTTGACTAATAGACCAAGGCTTATATTTAGGAAATCAAGAAATTTAAAACAGATACTAGTACCCAGTACCTTTCAAGAAAAGCAAACACGGTCAAATACACAACTAGACATTTCTGGAAAGAAAGTGGCAGGATATTTTCCTTGCTATTCATGTAAGGCCTGTCAGCACAGCTGTAAAAGAAACTCCTTAAAAAATTCCATCTACGGGAGAAATAATTCCAATAAAAGAAATCATTAGATGCACGACAAAAGGGGTCATATATGTACTTCAGTGTACATGCAATTTAATATATTTTGGGGAAACTAAGAGGATACTAAAAGACAGGATTAAAGAGTACCTCTTATGCATAGAGAAAGAAAAAGAGGACACAAGACTCTATAAGCATTTCAAAGAGGTACACAAAGGGAGAACAAAGGATCTAACTTTCTGGGGAATACAACATATCAAGTGCCATTGGAGGGGAGGCAACATAGACAAATTATTACGCATAAAAGAAGCAGAATATATATATAAATATGAAACTTTATATCCAGCTAGTCTGAACTCGGAACTAGACATTTCACCTTTTGTTTTGGACTAACGTGTTAGTCCTAGAGTTTTAACCTTTTCGAATACTTCCCCCCCCCCCTATTGAATACTAAACACACTTATGAATCCATAGCCACACATCATTAGGGGCTACTCACACTTTTTTAAGACTGGGTTTGTGTTTTCATCATAGATTCTATTTGGTATATAAACATAATAATCTTTGTGACCTTCTATTTAGGCAAAAAAAAATTTTGTATGCATCCAATATTACCTGTTATAATTTATCACATACCTCTAGCGTAATAACATACGCATATTTACACCTTTGCACGCAAGTGGGCAATATCCACAATCTATCTTTCTTTATATTTATATATTGAGCACAATCCTCTAAATAGACTGAGGATTATTAAGAGAGACACATTTTGGTGTCATCTTTATTACTATTTTTGATTTTCACTTCTTCACTGTTAGTGCACGTAAATAGCTCAATCTAAATAAGAGCCAGACTTATTTATATTTTATATGTCAGAAATGTCTCTCCTTACACTTTAATTTGTATAAGACCATAGCTATTTGTGTATATGGTTATTTTTCTCTGTATAAAAGTGTCTGTATAAAATTTCTTCTGCATTCTAATATAAGTTGCCAATACTGTTGCCAATAGATCAACCGTAGTGAACACACCTATTATACTAATTGATTCAACCTGACCAATAGGTAGAAGTTTGGACTGTTTAAAAGGAAGCTGTGACTGGAGCAAATTCATCTTGAGAAAGCCCTGTAAGAGGGAGAAACGCATTGATGGTAAACCACAGCTATCCTGTACTTTTTACTACACCTATAAGGACTCTAATATTATACTGAGAAGTACAAGGTTTTCAGCTAAATCTACTGTGCTGTATGCAATTCCACAGAGAGCACTAGGACCGCACTGGGAAAAGACACAGTCTCAAGCCAAGCCGGTTCCAAGATTCTGCATTTAAGCCCTTGGGCTGCAAGAAGGTCTTAAAGAGAGATTCGGATGTAAGCCGATACAAGTAACGAGTCTAACCCTGCGTGCTGTGTTGCACTAAGAGCGGGGATACCTCTTTTCATCTATCTACATTATAGCGGCCGCTATACTCAGCCTGTCAGCGATCCTGACCAATAGGATGTTTCCTTGGAGACAACACCCCCGACCAGTGACGTCACTGGACACGCATACGCCTCACAGAGGTGTTATCGAGCAAACAGACGGAACTTTAGAAGGTAATACGTATGAATCTTACCTGGAACTGATCCCCTTATGTGATCCTTTTGAGGGCCCATGCAATCTATCTGAATAATACAGAGACTTAATCTATCTTATTGGCAACAGCAGTCATTTGTTTTTATCCAGTCTTGTTTTTTTTATTATATCGGAGACGTCAGATTTTTAATGTCTTTACATTTATGTATTCTATCTTTACAGGATTTGTACTCTATTTGAATGTTTGATTAAATCCTTTTGCATAGCAAGTTATATATCTCATACTGTATTTACTATTACACCTTTAGCTTAAGAAAACACACAAGGACATACATACACACACACCCTCACTGAGACATCCACATAAAACACAAAAAGACATACGCACTCTCTCACAGACACCCACAGAAAATGCATAGACATACACACACCCTCACAGAAACACCCACAGAAAACACACAGACATACGCACACACCCTCACAGAGACATACAGAGAAAACACATACATATATACATACACATACAAACCCTCACAGAGATATCCACAGAAAACACACAAATACATACACACCCACCCTCACAGAGGCATCCAGAGAAAATACACAAAGACATACATACATTCACACACCCTCACAGAGACTCCCATAGAAAAAGCACAAAGATATATTCACACACCCTCACAGACATCCACAGAAAATACACAAAGACATACACACCCACCCTCACAGAGAGATCTACAGGAAAAAAATACATACACACTCATAGAGACACAAACAAAAGCACAAAGACAAACACAGACACCCACAGAAACACTCACAGGAGGTAAAATTTCTGCACATCGCATCCCCTAAATCAACAGTGTGTGACATGCATGATGAAAAAAATTAAAGAAATTAAGAGATCACTTTTTAAAGAATCATATTTGTAAATGTGCAAACAAACAACAATAATTCTCTGTATTCAAAATTGTACATTAATGATCGGGGTAGATGGCTAGATGAAGAAAAGTACTAGCAGGGGGTATCAATCAGTCCGATTGTATAGGATCGGGTGGACTGCTGTGCGCAGCCTCAGAAGTGGCGTATGAGTTAAGGAGCAGCGGTCTATAGATGAGCCTCCGGTGAGCCTGAAGCCTCGCTCGGAAACAGGATGAATTGGCCAATTTCGGCCAATAATAAATAGACTTAATAGAGTTTACAGGCTCACTTTTGGGTAATAGGCAGCACAGAAGCATTGGTTTCATAAATAGTACAATATAGGGAGCAGGTGTGCTAATTTTAAAAAAATGAAAAGACATGTATAATTTATGTTAAGTTAAACTAACAGCTTCAAAGGCTTACAATAAATTAGACATAAGTATACTTCTGAGAGGTCCACATGGCTACAGCTCTCTATCCCAGCCACAGACAGATTGGCAGAGCATTACCTATAAATTGAGAAGCAGCTTGTACAATCTTATAAACCATATTAGCCCCTTAAGCCTATTGAAAGTAGCTACCATGTCACCGGGCTCTCTTTGTGACTGTTTGAATTGGCTTGCAGTGCTTTTGTGGGTGGTGTGGGAGGGAAAGAGGGAGATGGGTGGCATATGACAGGAATGGGGCATGAGAGGAGTGGGGATGGATTCCCTATGCTACAGAAAAAAACATGTTTAGTGAGGAAGGAGGAGGAATGGTTTCCCTACACATTGGAAATGGGTGAGGGATGGGGTCCTCCATACAATCAGTTGGGTGGGGAGGGTGAGGAAGATTAACAACACTAAAGATTTTTTTATACAAACACAAAAAGAAAAACACCCTGCAAACTAGGAAATGGCAGACAGCTAAACCATAAATCCAAGAGGGCAGCTTTAATTACAGGTGGTTAATGTGGCAAGGTGATGATATTCTATTATTTATTCTTCCACATCCCTTCTACCCTGTTTAATGACAGGTATTCAAGCTTTTGAATTGGAGGTCTTGTAGGGGTCTTCATTTTGTGACTCTAGGCTTTGCAAGAACTTTAGGTTCAGGTGGATTACTAAAAGAAAACTCTGATACAGGTGGACTGGATACTGGTGCCTGAAGGGAAGGACCCTGTAAGGGTCTATAGAGTTGCTTTTCTAGTCTGTTCTGATTCTCTTGCAAGGCACACACAGATTGAGTTATGCATTTACTTGCTGTGTTAAAACATCAACTATTCCTATGAGTTCCATCTTTTGGGCTGAGTTATTCTTTGTTAGGGTGAGTGGAACTCAGATTACAGGAATAGCAGAACTGAACAACAAAAATCTTTTGAAAAGCTTTACTGAATGATAAGCAAAAAAGACAAATTGGTAGCTTAAATAGCTTAAAATTAAGAACATAGAAACAAAAAGTAAGAGAATATGTTTAAGGCTGAACACAAAGAGTCCTGTTCAATTTCAGGAAGCTTTAGAAAGTAGCAGTAATAAAGTCCAGTGGTTACTGAAGTTCAAATAGTGCAATATGCCCAGTGGGTACAGATAGAGAGACTGCCACAGAATACAAGGAAAGTACAGCTGACACAGCTGAATAGAGGAAGACTGTCACAGGTATAGCAGACAAAGGATACTCAGCAGGCACAGGATACAGGTACTGTAGGTGAGACTGTCATGGGATACCAGGTAGGTACAGCAGTCACATTTGGTTTGAGGAAAACTGTCACTAGTATAGCAGACAAAGGGTACTCAGCAGGCCAGGATACCCAGCGAGTACTGTTGGTGAGACTCTCACTGGATAACAGGTAAATACAGCAGTCATGTCTGGCTTGAGGAAGGCTGTCACTGATAAAGCAGACACAGCAGACACAGCAGACACAGGTGTACTGTTGTTGAGACTGTCACAGGATATCAGGTAGGTACAACAGGCATGGCTGGTTTAAGGGAAGCTGTCACTGGTATACAGTATATTCAGATAGCACAGAAAACCCAGCAGGTACTGTTATTAAGATTGTTACAGGATACCAGGTAGGTATATTACAGGCACAAACTAAGTATGCTTGGTCTCTGGAACAAGGTGAGAATACAAGGGTAAGCAGGGTGTGGCCACGCACGCCTAGAGAGCAGCAGCTGCTGGAGTTGAGTCTTGGCGTTCCTCCACGTGAAACACAGAGACTAAGGAAATCACCTGGGACTGGGAAAAGCTGCTCCTTAAGGTAATAACCTGACAGTATGAAACATACAATAATATTGGACTTGTATATGTATGTATCTTTATATTAAAGCCCTTTGCAGCTTAAAACCCTTAAAAACTTTCGGCTCGATTACGAGTTTTGCGTTAGAGGCTATGCGGTGCTAACGAGCAGTTTATGCTCACCGCTCACTTACAGACAGCGCTGGTATTACAAGTTTTTACAAACCAGACAAGAATTGAGCGTTGAGCAAAATTTTGCTCATTACCGCACTCCAATACTAGCGCTGCTTACGTTAGCGGTGAGCTGGTGTAACGTGCTCGTGCACGATTTCCCCACAGGAATCAACGGGGAGAGCTGGCAGAAAAAAAGTCTAACACCTGCCAAAAAGCAGCGTAAAACTCTTTAAGCAGCCCCATTGATTCCTATGGGGAAATAAAATTTACGTTTACACTTAACACCCTAACATGAACGCCGAGTCTAAACACCCCTAATCTTACACTTATTAACCCCTAATTTGCCTCCCCACGACATCGCCAACACCTTCATTATATTATTAACCCCTAATCTGCTGCTCCGGACACCGCCGCCACCTACATTATAGTTATGAACCCCTAATCTGCTGCCCCCAACATCGCCGACACCTAACTAATATTTATTTACCCCTAATCTGCCGCTCCCAATGTCACCACCACCTACCTACACTTATTAACCCCTAATCTGCCACCCCCAATGTCGCCGCCACTATATTAAATGTATTAACCCCTAAACATAAGTCTAAACCTAACACCCCCTAATTTAAATATATTTTAAAATAATCTAAATAAAATTACTATTATTACCTAAATAATTCCTATTTAAAACTAAATACTTACCTGTAAAATAAACCCTAAGCTAGCTACAATATAATTAATAGTTACATTGTATCTAGTTTAGGGTTTATTTTTATTTTACATTCAAGTTTGTATTTATTTTAACTAGGTACAATAGTTATTAACCCTTTAAGGACACAGCTTTCAGTTTGCCTAATTGTTTTATGACGGAAAAATTCCGTCATATGTCCTTAAAGGTTAAATAGTTAACTATTTACTAACTACCTAGCTAAAATAAATACAAATTGACCTGTAAAATAAAACCTAACCTAAGTTACACTAACACCTAACACTGCACTATAATTAAATTAATTCCCTAAATTAAATACAATTAAATACAATTAAATGCAATTAAATACAATTATCTAAAGTACAAAAAAAAACAAACACTAAATTACAGAAAATAATAAACAAATTACAAGATTTTTAAACTAATTACACCTAATCTAACCCCCCTAACAAAATAAAAAAGCCCCCCCAAAATAAAAAAAGCCCTACCCTACACTAAATTACAAATAGCCCTTAAAATGGCCTTTTGCGGGGCATTGCCCCAAAGTAATCAGCTCTTTTACCTGTAAAAAAAAATTACAAATCCCCCCCAACATTAAAACCCACCACCCACACAACCAACCCTACTCTAAAACCCACCCAATATCCCCTTAAAAAAACCTAACACTAACCCCTTGAAGATCACCTTACCGTAAGAAGTCTTCATCCAACCAGGCCGAAGTCCTCAACGAAGTCGGGAGAAGTCTTCATCCAAGCCGGGCGAAGTGGTCCTCCAGACGGGCAGAAGTCTTCATCCAGATGGCATCTTCTATCTTCATCCATCCGGCGTGGAGCGGGTCCATCTTCAAGACATCCGACGCGGAGCATCCTCTTCATCCGACGTCTAACACAGAATGAAGGTACCTTTAAGTGATGTCATCCAAGATGGGTCCCTTCAATTCTGATTGGCTGATAGAATTCTATCAGCCAATCGGAATTAAGGAAGAAAAAATCCTATTGGCTGATGCAATCATTCAATAGGATTGAAGTTCAGTTATATTGGCTGATCCAATCAGCCAATAGAATGCGAGCTCAATCCTATTGGCTGATTGGATCAGCCAATAGGATTGAACGTCAATCCTATTGGCTGATTGCATCAGCCAATAGGATTTTTTCTAACCTTAATTCCGATTGGCTGATAGAATTCTATCAGCCAATCCGAATTGAAGGGATGCCATCTTTGATGATGTCCCTTAAAGGTACCTTTATTCTGTGTTAGCCATCAGATGAAGAGAATGCTCAGCGTCGGATGTCTTGAAGATGGACCCGCTCCGTGCCGGATGGATGAAGATAGAAGATGCCATCTTGATGAAGACTTCTGCCCATCTGGAGGACCACTTCGCCTGGTTTGGATGAAGACTTCTCCCGGCTTTGTTGAGGACTTTGGCCCAGTTGGATAAAGACTTCTCCCGGTAAGGTGATCTTCAAGGGGTTAGTGTTAGGTTTTTTTAAGGAGATATTGGGTGGGTTTTAGAGTAGGGTTGGTTGTGTGGGTGGTGGGTTTTAATGTTGGGGGGGATTTGTAAAATTATTTTACAGGTAAAAGAGCTGATTACTTTGGGGCAATGCCCCGCAAAAGGCCCTTTTAAGGGCTATTTATGATTTAGTGTAGGGTAGGGCTTTTTTATTTTGGGGGCTTTTTTATTTTGTTAGGGGGATTAGATTAGGTGTAATTACTTTAAAAATCTTGTAATTTGTTTATTATTTTCTGTAATTTAGTGGGGGGTTTTTGTACTTTAGATAATTTTATTTAATTGTATTTAATTGTATTTAATTGTATTTAATTGTATTTAATTTAGGTAATTAATTTAATTATAGTGTAGTGTTAGGTGTAATTGTAACGTAGGTTAGGTTTTATTTTACAGGTACTTTTGTATTTATTTTAGCTAGGTAGTTATTAAATAGTTAATAGTACCTAGATAATGTACCTAGTAAAAATAAATACAAACTTGCCTGTAAAATAAAAATAAATCCTAAGCTAGATACAATGTAACTATTTGTTATATTGTAGCTAGTTTAGGGTTTATTTTATAGATAAGTATTTAGTTTTAAATAGGAATAATTTAGTTAATGATAGGAATTTTATTTAGATTTCTTGTAATTATATTAGTTAGGGGGACTTAGGGTTAGACTTAGATTTAGGGGTTAATAACTTTAATATAGTGGCGGCGACGTTGGGGGCGGCAGATTAGGGGTTAATAAATGTAGGTAGGTGTCGGTGATGTTGGCGATGTCGGCGATGTCAGGGATGGCAGATTAGGGGTTAATAATATTTAACTAATGTTTGTGAGGCGGGAGTGCGGCGGTTTAGGGGTTAATATATTTATTATTGTAGCGGCGATGTCCGGTTCAGCAGATTTGGGGTTAAAAATTTTATTTTAGTGTATGCGATGTGGGAGGGCCTCGGTTTATGGGTTAATAGGTAGTTTATGGGTGTTAGTGTACTTTTTAGCACTTTAGTTAAGAGTTTTATGCTACGGCGTTGTACCATAAAACTCTTAACTACTGACTTTAAAATGCGATACCAGTCTTGACAGGAGAGGGTCTACCACTCACTTTTTATCAGACTCACAATACCGGCGCTATGCAAGTCCCATTGAAAAATAGGATACGCAATTTACGTAAGTGGATTTACGGTATTTCCAAGTCTGGCCAAAAAGTGAGCGGTACACCTGTACCTGCAAGACTCGTAATACCAGCGGCCGTTAAATAGCAGCGTTAGGACTGGCCAATGCTGCTTTTTAAGCCTAACGTAAAACTCGTAATCTAGCCGTTTGTTTGTGCAAATTTTTTTTTAAATTAATTTTTATCAGATAGTGTTATTATGAGTCTAACTGTAGTTTTAAATTTATTTTTGATGTGTCTTGTTACACTTTTGTGTTTTGCAAAACAGTTAACCAGAGCTCTGATGATCGGTTACAAACAGCCACGATAAACCCGATATTGCTCACTCATAACTGTTAGAGCGCCACTTGTAATCTGGCCCTAACTAAGCGGAATCAGTGCTAAACAACCTTAAGGGAATAGAGGAGGGCAGGCTACCCCTATCTCTCTCCTTAACAGCACATGTTCAAACAGAGTTCATACGATCAGGCCCATTTATCAAGCTCCGTATGGAGCTTGAAGGGCTGTATTTCTGGCGAGCCTTCAGACTCCTAAGACTCTAAAGGGAGGGAGTGAGCTAATGGGAGCTCAATAGTGCTTTTAATAACTTGTTAGCGGTACAATTGTGGGCAATATTGGTGCCTGGTATTAGTTTATTTCAGACCCCAATAGGGGCTAGTGGTTACACTCATTTTGAAAGTTATCCTGATGAGCAGTTGTGTGTCTAATTAACGTTATACCTATATGGTCTCCTGCTGTCAAATAATGGATATCTCATTACTTAGTATACAGACAATGATGCTGAGTCAAATGACTGCTAAAATTGATATTACAACTTACTGGCTTCACTAAAAAATAAGAGCAATCATGCTAGACATATATTAAGATCCAAAGTTATTATCAAGCGCGTGTTTATTATCTAGCTATTAATAGTGGGCACATCAGCTAGTATACAAACTTGATAACAAGTGGACTGACACGCTCTAGTATTTCATTTTATAAGAGCGACAATTGGGACTTGTAAAGATAACTTCTTAGATCTTATATTTATCGAGTGTCACTTGTATAATTAATGTGAGAGTGTGTATCGGTTTTTCACTTTGATATATAACAGGCTGTTACATAACAACACGCTTGTTTTTAGCACAGACGCTCAGCAGGACTTGTGCAGAGATATATAATCCAGCCCATTAACCCTTAAAATTTAATGGCAAATCTGTATAATATACTAATATACACTATGATATGAACCTAGCATATGGTTTACTATTCTGCTGGTAATCATTACTAATATCAGTTAAATCTTTATATATAAATTTTTATTCTTCTCATAAGTGGACCGGCACTTTTGACTATAATATTAGACAAGAGTGATTCATCAACACAGCTTGTCATTTCTGAATCCTGAGTGAGGAGACAGCAACAAATACTACCTTATCCTAGGTGGTTAAATATATGAACCCAAGCACAATAATTAGTGGCCTACCTAGATAAACACTCAGAGACTCAGTGACAAGAGGATCATTGTGAAAATATAATAAAGCGTACACTTAACATGTTACAATACACAAAAACTGCTAATAAATTTGGAACTCATTAATTATCCTTAGAATTTAACAGCAATTGGTGGCGAGCTGTTATTGATATATACATTATCCAGATAATATAATATTTGTATATATTGTTCAACAATTGATAATAATGAACAATTTAATTTAATATTGACATTTTCATGTTATATATTAGAACTGACATTATTGAGGTCCCATATTAAGAACGTAAATTGGAAAGTGACAATATCCCTATTGTAACCTAGATATAATTTTGAATTAATATAAAGAGCGTTACTTTAGTGTCTTCTTTTGACCTATAAGTTCTAATACCCTGCCACCTACAAGGAATTAGCATTTATACTCAATTTGAGCTTATATTAATCCAACTACCAGCACCAACCCAATAATAATTAGATGTAAATCATCACTATTTTTCTGCTAACATTTTAGTTTTAACCATACCCATTATTTTAATTATGTTCTAAATAAAGATTAATATGTTTTAAACTCAAGTGATTTATCAAGTTCTCCGTTCTAAATTGTTCACATAGTATCCTTGTATTCAATTCTTTATTGACTTTAAGTTAAATGTAACTTTGATACTAAGCACCACACCACAGTTCAATAATATATTTTTAGGCCAATTTGTCCTGATCCAAGATGGTGACAAGACACTAAGTATTTATTTATAGTGGTGCCATCATTAATTTTTCCCTAGCAACAGAGTCTTCAGAATCGCCAGAAACACAACTTATGAAGAAGCGGTCTAAAGACCGTGGCTCCATAACCCTGTCCGCCTGCTCAGAGCCGGAAATCAACCCGATCGAATACGATCGGGTTGATTGACACCTCCCTGCTGGCGGACGATTGGCCGCGAGTCAGCAGGGGGCGGCGTTGCACCAGCAGCTCTTTACTAACTACAATTAGTAAATAAACTATTTAAACGTCCATAGGCTGTTAATAAATGATAAATGGTAAAGTTAATAGTGATAAGAATAAATAATAAATATTCTCTCAAACTGAGTGTAACAGACTAGACTAAGTGAATCGAAACCTACCTCGCCAGAAACACAACTTATGAAGAAGCGGTCTAAAGACCGCTGCTCCATAACCATGTCCGCCTGCTCAGAGCCGGAAATCAACCCGATCGAATACGATCGGGTAGATTGACACCTCCCTGCTGGCGGACGATTGGCCGCGAGTCAGCAGGGGGCGGCGTTGCACCAGCAGCTCTTTACTAACTACAATTAGTAAATAAACTATTTAAACATCCATCGGCTGTTAATAAATGATAAATGGTAAAGTTAATAGTGATAAGAATAAATAATAAATATTCTCTCAAACTGAGTGTAACAGACTAGACTAAGTGAATCGAAACCTACCTTGCCAGAAACACAACTTATGAAGAAGCGGTCTAAAGACCACTGCTCCATAACCCTGTCCGCCTGCTCAGAGCCGGAAATCAACCCGATCGAATACGATCGGGTTGATTGACACCTCCCTGCTGGCGGACGATTGGCCGCGAGTCAGCAGGGGGCGGCGTTGCACCAGCAGCTCTTTACTAACTACAATTAGTAAATAAACTATTTAAACATCCATAGGCTGTTAATAAATGATAAATGGTAAAGTTAATAGTGATAAGAATAAATAATAAATATTCTCTCAAACTTAGTGTAACAGACTAGACTAAGTGAATCGAAACCTACCACCTATATTGTCCATTACAATGCAAATAAAAATAATAATAATGACCACTACCCTATATTATCATAGCGGATTCAAGTCTGTATAGAAATAATAGAATAAAAAAGTATCAACAAACCTATTTCACAATTAATCCTAAAATCACTAATGAAGACCTATCTCCTCATGTTGTAAGACATGTAGTGAAGGGGTCTAGTAAGCGGATATATAAATAACCACAGAGACCACCAGCATTAGGACAAACTATACTCCCAATACACAGGATCTAGTGCTGACTATACAGATGAACATGAATAAACCAACATAATTCCAATAGCAATGATATCCGCCACCGGACCACAGTGACACATGTGATAGCTTGCACCAGGTCCTAAACATAAAACATGTATAAGCATCAAAGAACCAAAAAATAAAAATAAAAATGGGAACATAAGAGAATAAACATATAGAATAGAAATATTTACATAGGGCAGGGGAGGACAAGCTCAGGCAATGTAGGCACACTCACACTGACTCTAACTTAAAAATTAGATCAGGACTCTCATGTATGGAACAAACAAGACGTAAAACATCTCTTCTGATGAAGACGGAAGAGACTACAGACAGCAGTGCCAACCCACCACAGTGTTCAGTCCGTTAGGTTGAATTGTGTTCAAACGGTGAATCCACCTTGCTTCTGTTTGTAACGTGGTCACCTCCACGTCTCAATGGAGGGATGTGGTCAATTAGAATAAACTGCAAATCATTCACTGTATGGCCAGCTTCTGCAAAATGTCTAGCCACCGGTTGGTCACTTGACTCGTTCTTCAGTGCTATCCTGATAGCGGACCTGCAGCAACAGATAACGCCTGCAGCAACAGTTAAGAAGGTAAACCACGTGTGTTGTAGTACACGTGATGAAGTGTCTAATCTTGAATCTCTTGTTGGTGTGAGGATGAGCAAATGTTGGACCAGTCAGCATAGAACTGCAGGTCGTACAGCTCGTACACCTATAGCAGCCATTCTTCTTCCTCCGCTGCAACCAATTAGATGGGGTGTAACAATGGGCTGGGTCAGTGATCATTAGAGCATCTTTTAAGTTCTTATTCTGCTTATAACCCACTCTAGGGTGTTCCCACTCATCAAATGGGAGGGAAGGATCACTCTTGATGATGTGCCAATGTTGGTTGAGGCTTTGAGGAATTTTATCAAGTTTGAGAGAATATTTATTATTTATTCTTATCACTATTAATTTTACCATTTATCATTTATTAACAGCCTATGGATGTTTAAATAGTTTATCGATTTAGGTATTTATTTGATTCAGGAACTCTTTTTGCCTTAGTTTGCGTGAACCTAATAGGATTCTACTCCAGGTCTGCGCTCACTATGCGCTTTGTTGTCCTGGTTGCCTGGGCAATGTGACGTCAGCACACGCCCTCCCTCACTTCTGGTGTTTGGCGTGGTCCTTGCCATGATGTGCGGCAGCGGGCAGTATCTATGCCCTAAATGAATAGATTTACGATCCGGATCCACAGTGAGTCTGGCTAAATATCTATTACCTCATGGCAGTATATGCCAGTATTGTATAAGACATGAGCCGATGTTTATCATTGTAACACTGTTATGTGGCACTTATACAGCTAACCACTGAGTGAATTATATGTGCGCACCAAGGTCCTATGCATTTGAACATCTAAGCATCGAGATCTGTATATAACTCTGTGGCTCTCCACATTTACCCCATTAGCAGTTTAGAATAAGAAATATGTTTTAAAATTAAGTTCTTGTATATGAAATAGAAACTACATGACTCCATACAAGTTGGATTTGTTTATTTCTACTTTTATTCTAATTTTTCACCAAGTTGTTATTAACATCAACCCTGTCACTTTGGTTTATATGGTTGTTATGACTACAATTTTGGCGTTTTTTTGTCTTAATTGGGGGGAGGGGTTCTCACTTTGTTTGCTCTTTATATTGCATGTATTGCCATTTCACTTTGTCTGAGGAAGGGGATACTCTGTCTCCGAAACGTTACAATAAATGTTTGGTGTTTGGAAAAACCAGTGAGTGCAAGTTTTTGTTACCGATATATATATATATATATATACACATACACATATGGCAAACAGTGTATTAATGTAATATTTCACATTTCAGGGATATGTTTCCCCTTCCTCAGACAAAGCAATACGGTGTGAAATCAACAATTTATACAATTAAATCCCATAGTGACCCCATCCCCTCAGGGAAAAACAGCCAAAACTGGTTGCCATAGCAACACAATGAGACATACAGAGACAGTTGCAAATCAGTGAAAAATGGAGACAGAAGGACAATATTAACAAGCAGATAATAATGAATGCATGGTCATGTAAGACATGGTAATAGACAAAACCAACCACTTATAGGAATAAATAACACACTTAATACTAATAATCAACATAAGATGTATTGGATGCACAAAGTGCAATTCCATGCTGCCTGGTTCAAACTTCACCCATCCGCACAAGAATAAAAAATACAAGATCAGACAGGTATGAGTTGAGGTTTTGATATGATCTAGGCTATGGGGGGTAGTTATCAAGCCGTCAACCTCATATACACTGGAATTCCGCAGCGTATTTGTGGCGAGGCTGATTCGCCTTAGTTATCAAAGGCTAGAGACCGGCAAAAGTAGAATTTAGTGACGTAAGCTTCGATCCGCCGGACTCAGTCCGACACAGATCGATTCTTACGTCACTCCAGATGTTCCGCACACAAGTTCGGCACAATCTGACTACTTTTGCTAGTTATCAAAAAACTAGCAGTTACGCTCGGCACTTTTCCGGCCCAGCGTACCTGGTTTTCAATCCGCTGCCCTAGAGGCGGCAGATCCCATAGGAATCAATGGGAGTCTGACCGTAGCGAAAGTTCATGTTCGCTGCTGCCAGACATCCCATTGATTCCTATGGGAGCTGTCTACACCTAACACCCTAACATGTACCCCGAGTCTAAACACCCCTAATCTGCCCCCCTACACTGCCGCAACTAAATAAAGTTATTACCCCCTAATCCGCCGCTCCCGGAGCCCACCGCCAATCTAATAAAAGGATTAACCCCTAAACCGCCGCTCCCGGAGCCCACCACCACTCTAATAAAATGATTACCCCCTAAACCGCCGCTCCCTGAGCCCACCGCCACTCTAATAAAATGATTAACCCCTAAACCGCCGCTCCCGGAGCCCACCACAAGCTATAATAAATATGTTAACCCCTAAACCGCCGCTCCCTGACCCCGTCGCAACTATAATATATGTATTAACCCCTAAACCACCACTCCCTGACCCCGCCGCAACTATAATATATGTATTAACCCCTAAACCTAAGTCTAACCCTAACACCCCCCAACTTAAATATTAATTAAATAAATCTAAATAATATATCTATTATTAACTAAATTAATCCTATTTAAAACTAAATACCTTTAAAATAAACCCTAATATAGCTACAATATAAATAATAATTATATTGTAGCTATCTTAGGATTTATATTTATTTTACAGGCACATTTCAATTTATTTTAACTAGGTACAATAGCTATTAAATAGTTATTAACTATTCAATAGCTTACCTAGTTAAAATAAAGAGAAATTTACCTGTAAAATAAATCCTAACCTAAGTTACAATTACACCTAACACTACACTATACTTTAATAAATTATTTCTATTTAAAACTAAATACTTACCTGTAAAATAAACCCTTAGATAGCTGCAATGTAAATAATAATTACATTGTAGCTATTTTAGGATTTATATTTATTTTACAGGTAACTTTGTATTTATTTTAGCTAGTTAGAATAGTTATTAAATAGTTATTAACTATTTAATAACTACCTAGCTAAAAGAAATTCAAAATTACCTGTAAAATAAATCCTAACCTAAGTTACAATAAAACCTAACACTACACTATCATTACATTAATTAAATAAATTAACTACAAATAACTACAATTAAATACAATTACATAAACTAACTAAAGTACAAAAAATAAAAAAGCTAAGTTACAAAAAATAAAAAAATTAAGTTACAAACATTTAAAAAATATTACAACAATTTTAAACTAATTACACCTAATCCAAGCCCCCTAATAAAATAACAAAGCCCCCCAAAATAAAAAATTCCCTAACCTATTCTAAATTAAAAAAGTTCAAAGCTCTTTAACCTTACCAGCCCTTAAAAGGACCTTTTGCAGGGCATGCCCCAAAGAATTCAGCTCTTTTGCCTGTAAAAGAAAAATACAACCCCCCCAACATTAAAACCCACCACCCACATACCCCTAATCTAACCCAAACCCCCTTAAATAAACCTAACACTACGCCCCTAAAGATCATCCTACCTTGAGTTGTCTTCAGCCAGCCGACCCACCGATGGAACCGAAGAGGAGATCCGGAGCGGCAGAAGTGATCCTCCAAGGAGCGCTGAAGAAGTCTTCCATCCGATGAAGTCATCATCTAGGCGACGCTGAAGAAGTCTTCCATCCGGGTGATGTCATCTTCCAAGTGGAGCTGAAGAAGTCTTCCATCTGGGCGATGTCATTTTCCAAGCGGGGTCTTCAATCTTCTTTCTTCAGGATCCATCCTCATTCCGCCGACGCGGAACATCCTTCTTCCCCGACGGACTAACGACGAATGAAGGCTCCTTTAAGGGACGTCATCCAAGATTAAGGTAAGGTAGGAAAAATCGGATTGGCTGATTGAATTTGCCAATCAGATTGAAGTTCAATACGATTGTCTGATCCAATCAGCCAATCAGATTGAGCTCGCATTCTATTGAGTGTTCTGATCAGCCAATAGAATGCAAGCTTAATCTGATTGGCTGATTCAATCAGCCAATCAGATTTTTCCTACCTTAATTCCGATTGGCTGATAGAATCCTATCAGCCAATCGGAATTGAAGGGACGCCATCTTGGATGACGTCCCTTAAAGGAGCCTTCATTCGTCGTTAGTCCGTCGGGGAAGAAGGATTTCCCTCGTTGGTGGGATGAAGATGGATCCTGAAGAAAGAAGATTGAAGACCCCGCTTGGAAGATGACATCGCCCAGATGGAAAACTTCTTCAGCGCCACTTGGAAGATGACATCGCCCGGATGGAAGACTTCTTCAGCGCCGCCTGGATGATGACTTCATCGGATGGAAGACTTCTTCAGCGTCCCTTGGAGGATCACTTCTGCCGCTCCGGATCTCCTCTTCGGTTCCATCGGTGGGTCGGCTGGTTGAAGACAACTCAGGGTAAGATGATCTTCAGGGGCGTAGTGTTAGGTTTTTTTAAGGGGGGTTTGGGTTAGATTAGGGGTATGTGGGTGGTGGGTTTTAATGTTGGGGGGGTTGTATTTTTCTTTTACAGGCAAAAGAGCAGTTTTCTTTGGGGCATGCCCCGCAAAATTCCCTTTTAAGGGCTGGTAAGGTAAAAGAGCTTTGAACTTTTTTAATGTAGAATAGGGTAGGGTATTTTTTTATTTTGGGGGGCTTTGTTATTTTATTAGGGGGCTTAGATTAGGTGTAAGTAGCTTAAAATTGTTGTAATATTTTTTAAATGTTTGTAACTTATTTTTTTATTTTTTGTAACTTAGCTTTTTTTATTTTTTGTACTTAGTAGTTAGTTTATGTAATTGTATTTAATTGTAGTTATTTGTATTTAATTTATTTAATTAATGTAATGATAGTGTAGTGTTAGGTTTAATTGTAACTTAGGTTAGGATTTATTTTACAGGTAATTTTGTATTTCTTTTAGCTAGGTAGTTATTAAATAGTTAATAACTATTTAATAACTATTCTAACTAGCTAAAATAAATACTGAGGCCTAGATTTGGAGTTTGGCGGTAGCCGTGAAAACCAGCGTTAGAGGCTCCTAACGCTGGTTTTAGGCTACCGCCGGTATTTGGAGTCATTCAAAAGAGGGTCTAACGCTCACTTTTCAGCCGCGACTTTTCCATACCGCAGATCCCCTTACGTCAATTGCGTATCCTATCTTTTCAATGGGATCTTTCTAACTCCGGTATTTAGAGTTGTGTCTGAAGTGAGCGTTAGAAATCTAACGACAAAACTCCAGCCGCAGAAAAAAGTCAGTAGTTAAGAGCTTTCTGGGCTAACGCCGGTTCATAAAGCGCTTAACTACTGTACTCTAAAGTACACTAACACCCATAAACTACCTATGTACCCCTAAACCGAGGCCCCCCCACATCGCCGACACTCGATTAAATTTTTTTAACCCCTAATCTGCCGACCGCCACCTACGTTATACTTATGTACCCCTAATCTGCTGCCCCTAACACCGCCGACCCCTATATTATATTTATTAACCCCTAATCTGCCCCCTCAACGTCGCCTCCACCTGCCTACACTTATTAACCACTAATCTGCCGAGCGGACCGCACCGCTACTTTAATAAAGTTATTAAGCCCTAATCCGCCTCACTAACCCTATAATAAATAGTATTAACCCCTAATCTGCCCTCCCTAACATCGCCGACACCTAACTTCAATTATTAACCCCTAATCTGCCTACTGGAGCTCACCGCTATTCTAATAAATGTATTAACCCCTAAAGCTAAGTCTAACCCTAACACTAACACCCCCCTAAATTAAATATAATTTACATCTAACGAAATTAATTAACTCTTCTTAAATAAATTATTCCTATTTAAAGCTAAATACTTACCTGTAAAATAAATCCTAATATAGCTACAATATAAATTATATTTATATTATAGCTATTTTAGGATTAATATTTATTTTACAGGTAACATTGTATTTATTTTAACCAGGTACAATAGCTATTAAATAGTTAAGAACTATTTAATAGCTAACATAGTTAAAATAATTACAAATTTACCTGTAAAATAAATCCTAACCTAAGTTACAATTAAACGTAACACTACACTATCAATAAATTAATTAAATAAAATTCCTATAATTATCTACAATTAAACCTAACACTACACTATCAATAAATAAATTAAATACAATTCCTACAAATAAATACAATGAAATAAACTAACTAAAGTACAAAAAATAAAAAAGAACTAAGTTACAAAAAATAAAAAAATATTTACAAACATTAGAAATATATTACAACAATTTTAAACTAATTACACCTACTCTAAGCCCCCTAATAAAATAACAAAGCCCCCCAAAATAAAAAAATGCCCTACCCTATTCTAAATTACTAAAGTTCAAAGCTCTTTTACCTTACTAGCCCTGAACAGGGCCCTTTGCGGGGCATGCCCCAAGAAGTTCAGCTCATTTGCCTGTAAAAAAAAACATACAATACCCCCCCCCCAACATTACAACCCACCACCCACATACCCCTAATCTAACCCAAACCCCCCTTAAATAAACCTAACACTAAGCCCCTGAAGATCTCCCTACCTTGAGTCGTCTTCACCCAGCCGAGCCAAATTCTTCATCCAAGCGGAGCAAGAAGAGGTCCTCCATCCGGTAGAAGTCTTCATCCAAGCGGGGCAGAAGAGGTCTTCCATCCGATTGAAGTCTTCATCCAAGAGGCATCTTCTATCGTCATCCATCCGGAGCGGAGGGGCAGCATCCTGAAAACCTCCGACGCGGAACATCCATCCTGGCCGACGACTGAACGACGAATGACGGTTCCTTTAAATGACGTCATCCAAGATGGCATCCCTCGAATTCTGATTGGCTGATAGGATTCTATCAGCCAATCGGAATTAAGGTAGGAATATTCTGAATTGGCTGATGGAATCAGCCAATCAGAATCAAGTTCAATCCGATTGGCTGATCCAATCAGCCAATCAGATTGAGCTCGCATTCTATTGGCTGTTCCAATCAGCCAATAGAATGCGAGCTAAATCTGATTGGCTGATTGGATCAGCCAATCGGATTGAACTTTATTCTGATTGGCTGATTCCATCAGCCAATCAGAATATTCCTACCTTAATTCCGATTGGCTGATAGAATCCTATCAGCCAATCGGAATTCGAGGGACGCCATCTTGGATGACGTCATTTAAAGGAACCGTCATTCGTCGTTCAGTCGTCGGCCAGGATGGATGTTCCGCGTCGGAGGTCTTCAGGATGCTGCCGCTCCGCTCCGGATGGATGACGATAGAAGATGCCTCTTGGATGAAGACTTCAATCAGATTGAAGACCTCTTCTGCCCCGCTTGGATGAAGACTTCTACCGGATGGAGGACCTCTTCTTGCTCCGCTTGGATGCAGAATTTGGCTCGGCTGGGTGAAGACGACTCAAGGTAGGGAGATCTTCAGGGGCTTAGTGTTAGGTTTATTTAAGGGGGGTTTGGGTTAGATTAGGGGTATGTGGGTGGTGGTTTGTAATGTTGGGGGGGTATTGTATGGTTTTTTTTACAGGTAAAAGAGCTGAACTTCTTGGGGCATGCCCCGCAAAGGGCCCTGTTCAGGGCTGGTAAGGTAAAAGAGCTTTGAACTTTAGTAATTTAGAATAGGGTAGGGCATTTTTTTATTTTGGGGGGCTTTGTTATTTTATTATGGGGCTTAGAGTAGGTGTAATTAGTTTAAAATTGTTGTAATATATTTCTAATGTTTGTAAATATTTTTTTATTTTTTGTAACTTAGTTCTTTTTTATTTGTTGTACTTTAGATAGTTTATTTCATTGTATTTATTTGTAGGAATTGTATTTAATTTATTTTTTGATGGTGTAGTGTTAGGTTTAATTGTAGATAATTATAGGTATTTTATTTAATTAATTTATTGATAGTGTAGCGTTAGGTTTAATTGTAACTTAGGTTAGGATTTATTTTACAGGTAAATTTGTAATTATTTTAACTATTTTAGCTATTAAATAGTTCTTAACTATTTAATAGCTATTGTACCTGGTTAAAATAAATACAAAGTTACCTGTAAAATAAATATTAATCCTAAAATTGCTATAATATCATTATAATTTATATTGTAGCTATATTAGGATTTATTTTACAGGTAAGTATTTAGCTTTAAATAGGAATATTTTATTTAAGAAAAGTTAATTAATTTCGTTAGATGTAAATTATATTTAATTTAGGGGGGTGTTAGTGTTAGGGTTAGACTTAGCTTTAGGGGTTAATACATTTATTAGAAAAGCGGTGAGCTTCAGTCAGCAGATTAGGGGTTAATAATTGAAGTTAGGTGTTGGCGATGTTAGGAAGGGCAGATTAGGGGTTAATAAAATTTATTATAGGGTTAGTGAGGCGGATTAGGGGTTAATAAATTTATAATAATAGCGGTGCGGTCCGCTCTGCAGATTAGGGGTTAATAAGTGTAGGCAGGTGGAGGCGACGTTGTGGGGGGCAGATTAGGGGTTAATAAATATAATATAGGGGTCGGCGGTGTTAGGGGCAGCAGATTAAGGGTACATAGGGATAATGTAAGTAGCGGCGGTTTACGGAGCGGCAGATTAGGGGTTAAAAATAATATACAGGGGTCAGCGATAGCGGGGGTGGCAGATTAGGGGTTAATAAGTGTAAGTTTAGGGGGGTTTAGACTCGGGTACATGTTAGAGTGTTAGGTGCAGACGTAGGAAGTGTTTCCCCATAGCAAACAATGGGGCTGCGTTAGGAGCTGAACGCTGCTTTTTTGCAGGTGTTAGTTTTTTTTTTCAGCTCAAACAGCCCCATTGTTTCCTATGGGGGAATCATGCACAAGCACGTTTTTGAGGCTGGCCGCGTCCGTAAGCAACTCTGGTATCGAGAGTTGAAGTTGCATTAAATATGCTCTACGCTCCTTTTTGGAGCCTAACGCAGCCATTCTGTGGACTCTCAATACCAGAGTTATTTTAAAGGTGCGGCCAGAAAAAAGCCAGCGTTAGATTCGCGGGTCGTTACCGACAAAACTCTAAATCTAGCCGAAAGCTACCTGTAAAATAAATATTAATCCTAAAATAGCTACAATGTAATTATTAATTACATTGTAACTATCTTAGGGTTTATTTTACAGGTAAGTATTTAGTTTTAAATAGAAATAATTTATTAAAGTATAATGTAGTGTTAGGTGTAATTGTAACTTAGGTTAGGATTTATTTTACAGGTACATTTCTCTTTATTTTAGCTAGGTAAGCTATTAAATAGTTAATAACTATTTAATAGCTATTGTACCTAGTTAAAATAAATTGAAAGTTACCTGTAAATAAAAATAAATCATAAGATAGCTACAATATAATTATTATTTATATTGTAGCTATATTAGGGTATATTTTATAGGTAAGTATTTAGTTTTAAATAGGATTAATTTAGTTAATAAAATAAATATTATTTAGATTTATTTAATTAATATTTAAGTTGGGGGAGGTTAGGGTTAGGGTTAGACTTAGGTTTAGGGGTTAATAAATTTATTACAGTGGCGGCGGTGTAGGGGGGGCAGGATAGGGGTTAATAAATTTATTATAGGTGGCGACGGTGTAAGGGTGGCAGATTAGGGGTTAATAAGTTTAATATAGGTTGCGGCGGGGTCCGGGAGCGGCGGTTTAGGGGTTAAACTTTTTATTTAGTTTTGTCGAGGTCTGGGATCAGCAGGATAGGGGTTAATAACTTTATTATAGAGGGCGGCGTTATAGGGGGGGCAGGATAGGGGTTAGTAGGTATAATGTAGGTGGCGGCGGTGTCCGGGAGCGGCGGTTTAGGGTTTAATACATTTATAAGAGTTGCGGCGGGGTCTAGGAGCGGCGGTTTAGGGGTTAATAACTTTATTGAGTTTTGGGGGGGGCTCCGGGGGCGCCAGTATATGGGGTAGAACAGTGTAGTTAGTGTGGGTGCTTAGTAACAGGCTAGCAATAAAGCTGTCAAAAAGCCGAAGAGCAGCAAGATTGGATGAGTGATAACTCTCACAGTCCGCTGCTCATCGCCCCGTACTTGGTGTGCGGCTTTTTGACAGATTTATTGATAACTTAGGCAAAATTTTGCAGGTCTGCGGCGGTGATGGTAGGCGAGCTTAGGCGGGCGTATTGGGCCAGCGAAGGCAGGTAAGTTGACACGTTGATAACTAGGCCTCTATGTGTTCCAACTGACAGATTTAGGTATCATCCTACTCCAAGCTCCACAAAGACATTTTGCCCTTTAACCCTATCCTTTGGCCCGGGTCCCTATTTTTTCCACTAGTTAGTGGTATATATGCAGTGTATATACATATGGTATAATGTTGTCTTTAATGACATAATTATGTTTTCTCATTTATATATAGGCCATGATCACTAATCTGCCACATAGGGTGAGTACAGAATGTGTTTTCTTATATGTTTCTAACATCATCAATTAGATGCAATTTGGGGTCTTATCATGTGTCAACACTGATTGGGCATGGATTGTCATGAAGCATATTATGAATGCTAGTTATTTGATCTGTTATATATCCAATATTTTGATATTTCTATCTGTTATTGTGTTGATCATATGTATACAATATTGTCCCCTATTATGCCTTTGGTGGGGTAGGGATAGGCTCCCATTGTCTACTAATAGTGAATCATATATGGGTAATATACCGCAACACTATTTGACAACATGGCTCAATTCATTACATAGTAGTATAATTTGGCATATTTGGCATAGCCTTATTAACTGAGAGTGCACTTCCTAACAAGGACATTCAACTTTTTCTCCTTCTCCTATTACCACCTCTATGCTTTACTGTAGATATGGTGTTATTTGAATGGTTAGTTGTATTGTATTTCCTCCAGACATATCGTTTGGTGTTGAGGCAAAATAATTTAATTTTAGTCTCATCTGACCATAACACCCTTTTCCATGTGGCCTAAGAATCTCCTAGGTGTGTTATCGCAAAGCTCAGTCTGCATGTGGCCTTTCTTGAGGAGTGTCTTTTTTTCTTGCAATCCTCCCATACAAGCCACATTTGTGGAGAATTCGTCCTGATCCAGAGAGGGTCTGTGTTGTACCAAATGCCTTCCACTTCTTAATAATAGACTTCACTATACTTCAATGCATTGATAAAGCCTTTAATATGTTCTTGTATCCATCTCATGACTTGTGCCTGTCCACAACTTTATCCTGGAGGTCTTTTAACAGTGCCTTGCCATCCATAGTTGATTGTTTGCTTCCGTTGCACTACCAGGGAATTATATGCTCCAGGAAAGCTCTTTTCATGATGAGCTAATCAATATGCCCACAGATGATCACAGTTGAAGGTCAAATAGCTTTGTGTGTGCTGTTAAGAAGGTGATTAGCTACACCTGATTAAGTTTATAAGTAATTTTAGGAGGGGGTGATCCTTTTTCCAACTCAGTGATTCTGTTTTTTAATTGTCTTTATATTTGTCTGAAATGTTGGTGTTATATCTTTCACTTGGATGTTATAAGTTGCACTGAGTAATTGTAACTGGATAAACTAAAACTGTGTATGTCTTCATTTCAGGCTGCAAAGCAACAAAAT
This sequence comes from Bombina bombina, assembly GCF_027579735.1. Classification (NCBI taxonomy): domain Eukaryota; kingdom Metazoa; phylum Chordata; class Amphibia; order Anura; family Bombinatoridae; genus Bombina; species Bombina bombina. Next base: position 913,912,161 of record NC_069501.1, read on the forward strand.
GTAAATATTTTCATGGTAGATGATTCTTTTTAATACCCACTGTACATGTACTATGTGTATACTTATATACATATATAAACACACAAATACACATGAATATACATATAATGTATACATATAGTGAATAGAGACAGCACTCACTGGTCTTTTTTAAATGTGCAATTTATTTTGTGACGTTTCGGGGACCATATCCCCTTCCTCAGTCAGTCTGAGGAAGGGGATACGGTCCCCGCAACCTCACAAAATAAATTGAACATTTAATAAGACCAGTGAGTGCTGCCTCTATTCACTATTATTATTCAACTCCTGCATGCACCCTGGCAGAGTGACCTAAGAAGTGAGAGTGCTCTCCAGCTGATTATATTTTATATATATATATATATATATATATATATATATATATATATATATATATATATATATTAAGCAAAAATAAAGAGAGATTAAGGTGCTTTTTGATACAAGTCACCTTAAAAAGACTGGGAATTCAGCACTCTTTTAAATTGAAAAAACAACACATCTAAATTTTGAAGCAAAGTATTATTTATTCATACTCTGTGTCAAGGAAAGGCTCAAATACCAACCAGATAATACTGGAAAAAGCTAATAATGTGGTTATATATACACTGAGATCAAAAGTGCAAGTGCAGCAAAAAATAAAAAACTAATAATTCTAGGACCGGTCTAAGTGAAATAACATGCTAGATAATATAAAATAAGTTCAATTGTATTTACTGTATACAGTGCTATAAAAAGCACATGATGAGGTTGCGAATGAATAAGTGCAGCAATAGAGATCTCTATAACAAGAACACAGGCCCATTGGGGTTTTACTAAAACTGCATCTATAGCAGAGGTTAACCAATTGCTGCACTAAGTCACATGTCAAAGTTTAACATGAAATATATTCAATTAACATACGTATCGGAAGTAATAGAGGCCGCAACAACATGGCAAATAAGCGTATACAAAAGAAATACATATACAATTTCCTTATAGATAAGGGTATATTCATGGGGCGTGTCCTTAGAGCACAAATCTAGATAGAAAATTCAGAAGATAAATAAAATATTGTTTGGTGGTTAGTTTGTGTAAAGTCCTCCAGCCCGGTTATGTTCAGCAGGAATAATTGAAATTGCCAATAGAAGTTCTCCAAGTAAAATTTCAAAGCCAGTCTGTCACAAGTATATCACAATGATTTAGAATAGAATAGGTTGTAGCAGTAAGAGTAAGTCAAGATCACAGTAGAAAAAGATAAAGATGCAGGAAGGTATGTTAAAATACATTACCTCTCTGTCAACTGCATCTATCTTTTTGCGTGAAGCGATACAGTTATCATCAGTCATTAGTAGCGGAAGTGGTATGCATTAGTTGGAAAATGTATGAGCCTAACAAAAGTGCAGGAGGATACTTAGCTTGCGTTATCGTATCCCTCTGTCAACTGCACTTGTAAGGTAAGGTCACCAGACTTCCCATCCAACGATTGTTTCGCCAGCTTTCCTACAAAACTGCTAGACAGACCAGGGTAGTCTTGAAAAAGGCCCTACATTGGTCCGAAACGCGTTGACATCATATGGTGAGCTCTGTTTCAATTATTATATACCTATTTTAAACAATACTGTGCTATGTTGTTATTGTTTTTATCTATAGGATTTGAAGATACCCACTAGGATTATTGGATCACTATCTCCACTAAGGATCTTCTATTATTTTATTGGATTTCCACAGTTTATTAATTTTTGTACACTTCATCACACATTTTGATACTTTTATTCACTTATATCCATATTGTTATTATTTTATTATTATTTTTTTATTCCTTTTTTCACTTTACACATTGGCCAATTTTTTGATATTTGATCTTTGACTTTTTGATTTTTGCATGTTTTTCATTTTTTCCATCTTTGTGTACACGAACACTAATTTGGGATATTGTTTATGCACCAGCACTTTGGATACAATATTATTCTGGAGAACTGTATTATCTTGATGAACTATTTTTTTTTTCACTGAACTGATTTCATTTTCCAATCCTATTGTATATGTATGAGATGTTGATACACACTACTTAATAGGACTTGAGACACTGCATATTCTTATTTATATTGCTAATAGCACATACCCTGTTTTTTATTGTTTGTTATTGTTTTTATTTCTAAGTTGTTCATTTTTTAGTCATGGGTCCATGCATTTATTTGTGATATTTAATGATATTTTTAATGGTATATATTATGTGTGATATTAAGTATTTTAGTATCTTAATCTATCTAAGTTTTATGCATTTTATATTTAACATAATTTATGTTCTTGTGAACACTTATACATATTATAATTTTAAGTAGATATTTTAGAATATAGACACCTTAGATCTAGTCCTTGCCTCCAGAGAGGTGCTCCTTTTGAATTATCTTTTGTATCTAAACCTTATTGGGTGGTTAGGGACCCATTTCCCTTTAGGAGCTATAGGACATATCTTTCAGTGCTGTTAGACATTTTTCTCTGCTAGACAAACCGGGGTTGATGCTTGTCACAGGCTACAATTAGATTTGCCTCATATGAATTATTCCAAAACCATACAGCACGCTAAATTTCCTCCGCCATGAAAGCAAACAGTCCAGCGTATCAGATCACGTGGCCAGCCAATGCCGACGCGTGTTTCACCCCCTCATCACTAGGGAGACGGGGTTTCCTCAGGGCTTGATGTTTGTAATGGATGCTATGGAAGATTTAATTTTCACTTTTACTCCACCCAGAGTGGGAGGTGAACGTTTAAATAGCAATATTAAAAACAAAACAATTTAAACAATCTTAAATAATATAAAGACCTTTCTATATTACATTCCACCACGATCACAATTTCAACAACCCATATATTTGATTGTCATATATTGTCTTCATAGTTCAGAAGTATCATCTAGTAATAATATACTCTCTAGAGGAAACAGGCCATATCCAGCCTTTCATTTAGGCCATTGGAACCAGTGGTAGAGAGGTCATAGATCCAACTGCACTCTTTTTGCAGAAGGACTTTATCATTATCACCACCTCTCCCACTGGTAATGCCCTTGTCAATGCCAGTAACCCTCATGCCATCAGGGCTATATTCGTGAAAAAGCTCAAAATGTTTTGCTACGCTACTGTTCTGTATTTTGTTTTTAATATCATCTCTATGCTCAAGAATCCTATCTTTTAGCAATCTTTTAGACTTACCTACATAGAAACCGGGACAGTTGCAATTAAGTAAATACACTACCCCTTCTGAATTACAGTTAAAGGGACATAAACCCAATCTTTTTCTTTCATGATTTAGATAAAACATAAAATTTTAAACAACTTTCTAATTTACTTCTATTATCATATTTTCTTTGTTTTCTTGTTATCCTTTAAAAAAGTAGAAATGTAAGTTCAGGAGTGTGCACGTGTCTGCCGCACTATATAACAGCTGTTTTGCAACAATGTTATTCATTAGCAGGAGCACAAGATGGCAGCACTATTTCCTTCCATGTAGGGCTTCAAGCATGTGCACACTACCTACCTAGGTATTTCTTTAGCAAAGGATAACATGAGAATGTAATAAATTTGATAATAGAAGTAAATTGTACATTTTTTTTTATAAATTTTATTCTCTATCTAAATCATGCAAAATAATTTTTGGGTTTAATGTCCCTTTAAAGAAGTATCTTATTTGATAGTTTATTTTTGTTCCAGCTGAGAAGGTTTTCGTTTTTTAACATAAATCTGCAAGCTACACACTTCTTACAAGGGAAATTAGCTAAGATGTTATGGCTCACAAGCCAGTTACTTTGTAGACTAATAAATTTGCTTCTCACAAGTTTATCTTTTAAATTTGGGGCTCTTTTTGCTGACATTTTTGGAGTTAAACCCACCACTTTTGCTACACCTTCATCTTTTTTTTCTTAAGAATATCATTCATTTTATTCCAGTGGAAATTATATTTTACCACAAATCTAATGCCATTGTTTTTTTCTTTCTCTTTTTGAACGAGCAGTGACTCTCTATCCATTCTTCTAACTTCACTGTCTGCATTGCTAAGAATCTGTTTCGGACAACCCGCTAGCTTTGAATCTTTCTTGCATAAGTTTAGCATGTTTATCATATTTAGACTTTGAAGAATAGTGATGTTGCAAACATAAAATTTGGGTTCGCGAACAACGACCGCGAACTTTCGCAAATGTTCGCGAACGGGCGAACCGCCATAGACTTCAATAGGCAGGCGAATTTTAAAACCCACAGGGACTCTTTCTGGCCACAATAGTGATGGAAAAGTTGTTTCAAAGGGACTAACACCTGGACTGTGGCATGCCGGAGGGGGATCCATTGCAAAACTCCAATGGAAAATTACATAGTTGATGCAGAATCTGGTTTTAATCCATAAAGGGCATAAATCACCTAACATTCCTAAATTGTTTGGAATGACGTGCTTTAAAACATCAGGTATGATGTTGTATCGATCAGGTAGTGTAAGGATTAAGCCCGCTTCACAGTGCGCACTGTAGGTGATATACCTGCCCTGACCATGCTTTGCAGACCAGGTATCAGTGGTCAGATGGACCCTTGCCCCAACACTGTGTGCCAGACATGCCATTATAGCAGACTTATATGGCTTTGGCATTGCTTTTTGGTAATTAGAAGGCTGCTAAATGCCACTGCGTACCACACAATTTTAATTTTTGCTTAAGTGTAGTGTAGTAGACAACCCAAAGTATTGATCTAGGCCCATTTTGGTATATTTAATGCCACTATTTCACCGCCAAATGCAATCAAATAAAAAAAAATTGTTCACTTTTTCACAAACTTTAGGTTTCTCACAGAAATTATTTACAAACAACTTATGCAATTATATCATAAATGTTTGTAAATGCTTCTCTGGGATCCCCTTTGTTCAGAAATAGCAGACTTATATGGCTTTGGCGTTGCTTTTTGGTAATTAGAAGGCTGCTAAATGCCACTGCGCACCACACGTGTTTTATGCCCAGCAGTGAAGGGGTTAATTAGGGAGCATGTAGGCAGCTTGTAGAGTTAATTTTAGATTAAGTGTAGTTTAGTAGACAACCCAAAGTATTGATCTAGGCCCATTTTGGTATATTTAATGCCACCATTTCACCGCCAAATGCGATCAAATAAAAAATTTTTTTTCACTTTTTCACAAACTTTAGGTTTCTCACAGAAATTACTTACAAACAACTTATGAAACTATGGCATAAATGGTTGTAAATGATTCTCTGGGATCCCCTTTGTTCAGAAATAGCAGACTTATATGGCTTTGGGGTTGCTTTTTGGTAATTAGAAGGCTGCTAAATGCCACTGCGCACCACACATGTTTTATGCCCAGCAGTGAAAAGGTTAATTAGGGAGCATGTAGGCAGCTTGTAGAGTTAATTTTAGCTTAAGTGTAGTGTAGTAGACAACCCAAAGTATTGATCTGGGCCCATTTTGGTATATTTCATGCCACCATTTCACCGCCAAATGCGATCAAATAAAAAAAAACTTACATTTTTTCACAATTTTAGGTTTCTCACTGAAATCATTTACAAACAGCTTGTGCAATTATGGCACAAATGGTTGTAAATGATTCTCTGGGATCCCCTTTGTTCAGAAATAGCAGATATATATGACTTTGGCATTGCTTTCTGGTAATTAGAAGGCCGCTAAATGCTGCTGCGCATCACATGTGTATTATGTCTAGCATTGAAGGGGTTAATTAGGTAGTTTGTAGGGAACTTGCAGGGTTAATTTTAGCTTTAGTGTAGAGATCAGCCTCCCACCTGACACATCAGACCCCCTGATCCCTCCTAAACAGCTCCCTTCCCTCCCCCACCCCACAATTGTCCCCGCCATCTTAAGTACTGGCAAAAAGGTTTTTAATTTTTTTTTTATTTTTTAAGCATATTTACATATGCTGTGGTGTAGCATCCCCCCTTAGCCCCCAACCTCCCTGATCCCCCCCCCCCAAAACAGCTCTCTAACCCTCCAAATCTGCCTTATTGGAAGCCATCTTGGGTACTGGCAGCTGTCTGCTATTATTTCACAGTCAAAAAAGTGTTGTTTTTTTAAATGTACACTACTGTTACACCAGATATGAGTGGTGGCACTGGGCAAGTGGGCATAGTATACGCTGTGAGCCTGACACACACGCTGGCAGGCAGGCAACTGCAATTAGATTACACAGGAAAAAAAAAAAAAAGCAGACTGATGTTCTAGCCCTAAAAAGGGCTTTTTGGGGTGCTGTCCTTACAGCAGAGATCAGATGAGTCCTTCAGGACTGTAGTTGACACTGAATACACTAGCCTAGCTATCGATTTCCCTATTAAATCAGCAGCAGCTACACTGTCCCTCCTCTCACTAAGAATGCAGCTTCCGAATGAATCTAAAATGGATGCTGTCCAGAAGGTGGGAGGGTCTGGGAGGGAGGGTCTGCTGCTGATTGGCTGGACTGTGTCTTCTGACTGTGAGGTACAGGGTCAAAGTTTACTTAATGATGAGGAATAGGGGGCGGACCGATCCGCGGCAAACGCAAACATGCTATATTCGCCGGGAACTATTTGCCGGAGAACTATTCGCGACATCACTATTGAAGAACAGTTTCTGCGAATACCCATAAATTGTTTCTTAGGAATTCCCTTTATCAAATGATTAGGGTAATAGGGTGATGGCTTTGGGCAAGTAGAATACTATTTGTTGCTGTCTCTTTACAAAAGTTTTCTGTAACTAGAGTATCATTCTCTATTCTTACATCAATGTCCAAAAAGGATAGATTAATCTTACTAGAGTTCATAGTGAGCACAATGTGTCTATTATTTGAATTCAATTCTTCTACAAATTTAACTAGTTCAATTTGAGTACCAACCCAGACAATGAAAATATCATCTACATAGCGAAGCCAGAGATGCACATTCTCATTGAATTGTTTCTTATGGTACACTTCTTCCATTTCCCAAGCCCCAAGATGGAGGCAGGCATATCTCGGAGCACATGTAGCCCCCATGGCTGTACCTCTAATTTGTTTGTATATTTTATTATCAAAAGAAAAAACATTGTGCTCAAGGACCACACGTAAGAGGTCCATAGTAAAGTCAGTATGATTTTTAAAACAGGGGCCTTGAGTGTCTAAAAAGTGTCTTACTGCTTATTTTTTAACAACATGTACTTAAATAGCACATTTTCCATCCGCGCTTTTCTAAAAAAAAAAATATATATATATATATATATATATGATTTCAGACATGAAGGAGGGTACTCACAGGTCTTTTCATCATCAGAACAGGTACTTTATTTTATCATATCAAACAAAAGTCGACATTTCGGCTCTTGTAGTGAGCCTTTTTCAACACAGTCTTAATGTCTTACATTTGCAGCATCTCACGCTGCTCTCCAAGAGAAGTCTGTGTAAATATATACACACACACAAACATACTTTATATATATATATATATATAT